>NC_086283.1:68386603-68692920 GCF_021018805.1 Prinia subflava | reverse complement strand
GTGCTGAGGTCATGGGAGAGGACCTGCTCCTACCTTCTCACTGATGTCGTTGTGCTGTTCTCAGAGTATAGTCAGGTTCTCTTAATGCCCTAGAACAAGAGGCTCCAGACCTGACCATTTTTCAGAAATGAGCTTGGGTTTGATCCTTAGTTTGTGTAAACTGGCACAGCTTGCTTTTGTAGGGAATGTAGTGGCAATTTAAAACATTTGAGAGTCTGGCTTAGCAAGGAAAGCAATGAAAAAAGAGACATAGACCATTAAAAATATGTTAATAATAGAGTTTTACATATGTATTCTGCAGGCTTGTCTTTAATCTTTGATATTTACATCATTTGCTGTCTCTGAGAGAACATTAAGTGTTTTTGATATATTTTCAGAGGTCAGGCACAAAGTCATGCTCCTTTAGAGGCCTTGTGGCTGTTTGTGCTTTTTTGATGTTTGTACCATCCTGCAGACCTGATAAGTAGATGAATGACCGTAATAAATGTGCATAATGAGAAAGTGATAAGAATTGCAGCATCTGACATGAGTTATGTCTCTGTTGTCCAGAAATGGAGATGCTCTACTTTTATCTTTGCTCTCTAATTTCTTAATTAGGAAAAAAGCATATTTTCCTTCCAATGCATATATATTTGGCAAGCATGCTGTGTAATAGCAAGATGTCAGCCAATGACCCTATTATAGATACTGTTGTACTCTTTTTGTTTAAAAATGTCTCCCTTCCTTGTAGAGCAGCAGAAACAGAATCAAGGTTTTATGCAGTGATATATATACCAAAAATTTCTACACATGAAAAAAAAAATTATTAGGGCCCAATCCGGCAAGTATTTGAAAATATGGTCTCATTTCCTCACATATAAGGTCTGATTTTAGTTGATGGGATTAGTTTTATAAGTAATGACACACAGATGTATTTTGAAAAACCTAGCTATTGAGATCAGATTCTAATCTGAGTTACCCAGAAAGTCTGGATCCTGGAAGCCTTATAAGGGCAAAATTCCCTTTAATGAGATTTATCCAACTGGTAGGCCTCTTTAGGAAAACAACCAAAATATAGCCATTGAAATAGTCTTCTAAAATTGAGCCACTGCATGTTGTTGCAGAATTAGACCTGCAGATTTTTAAGCAAGTGAAGTCCTCTGCATTCAAGGACCTTAACTTTGCAGAAATGCATGGAGTAGTCTGAATTAATTTATTCCTAGGATGCTTTGAAGCCAGTGATTATGTGTCGTCTTACGTCTCTACTCTGCAAAGATTCACACATTTGCATGTGTTTTTATGCCAAGCACTTCCACATTTGTGGAAGCAGAGCTTAATGGCTTGAACCTACTTCTCTCAAAGTGAGTGGCAAAACTGTTCTCCTGAGTGAGAGGAAGATAAGATTAACAGCAATAAAGCTATACCAAGCTAAGAAATTCTGTGTGCTGTGAGCTGCAAAACTGTATTGATTTCAAAACCATAGAAAGGGAAATTAAAATTAATCTGTTCTGATTATATACTGCACTGTTGTTGTAATATAGTATTTCATTCTGCCATTTAATTATTCGCATTATTTTCCGTAATAATATGAAATTACTTGTGCTTAAAAACAATCACAAATATTTGAAAACAACTATCTGATGTAACTGCAAAAGCATATAGTGCATAGCTTTCTGTTTTGCTAGCATCAAAAGCCAAAGTTTATAAAATATCTGCAGTGCTACATGTAACAGAGAGGAGATAAACGTTTTGTGGAGGGTGTTTATTTAGATTTCTTGGTTTTCTTTCAAGCCAAGATTTGTTTACTAGAGGCATTACAATTTAGTGAGACAAATTAGGCTAAACTTTTTATCTCTGGTGGTTTGCACATGCACTGATTAAACTAGTATTTCTTCTAAAGATTGCCTAGGAAGATAAATGAACATGAGGAGCAATTAGAGTAAGGAAAAACTAAAGATTGGCTGACATGATTTAAGTTTACCTCTAAGGCAGTTTGTCATTTTGTCTCTATAATCTCTATCAGAATTGACTAAAACCGTAAACATAAATCATTAGACTAATTTATTTCACCACACTGTGGTCTGGGAAAAGAAGATTTCATTTTTTTCAACAGACTTTTGGGGATTCAAACATTTTCAGAACTTTTTAAATGTAGTATAAAAACAAGCCAGACTAAAACATCATTGATTAGTATTTCAGCTTCTTAAAATCTGACTTTTTTGGTGTTGAGGCAAGAAATGTTCCTGTTACTATTGGTAAAATATCTATTAAGAATTCAGAATACATGGGCATGGATCTGATTTTTTAAGTGACTGGATAAAGCTTAATGCATGACAAAATGTAGTGCATACATTTGTTAATACTTCATTTAATACTTCACCCTAGACGAGTTAATAAGCAGCCTTCTCTCCCGAGATGTGTCAGATTGAAGTCTGTAGGACCATGGGGTTGTAGGAGGGAAACCATGTCTGAGAACATCCTGCATAAAGCTCCCATGAGCCGCAACAAGACCTGGTACAGGCTCTCCAAAAATAGAGTCCTGTGTATCTTCATTAGGAACTGTGCTAAAAACAGTGTCTGCCTGCAATTTTATTCAGATGCCACAGCAAAGCAAGGATTATATTATGTTGTTCTTGTCAAGTGAAGTATTCCTTATCAGTGACTTTGAGGAACAGATATTCCAGTGCCGTTGAAACATTTGTGTCCTGCTGCTTGTCTGTGAATGGTTTCACTTGGTTCAGTGGAGCTGCTCGTATGGGCTGATGGCAGCAGGGTCACTGCCTAAATTCTTCCTCCAGAGGAAATCTCATCAGATATTTTGCCTCCCTCATGCCTGCACTCCCACAGACCCTTGATGGCACAGGCTGTGGTTGCCTAATTTCACCACCTGCCAACCGTACCAAAACCAGAGAAAATGAAAGGTTCTTTCTAGCAGAAAATTATGAAAGGGAAATGTCTCCAAGTCTGGGAGAGCAGTCTGCAGTATGGTTAAGTATATTATAAATATTCTGAAAGTATTTTTAAACCTGAGCTACTGGTGGCACTTTCCTACCAAACCCTAATTTAAAAATAACTAATCTCAGGGTGATCAGAATGCTGGGAGTCTGATTTCCTATGGATTTGTGTTTCCCGGTTATTTAGTAGTCCAAGAAGGAAAGCATCTGGCACAGTTACTAGCCCTATCAGATTATTTATGGTCTCTGTGCCTTGTCTTGGCATCTGTTTTCATGAAACCCTAAGGAATTTGACCCAACTTCGTACCACTCTTGCTGCATCCCCCGTAATCCCATGCAATCAAGGGTTCAAATGGTGTTAAAACAGAATACACAGGTGAACAGTAACATACTTATATGATTCCATAAGACACAGAAAAAGCAAAGTGAAATCCCATTCTTTCTTGAATCTGTATTTCTAGACCAGAGCTTTTACTAATTAAGTTGTGTGAACAACTCTGAGTTCAAACAAAAACCTGTGGCTCTGTACAGTCAAATGTACACAGAATGCAATAGCACATCAAGGGGTTTTGTTTTTTTTAATACTTAATTTCATATGTTATTTCTTGCAAGTGTGCTTTGAAAGGATAGGTGAGATTCTGGTTTTCACACACACACACAAAAAAAAAATCTGCTATGATGACTGTGATTGGCTATTAAGGCTGGAACAGTAATTTCCATAATTAATGGCAATGTGTGGGAACAAGAAACCATTCATGCCCAAAAATGTCAAAGGCTTCTACGCTTCTTTAAAATAGTTTTAAAGTTGAGATAAGCCTTAATGATGTAATGAACGCGGATTAGCTCCACTGCTGGTTTGACCCCAAGGAAAAGTATGTAATTCCAAGCAGCAAATATTTCAGTGCTGTCTATGCAGGTAAACCAAGCTCAGTGAAAGCCAGAAAATTTCCTGCTTAGTTGTAAACTCACTCAAACAAGGCAAAAGAGGCCAATAGTGCAGAGCCTTCTGTCTGAACAGGAAAGACACGTTGAGAAAACACATCCCAGATTTGAACTCCAGAGGGCAATAGTCCACAGCACGACGGGCATGTGTTCACTAAAAAAAAAAAATAAAAATAAAAAAAAAAAAGGAAAGGAAAGGAAAGGAAAGGAAAGGAAAGGAAAGGAAAGGAAAGGAAAGGAAAGGAAAGGAAAGGAAAGGAAAGGAAAAGGAAAGGAAAGGAAAGGAAAGGAAAGGAAAGGAAAGGAAAGGAAAAGGAAAGGAAAGGAAAGGAAAGGAAAGGAAAGGAAAGGAAAGGAAAGGAAAGGAAAGGAAAGGAAAGGAAAGGAAAGGAAAGGAAAGGAAAGGAAAGGAAAGGAAAGGAAAGGAAAGGAAAGGAAAGGAAAGGAAAGGAAAGGAAAGGAAAGGAAAGGAAAGGAAAGGAAAGGAAAGGAAAGGAAAGAAAAGAAAAGAAAAGAAAAGAAAAGAAAAGAAAAGAAAAGAAAAGAAAAGAAAAGAAAAGAAAAGAAAAGAAAAGAAAAGAAAAGAAAAGAAAAGAAAAGAAAAGAAAAGAAAAGAAAAGACAAAAAAGGTAATTTCCAATAGCTTCCTTGATACTACCAGCAGGACAGGAGTCTTGCCCACAGCATTGGTGGGTGCAGAAGGTACAGGCAGGGTTACCAGAAGTGCAGCTGGTAACAGAGTGTGGTCTATTTGGAAAAAAATGGACACTCTCCCTCTGAAAATAGCCAAATGGGAGTTCAGTGGCATGATTGAAGAAAAGCAGGATAGGATGTAAGTGAAGAGAAGATAGGTCATGAAAGGAGAGTTGTGTCATTATCGGTCAGTCCTGATGGGTGTTTACTAACAGATTTAAGATGAGTGTGGCAAGTGTATAAAGTCTTACAATTATTTATTCTGATTTTACTTTTTAATATGCACTTTTCACACGTTAGAAAACAGGAATTCTTTCAAGTATCATCCAGGCAGCAAAAATTCAGATTTGTTCATGCAACATAACCTTTGACTCTGAACTAGGAGCAAAAATACCTTAGTACCACTAAATTCTTTAATAATGTCATTATTTTTTTGAAAGGTGCACTAGATAGGGCCTATTTTTTTTCAGTAAATCACTCCAACAACTGGCAATACTAGAAAGCACTCTCAAGTTTCTCTAGGAAGGTCACTTCTGTCGTGGCTTTTGCTACATCCTGGGAGTCCAGGAGTCATTTTAATTCCTCATCAAGATGTTTTCTGCCCACCCTGTCACTTGTGGCACTGTGCCTTTTCTCCCACCATGCAGAGGAGGTTTCCCTGTTCTACTCCAGCTCTAGGCAGAAATGAACTCACATGGGCACCATGATAAGTTTAATCATACAACCATCAAAGCAAAGGTTGAATAGACAGATGGTAGATGGGGGGCAAAACAAGAGGGAAACTGAAGCTATCTATTCGTGTGTCCACTCTTCTGTGCTTCCATAAATCATATTTTTTTATAAGACTATGCAGTTGTTACATACTAGCACCACTTCTCTCCCTGACATCATCATCATCATCATCATCAAGGAAGAGCTGTACCTGCTGCCAAGCCTTTCCTGGGGAAGAAAAGTGGATCAGGAAGCAGTAGGAAATTAGTCAGACACACATCTCATATTCAGAGAGGTGAGGGATGAAAAAGTGCTTCACCACATAAAGATAGTTCTGAATATATATTTTTTTAATTATTCCCAAATTGATATTGACCAGATTCTCCTGTTCCTGTAGCAATTTGTCTACATTCTAAAAATAACTCATTATTTGGCTTTATTATTTTAAGGTTTCTGTGATTTGTCTTCCCACACTAGTTTTCTTCCCACTCTAGTGGATACTGCACAGATGAACTTTGTTGTTGTTTAAAGAGACGGTGTGTGTGTATAAGGTTTATTACCTACTTTTAATGTAAATAGGACTGTCATAGCTGCTGAATGAACAATTTGAAGCTATGTCTGGGTCAGTATGAGTATGAGTAAATTTCAGATAAATCTAGGCTTAAAGGCTTTTTCCTTTAGTTGGGTTTACTGTTGCATTCTTTTTAAAACACCCAAATTTTAGTTTTTCTTTGCTTGAACCATTAACTGCAGCAACAGCACAGTTTCTTCCTATTAAAAAGAACAAAATTAAGATGGCATTACTGACCCAGTTCAAAGGGACATCAAGGGAGGTGATCATATCCAAGATAGAAGTAAACCTCAAATTTACGTTTAACTGTTTGGACTCAGTGTCCATTTTAAGTAGAGAGAGCAAGTAATCTCTGTGAAAATTTTGACTTATAAATTCACAAGTCAGGCAAAGTTTGTAAAAATATTGTGATACCACCCTGAACTTCACAGGTTCATAAATAGTAATTTATATCTAGGATCTAAGCAATATACTCTCCCAACGTTCAATACCATTCTTTCATAATTGATTTTGTGGAGGAGATGAAACTAAGCTAGCTGGACTTCTGTAAAGCATCTGATATCCTCTATCTTGAAAAACCACCACCTAAGGTAGATGGCAGCATGAGAACTGTGAAGCTGGTGATAATTGTCTGAAAATGAGGTGGCAGCAGTTTCTTTTGAACGGGGGTGTTAAACACTTTCTCCAAGGTAATGGGTGGGCGTGAATGATATCACTCAGCAGTCTTTGCAGTTGTCCAAGCTGTGGGGTTGAGAGGAAGCATCACTCAGCAGTCTTTGCAGTTGTCCAAGCTGTGGGGTTGAGAGGAAGCATCAGCAGAAGGGGATCTGAGTGTCCTGCAAAAACAGCCAAATAACAGTGAGGACTACAGCACTGCAAACAAAAGGAAACTTCACAACAAAAATGGCCAGATTGCTAGGTACTGGTACAGATTGATAGGTACTGCTACCAATACATAGGTACTGGTAAAAAAATCTGTTTCAAGAGATAGAATTTGTAATTGAAAATGAGAGAGGGAGAGACATTGTGATGATCATAGATTCTCAGTCATGAATAAGAAGAAAAAAACAATGGTAGTATAGTAGACCAGAAACACTGTACAGCAACACTGTAGAAGACTTGTTGAGGCGTCATGGGAGTGTATGAGGCATATGAAATTTTAAGGTCTGTTAAAGATGAATGAAGACCGAAAGTGTAAAGAAAGATGTTCAGGTAAAATGAGTAGATTACAAAATTATCCCACTCTACTCTTGTCCCTTCAATGTGTCTTAGAGGAGAAGAGAATTCCTATTGACTCATTCTGATATTACAAAGGGTGACCCTTTATATGTGGATTTATGGGTTTTATTACTTTTGTAATTTTTGTACTTTTCTTTCACTTTCACACTCTGTCTCTCCTTCCTGAGAGTCTTTTTGTTTTTTTGAGGGCAAGGCTCTCACAGCTTAATTCTAATAGTATGTTCTTCCTGACTGGGGAAATGCAGCACCTTCTGACTTTTTCCAGACCAATTCTTCTTGTCTTGTTCACAGGCTTAAAGTCTAAAATGTTTCCTTTGTGCCATGCTAATATCAATGGTCTAATGAACCTCAATGTTAAATTAAGGTTCTTACGTTGTATGAGAGGACAGTTTTAGATTAGGAGTAGGTATGTTGAAGATACCTTGGATCAAAACACAGGCTAGCAAGTTGAGAAACTCACACAAAAATGTATTACACCTCATCTGATGGTGTGACAATGTAGTATGTGTCAGGTATTAGTTCATCAGCAAGACATCATTTCCATAGATTTCAAATCCTGTGTTGGGTAGGACTAAACAAAGAAGAAAAAGGATTGAAGCAGCAACTCACATAAGAATGTCTCTGGATGGCTGAGCAACTTGGCATCTATATACTAAAAAGCCCTAAAACACATAATTTTTCAGTTTTACTTAACTATTTACTTAACTGAAGTAAAACTTCAGTTTTACTTAACTATTCAATTAAAGCTGCCCTGTGTTACCTGAATTTCCATTACTATTGATGTATATTAATGCTGACACATGTGAAAGCAAAAGTTTTGCTCCTAGCACAAGCTTTATCTATAGTGAAAAGCCTATTTTAGTTTTTAATGCCAGAAACCCACTACTTTTCTGGCATTGAAGTTTAGCTCCCTATAATCTCTTATCTCCTAATCTTTTCTCTCCTAAATTTTTATCCTGCCTTTTTGACCTTTTGAGGCACAGCTTAATAGCTTTAAAGTGCTGGTTGTAAGCCACTCTGAACCTTATTCCTTGAGAAGTGTATCCTGTGAAAGAGTGTCTCCTGTGATGGCCACAGGATTCCTGCACCTCAACACAGTTTCCATTGTTTCTGCACAGGGTCAATGAAAAAGCATTGCAGAAAAAGTAACATGGAGCTTTATTTTAGAGTATGACCAAACCCCCCTATATCAAAATGAGCAATGAGCTGTGTTTAAGTCCTTTTATTCATTTTTGTAGCAATGATTTATTAGATACCATACTGCACAAGTCCACACCATTCAAGTATATTTTATTCAAATATGTCTTTCAAATTGGGAGAAAAGGCATGACAGACAAAACACGTGACTGCTAGCATGAGCTCATCCAATTTTCAAAATACGAGGTGGCAGGCATCTCTTCACACTCTGGGCAAATGGCACATGGTACCAGGAGACATTAGGTTTTTAAAAGTGAAGTTAAACTGATAAATTAGACCTCATTTATTGAACAGCAGTTACAGCCAATTGCCCAGGGAGTCATTTGACACCTTTGAAGACCCTGCTAACTTAATTGGTGATAGTTTGGGGGCTGAAGGAAACATTTAAGCCCGTAGCAGCAGGACACCGTGCAGCATGAAAATGGAGAAGACAAGCATTCTCACTGACAAGGGGAGTCATATATAGATTTTTGTGTCCATTGTTTTTGCTTATTTGTGTGTGTGCTTTACTCAGTCAATCAAATATAATTGACACCACTGGGTTCTGTTGTTTTGTGGATGACAGGAGCTAATGCAAGGGAAAAAAAGCTGGGAGTAAACTTCCCCCTGAAAGGCTGTGTAAAGGTTTTTCCACCGGGCTTGTGACATTTTTTGCTCAATTGTATTAATTGATGTAGTGACAAGGCAGTTGGAAAGATGATGGATACTGATCACTACACTTTTTTTTTCTTATAAGAATCTGGGCATTAACATAAACTCCGCTTTTGTGCACGCAGTAGGAGTGCAGCCAGTAAGAATGTAAGATGAAGATTTCAACACCTGCAGATCAAGTTTATATGAATCAACAGTCATAGCTTAATATGACTGAATATTACTACAGAATTAAAAAGGAATGTTGCTTTTGCTCAGACAAACCACATTCCCACTTTGATTTTTTCCACTTGTGTTAGAAAATTTGATATTTACTGTCTCCTTCCATCAGTTCAAGGGATATATTTAATTGAGGTTAATTGGCATCTTCCCTAAATTTAAAGTATCTCCAAACTCAGCTTGGAAACCTAACTGCCTGGCAGAAGTGGCCTGGGAAGTCAAGTTTCCACGGATAGTCAGCACAACTGGGTGACCAGCTCCCAGCTCTACACAGCCAAACCTAGGTGGTCCCTGGATTCAAGTCACCACTGTGTAAAAATCCTGACCCTGAGCATTTCTGTGAGAGACATAATCACACACACACATGCATTTGTTATTCTGCCTCCCAGCTTTCCACAGAGGACACTATAGCTCTAGCACAAAGGAGATGCCCTCCTGTGCCTGTGACTAAGTGCAAAGTGCAGAAAAAATGTGGTAAAACAAGCACAGCCTTGATCTGAGACACACAGACAGACGCTTGATCTGAGTTAACACAAACATCAATCAGTCAGTTTCCTGAAGAACATCATCTCCAGAATTGTCAGTATGTAAATCACATCATCATAAGTACAGTTTTTCTGAAAATATTTCTAAGCCTGTTTCTTGCTTCAGGACTACATGAGGATCTGGATAAAAAGGAAGTTTGTAAGAGTCCAGATTTCTAAAGAAGAAAGCCTGAGGCCTGGACATAAAATGTAAATGGCACCTGTAAATCGGTATTATGGGGAGCATAGGCATCATCTGTGAACACACAGGTTGAATTAATATTGAACCAGTCACTCCTCCATTTATTCGTTGTCTCTGGTTATGGTTACTAGGCTTGAATGACAAACACATTCTATGTGTTAATCTCCTAATTAAAAATTTGGTTTTGAATGTACCACCACGTACTACTTAATTAACACCTACAGGTAAGAGGGATCACTGCTGGAGAAAGCTGTTCCCTAAGATCTCACAGAGATCCAGAAATCCATGAAGAAAATTCAGGCAAATCCAAGAAAACCAAAGAATTTTTTTCGCACGTACAGTTTCCCATGAGTGTCCCATAAATATTTCCTTTAGCAAATTGATGTCCAGAGATTGAGTGATCTGAATTCACTTCCCCATCTATTGGAGACATTGCTTATGATGGTGGACAATTAGGGTGAGAGGCACAAAACAAGCCAAAGGAAGTCTGTGGAATAGAGAGACTCAGGTCTGCTCTGAGGGGCACCTCTTTTAGCGAGACCTTTAGCCGTGCAACCTCTTTTCTCTAGATTTCTCAGCTGGTTCTTCCCACACAGTGTGTGTCAGAGGTACAGTAGATCACAACAAATGGTGTCTGGTCTTGAGATCATGGTTTATATGCCCTTCTCTGTCTGATATGGAGCAACATTTGGTATCTGGACTTAGGAAAGTATCACAATACCAGATCTCCATAGGACACCAGATGGATGTGATTCCTTTGACTTGCTGAAGCTGTTTTAGGACAGGTAGATCCAGACAGCATGAAGCCTTTTTCTGGTAATGGCTTTGAGGACCCCTCTGAACTATGAACACTTTGATGTCAGGTCAGGACTTGTCTCATTGTGTGGCAGCACAACATTTTTCCAAGTGGACATATAAGATTCTGGATATACCTCTTTTTGCATTTAAAAACTGCAATATTATCTTACCCTTATTTCCATAAATCTCCAGGAAAAATACAGCAAAGAAAATCCATTTTTTTGCCCCTGATTTCAAGCTTCACAGCTCTCCCCTTTGGATGGCTTGGTGTGCCTGATCATAATGCATGGTGTGCAATATCTGAAACATTTGGGTGTCCTACAAGGGCAGATACTTCCAGAAAAAAAATGTGTAAATATTTGCAATTTAAGTGGTAGATAATAAAATGCAGATACTAAAGCAAAGTAAACTATGTCGGTGTAGAATTATTTTCATAATTCAGTTGAAGAGTAGTAAATGCCTTCTTATTATTTCTTTGCTACATATTGATACAGCTTGCTTATTTGGAAAATGGAGATTCATCAACACAAACCTGTGATCATTTCAAAGTACTAGGCTGTTATCATTTCTGGCCTCAGTCAGAAACCAGTAATAAGCTGCATAAAATTAGACTGTTTAGGTGTTTGCATTGTGTATTATATTGCACAGAAAGCTGACAGGAAAGAAAAAGCTGATTAGAGATCAACTGATTA
The DNA here is from genome assembly GCF_021018805.1 of Prinia subflava. Lineage (NCBI taxonomy): Eukaryota > Metazoa > Chordata > Aves > Passeriformes > Cisticolidae > Prinia > Prinia subflava. The sequence continues at coordinate 68,681,548 of NC_086283.1, read as the reverse complement.
GTAGGTTAGTTTGAAGAAAATCAAGCAGCTACAAAGAGAGAGCCATGAGTTTCACACTTTATTGAAGGATAGAGTTGTCTACCTATCAGAGTAGACTCCTGATATTAGAATGTTTGTATGTTTGTGTGCCTCTGGATGATAATTTTTTTTTTTTTTTTAGGAGGACTAAGGTCAAATAAGATCATTAGAAGGCACTTTCTTGATGCAAGCTTAGCGTAAAGAGATGAATTGTTGTTGTTGTGGATTCTTTAGCTTTGTCTATTGTATGTGTAATATTTCTCACTGTTTTTGTTTTGTTTTGTTTTGTTTTGTTTTGTTTTGTTTTGTTTTGTTTTGTTTTGGTTTGGTTTGGTTTGCTTTGGTTTGCTTTGCTTTGCTTTGCTTTGCTTTGCTTTGCTTTGCTTTGCTTTGCTTTGCTTTGCTTTGTTTTGTTTTGCTTTGCTTTGTTTTGTTTTGTTTTTGGACAATTGCTAAGCTTAGCCTGCTTTGATTAGTGGGTTAAATGAACTAGAAGACAACATGACATGCCTTATCTCCAAGGATGTGGTGAGGCTATAAAAAGGCCCCAAGGACACCTGAAATATTTCATCTCCTCAGCACATCCTCCACACTATAGGCAAAGGATCTCAGGCCCCTCTTAACAGCTGCATGGGCCATGAGAGAGTGGATATCACCAGGATCGATAGAGATGTGTTTCAGCAGTGACTGTTGATGACACTGAAGATTCTCTGCACACAATAAAATCCTAGGATATAGCTCTAAGCCTGTAGGCATACAAAAGATGTGTCACATTTGGGAGGATGAGATTTTCCAGCTTATGTAGGAACTTGTGAATGATGAGTAAGAAAAAACTCAGTATTTTGAAAGAAGGCATGAAAGTTAGTCTCCTGATCAAACAGAAACTGCCTGATGATACTTTGTATTTTGATATCAAGTTCCTATAAACTACTTGAATTCTAATTTCATTAAACTTTCAGTCACATGCCTGTGATGTTTTAGAATATAAAAACATCCTCCACATTCACATGGAGTATGACACAGGTGATTTCCCTGAGATGATATACACAGCAAACTGCTGAACCACATCTGGGACACTGTAGTTCTGAAACCAGTGCAAAGCCTTGTCTTTTGACAGATACTCTTACTTCAAGTGGCTGATCCCACCAGGGAAATAATATATTACTGGCCTTGTAGTTTAGCAAGGCAGCTTCCAAAATGTTTAAATGGAACCAGCCATTTTCTGCTGCCAGAGAAAACACCACATGCCTGGGATTGTGGATTTCTTATGAGATGCCAATAAACTGGTAACATATGCTCTGAAGTCCCCTGCAGGTCCATCAATACAGGTCTGTCAAAGACAAGGACCAACACAGAAAAGGTAATTTGGTAATAGAAGGTTTAAAAAATTTCTATAATCTTTACTTTTTTGTCCCTCTACATCACTTCCAGATGCTTCAGAAAGTATTGATGCCAAGTGGATCTGACCTTAAAATTAATAATTCAGAAGTTTGATCATGTATGTATCGGTTTATGTTTCTGTCATCAGTTGTGTCATTATAATAAGTAGAAGCATGGCATGGAATTGTTGCCCGATCCGAAGAAAACACAAACAACTGAAGTCATTTATGCGGTGCTTTATTGAGGGCCCTGGGAGCCGTGGACTAGCGTCCAAGATCAGAGCCCCATTTTACAGAAATTTTACAGGGTTTTTATAGGTTTCTTTACATGATTTCTTAATCGCTACAACATCTTAATTCTATCGCCTGGTACTATTATCTTCTTGACATTTAGGTTCTTGCCAACAGGTACATTCCTTAGATAAGTGATTATTCCTTAGATACACTGCTTACATTACAAATTTCACTATGATAGTTCATTTGCAGGTTATATGCGGCCTATCAAGCCTTAGCATGACTACTACGACTAATGTCAACTATAAGGTTCTCTACTAGCTAGATACAGTTTATTTCAATCAAATGGCAACAGAATCACCAAAAAAACCTATCAGTGAATGTTTTATTCCATTTCTATGGAAAAAAAATCTAAACAGCTCTCATAGGAATAGAGAGGTGTGGTGGTGCATGTTTTTGAATTTGCTGTTTTATGTAAGGTTTGGTTATCTGTAAAAGTTCAGTTCTGTGTATTCCTACCCCCCCTAATTAATATTCCTTTGTTCCTCTCCTTCTCCCTCACAAGGGGTATTTTTAGACTGCACAGTTAATTGTCAATCATCTTTCCCGCCTTTAGTTTTCCCCTCCCAGTTCTCTTTAATTGGTCCAAAGTGCCTTCCCCCCCCCCCCCCCCCCGTTCTCCCCAGAGACTTTGAACCATTGGCTGGAGGCGGTCAACCCCACCCCTTTCTCCTCCCCTTTTTGCTCCCCTTAAAACCCTGTGTCAGACCAGAATCTGGGTCCAGAACCGGGCTTAGAGTTGAGCTAATAAACTCTCTGCTGCACCATTGCTGGATCATCCTTTCCTTCCTCTGCCTTGCTGCTTCAACATTTCCTCACAAGCTCCTTCGGGATCATAGAACCTGTAGGAGTCAGCTCTACCTGCGCTGCCTGCAGACTGACCCTGGACTGCGCCTTGCCCCAGCGCCTGGGCTAGCTCGGGGCGAGAGCCAGAGGCTTTGAGAGGCGCTGCGGCAGAGAGGGAGTTATTTTCAGACATTTCTGAAACTGAAATAACTCCACAGTCTTAGTACAGTATGAAACATAAGTATAGAGTCTTCTCCCTGCAGATGTGTTTGGCTTCTTTTCTCATTAATTCTCCCAGTGTAATTATGGTAGCTTACAAAACATTGGCAACAAGTGTGAGCCAGTAGTCAGCATATTTTTTGTGTTACATTATGAAGTTGGAATACTCCTCTGTGCTAAGAAAATAAAATTCAGTAGAGCTTGGGAGCTGTGGTTCTAGAATCTGCTGTGTCTTCATAAAGGCATGAGTTCTACTTACAGTCAAAGCCCAAGGAAAAGAAGGGCAATTATTGGTATTTCTTCTTGGTGAATTTCCTGACTTCGTTACTACATTTTATTTTGTTATTCTGTGTTTGTTTGTATTGTCATTAGTTAAGTTCATAAGAAAAAAGGCAAGCGGAAATCATGATACTAAAAATTGTAAAGAGTGAATTAATTTAAAGCAAGATGTTTCCTAAAATATGCCATAACCTGTCATTTGTGGAAACTATGATGCTGTTAGGAGTGCTCACTCCTAACAGCAGTGCAGGGAACAGCTCATCACTCAATTCACCACACACTGAAAAAAATCCATGCATCATTATTTATTATTCTTCTTGATGTATACTGATTGCTTCACAGAAGACATGGGAAAATGTGCCACTTATTCATGGGCTTTTCAGCTTGGCTGTATCACTGTAATAGTGACAAAAAAATAGAGGCAAAGTGGATACATCCCAGTATAAAGAAATGCACGTGTGATTCTTCATGGCAGTATTGAGGAATGCAGTCTCATGCTGCTGTTGGTCCCCCCATGCTTAGTCATATATACTGAAGTTTCTGATCAAAACCACTTTTTACCTCCAAACTGCCAGTTGCATACTCCTTGATAGTATCTTTTAGAAGCACGTAATGTGTAAGCCATGCCAATGTGGAGACAGATGTAGTTTCATGCCAAGCAACCAAAAATGTCTGAAAATTTTTATTTCGGGTTTGCTTTATCTATGAGTGCAGGTGTGTGTTTGGTTTTTGTGCCAAGCCAGCTAGCCAGCTTTGCAGGAACAGAAAGGCTGCAGTTGTCTTTTAGACAGATTTGATGAGGTTATACTGTGTGTGGAATGTGCAGAGACCAGATCCTCCACAGGCAGAGGTGAACCTGATCAGTGTGCACACGCCAAATTTACTCACAGTATTTTGTGCTACCTCTTAAAGGCCTTCAATAGGTACATCTCAAGACACAATGTGATCCTGAGTAATGTCCACCAAAATTGTGGATGTAAAACAAGGGTTTATGTCGAGAGAGAGAAAGATGGACCAGATGAACTGTGTCTGCCCATTGGATCTTTGACACCTTATGGCACACCAAGGTTATGGCAAGGTTGTTCAGGTTCCCATCCACAGGTCTTAGGCTCCATTCTGTTGCAGTAAACTGTATGGAAGCTGGCTTTTTAAATAGACCTACTACTGAAATATCTCTGTATTGAGGCTTTTCTAATAGAGCTGATCAGCAAGCAGTTCCACTTCCATAATTAACATATACACCATATCACTTAGCTCAAATTTTGATTAAGACTTCAAAGTATCTAGGTCTGGAGAGTGTATCAAGGTAGTATATAGACGGTGGCATGTATAAAACATTATATGCACATGAAGAATATAATGAAAGTGTATTACTTCTGCTAATGTCTTGAGTTAAATATTCTAAGATCAGCAGCATACCTGCAGTATAAAATTCTTTGATTTCTGGAATTTAAATACTGAAACCCATCAGAACATTTTAAATTTCTGGGTTTTAACTCCTAGCCTAGCCAGGTGCTCAGATGTATATGTAATATATTAATATGGCTTATATGAATGCAGGTAGTTGCCAAAATCCATTGTAAACCCAAAACCTTCTTTATTAAATAAATGAAAAAACAGCTTTTGTGTAAATATTTTTACACTTTTTTGGTAAACATATTCTAAAAAAAAAAAGGTAATTTGTGCAGAAAAATGAAATTTAGTGATATCACAGAAAGAAGAGGAATCGTAGGTATGGTAGAAACGCCAGGAATAAGACAATGAAATTAACACTTTCAGTGGGTTGTCTTATCCTTCTGTTTTTGCTGAAGCTACACCAATGTCATGTAAGTCTAAACTTTGTTTAATCACCATGTTCACACATATACTTGCATTGGCCAAGGATGACTTTTTCATCTGATTTAAGTCAGCACATTGGATCAATGCTGTTAATGTTTTACATCAGTGGAGAATGATGCCTGTACTGTGCAGCTGGCATTCTAAAACAAACAAAGCCAGCGATTTCTTCAACTCACTACCTTCCTTGCCACAGCAGGAAGCATCTGCCGTAACACAGTCATAGCTGAAAGTGTGCTTGTACAAGAAATACTTGAAAGAGATGTCTTTGGGGTCATGAAATACACAATATTTGTAAGGGTTCATTGAGACCTGCTCTTTACCTATCAAAAATTCCCATGCTTCCATGATGGAATTAAGCTGACAGCACTCTTGCAGGCCCCCAGGAGCTTGTGTTTTTATTTTACACAGTAATACATGAAAAACAAGTTGAGCAAACTGTTGGTATGGTTATTCAAAGTTCAATTTCTTTTTTTCTTTATCGTCCTGCAACAATTTCTTCATCTCTTCCTACTGATCTAGAGAAGGGAAGCTATAGTACTGTGCCACAGTTACGTGTTCCTTAGGGAAAGAATAAACAATCCCAGAAAAAAGAAGGGCAAGAGGAAAAAAAAAAAGCCCTGAAGATTGACCAGGGGCCCTGGTGTATTCCTTCTTACACCAGAGCATCATTTAAGTCTGTGTTCTCCCATCTACCTTGTTTGCAGTAAATAGCTGCCCATTATGTCAGGTCAGGCAAGCGCTGTGGCGTCACAGCCCAGCAGCCGTGATCAGCTCGCCAAGCCGCAGGACAGCCCCCGGGGAGCAGGCACATGTGTCAGGCTCTTGAGCTGTCAAGGCTCAAAGCGACAGTTTATCTCCAGGCTTTAAAACATCCTTGCAAAGTTTCCCCTTCTTCCCTTCCCCCCCTCCTCTTGTTGACCATCTGCTTGAAAGACAGATGCTGGAGTAGTTTTCTTTAGACTTGTTTAATTCCACAAGGCCCAGTGCACCAAATACAGTTCCACCCGTCCTTGAAGAGGCCACGTTGAGGAGGCAGAAGCTGTTGTGGGGATGACAAGGGGTCCCTTATGCTAACACAAATATTTCCAGATGAACTCGATGCTGTCCGTGTGCCTTCTGTATGCTCTTTGCCCACAATAAACAAGTGACTTCACAAGATCCTAAGAAACCAAGGAAGTGTGTCTGGGGTCACATTTTTCAAGACACTTTTCAACTGTATTTAGCTGAATATTTTATAGTCTTTTAAGAGAGCACACACCAATATGGCACATATTTTCCCCTAGCATCACTTTGGCCTTAGAACACAATAAGGTTCTCTGCAGGTTTGTTTGCATGAAAATAAGATTTATCTTGTAAACAAAACTAAATGACTTATGAGGACGTAGCTTAAAATGCCAGTTTTATATCACTGCCACCTTTGCAGGCTGATTCTATTCATGGTGCAAATCCAGAGCCATTTGTCATAGATATTATGTCCAATAGAGTACATTTTAAAAATATAACCTCTAAAAATCCCATAAATTGTGATGTACTCTCTGTGTACTTCGTCATCCTGTAATCACAAGGAAGCACACTTTCACTCTGGGCCAACCTTGTCTGATCCTGACTGCCTTTTGTCACAAATGACAGATAATTTTTGTATTCACTTCCTAAATTGCACCTGCACCCAGAGAATGGAAGCATACCCTTTCAAGATGTCTTCTCTCTCCCTGCTGTTGTTATTTTCTGTCTTTTACAAACATAGCCCAGGCATTCAGTATTAGAAAATCTTCCTTTGAGATGATATTGCCCTTAGCCCTCTCCATAGGGAAAAAAAATCATAAAAGCAGTGAAGAAACACTGAAATATTCCTCCCTCACCACCTCTTTTGCCATGCCTGATCCCCTCAAATAGTTGCTTTTCTTCGTCAGAAGTTACAGAATTTAGAATGGGGAGAGGCATATTTTAAACCACTGACTTGACAAAAAAGTTTATTCTTATGCTTTTTTCATTTTTCAGACCAGTCAGGAAGGGCCCTTGAGCTGTCTGCATACACAAGTAATCAAATGCTTAGGGGTGCACATGTGTATCCTCAAGCTGGCCTGCATTCTCCCTTCTCTGTATGGCTCCAAACACGCCCACAGCATGGAACTCATCCTCACTCAACGAGGTAGCCAGTCAGGCCTGGAGTTAGCATCACAGCCCTCTGGTTGCTCTGTTTGATTTACATCTTCCAAAAGTATGTCTGGAAAGCCTCTTCTCACAGAAGCTAACTGGCTAACCAGAGAGATCCATTACAGCATCCACCCATCCTTTGGTATCTGTTTCTTCAGAAAGAGAATGCTCACAATAAGCACATTTTCAAAAGACATCAGCTAATGACTGAACCTATTCTTAGATGCTCATTGCTAAATATCTTTAGGTGATCATGGTATTTGCAACCGATTCTTGATTCCTAATTCTGATTTCCACACAAATTCAGATAAATGAAATGTATCCTGACCCTCTCAGCACTATCAGTGGCATCAAGTCTTTTTCTCTGGTCTAGACAGTTTTCTGTGCCTCTCCCAAATTTCTTAAACATCTTACATTAGATATTGCACCCAAACCTGAATTGTCAAGTCAGTTACTGCCAGTAGGGAAGGCTGAATGTTATCCAGATACATCACAGAATGATTCACAGCAGCACTAAATTTCACACATGTGGCCTGCACTCTGCTGAATTCAGCATGCACAACTAGAAATGAAGAAAAGGAAGCTCCGTCACTATGGTACAAGTGATTTTTCTTTTCCCGTACTGTCAGCAGACTGTTAAGGTTATTTTCGACCTTAAAATTGTCACGGGTTATTCACTTATTTATTGCTCTTCAAATCAAATCCTTCTGAGTCACCCCCTCTATTTTGTCTGCCTGCATACCATCCAGTGGATGAGCGTCGGGACCTTTCAGAGCTGTAAGCTAAGCCTGGATATTATGGTACAGAGATGCCACAATAGAAGGTCTCTGAATTAGTTTCCACAATTAAAAAAAAAAAATAGCTTCTCCACCAGTAAAATTTTATTAGCAGTACAAGTACATAAGTACATACTTTTAGCTCCTCAAGCCTAGGCTTAGCACAGCACAGGACCAGTGGAGTACCAAGCCATGAAGTGAAGATTCAAAATGACATGTGGGTATGGGATATCGAGATTGTCCTCTGTGCTGCTTGGACAACCTCATTCCTCTGTGGGACTGCTTCACAAGAACAGCACAAGCTGTCTTTCCAGAACTAAATCTACACTATTTTCAGCCCCAGCCACTGCCTGTCTTATCTGTGCTGCTGCATAACCAAGTGTCAATGACTGGTGTTCTTCCTGTTGGTTCAATCCATCCTTAATCTCTTCTTCCACTGAGTGACTGCACACTATGTGAGGAAGGCTGAAGTAAATGGAATAAATATAGCAGTCACGTTAGTTTCTTTACATCCTTTGCATAAGCTGTTTAAAGACATAGAAATGCTCATGAGGCAGTTAACATTTTTTAATACAATAGAGGGTGTAAGAAATGTATCCTAAGCATAGAGCTATGCTCTGAGTAATGAAGAGAAAAAAAATTGAACATGCTTTGTTTCTCTGTACTGTTCAATTAAAGGAACTTATGAAAAATATGTGATTTCAATGCATAGGAATGGTTGAACAACCTTGTGGTTGGTGTAACTAATCTGTTGAAAGCATAGTACACCAAAAACAAACGTAATTTTAACGAAGTTAAAAGTCTGTGAAGTCTTCAATACAAAAAGTGACCAGATAATTTGTAGAGATGATATTTTTTCCTGAAATGGCTTTCACATATGTCTCCATGGACACCAATATTTGTTCATACCATATAGGAAAGTATAAATTATGTTATAGAAAAGTACTACCCTGACTTATGAATGTGTATTTTTAAATTATTTTTCCAATTACATTGAAATCAATAGCCAAAATATATTGTGACTAACATGATTCCAAAATCACAGTTTCTCTGTCTCTTCTATTTCTTCAATAAATTGAAAAATCATGAGCTTAACTATTGTATGTGGCATTTGGATTTGGTTTTGACAGTGGGCTATAAACACTAACCGTGTTCACAGCAACCTATACCTTGCCTTTTGAAAGAACTCTTCTATGCTACCCTGTGACCACTTTGAAAAATATAATACCATTGACAAAAAGCCTTCCTGAACTTTGAAGAATATTTTTAAAAGACCTACTTGAACTTAAACAGCAGAACTTATGAATATGACTTTCTTTACTAAAATTCAGGATTTCAGAGACAGTAAGAGAATACAGGATACCACTGTTAAGATTCTGTTAGTGTTCTACTGGTTATACAGTACATGGAAAATTGCTAAGCTATCTTTTATGAAACCAAGTCTCTCTCCACTTCAGGAATGCTCAGAATTATAAAAAGGGAACTCTTCGGTTCATAAAAATCTGCCTGGATTGCTCAGAATGAAGTCTTTCACTGCTTTTTTTCCAGCTAAAATGCATCAAACTGAATAACTGAGCTGTATTATTGCTATTCAAGGAAAATCTACCTAGTGATTAGAAAATGTCATTAAAAGCAAACCAATTGTCTGTAAAAGTCTTTCCCTGATAAAATATGTTGACCTAAATGATATTCCTCAAAGGTAAGTCAGAGTGGTATGTGATGTTCTCTTATCGATTGTTGATTCTATGTGTACCTCTGGGAACATAAACCACAAAGAAATGTTTTGAAAAGAAAAAGAGTGACCTTTTATATGTTTGCATTTTAATACTATGTGAAGCTGAAATAAGTTTAACAAAGGGAGGGGAAAATCTTTGTGAAATGGTGGGTATTTTTGTTTATTCAGGATGTAATCAGAGTTGTAATATAGCACCTGCCACATAGTGAAAGCTATAACTTCAAGCCAGCCTTTTATATTTGTACAGTTAATATAGGAAAGGTAAAGCAAAGCAGCAGTCTTTTGCACAGAAAGCACAGGAATCCCATCTGGGATGATAAATAAAGTGTTGCATCATTGTCATGGCTAAGAAACATAATTTTTACAATGACTTTTTTTGCAATCTTTCTACATATATTATAAAAGAAAAAAAATCTGGGTTTCTTTTGTTTGTATGATATTTGATAAAACAGTGGTATTGTTTATGAGCCAAATCACCTCTCATATTCTTAAAAGATAAGGCTTTGTAGATGCTGTAACAGTAGAATGAAATTGAATTACTTTTATGCAGTTGAAGTAACTTGAAGATCATGATTACTTTAAGTGCAATATTTGAGTCATGTTACTGGAAAGCTTACTTCTAGCCATCTGTCAGACTGACTTATATAATGCTCAGTTATATACAAGCCTTACAGGGAGCATCATGTGACTTATTCTTCATCAGTTTCTTTATGGTCTAAAGAGAACTAAACAATCCATCCTAAGCCTAATGTATTACAAATCCCAAGAGGAGAAAGGAGGGTAAGTGTGGATCTATAGAGGGTTATGACCTTTAAGAGAACTCCAATTACAGGTATGGTAGGTAATTTCTCTTGGATCTTTACTCTCCTCAAGGCTAAGTGGTTACTATTCCTGTTCAAGATATGGCTATATAAACTAACATATATCATGAAAGTGTACCTAAATATTTTAGCTGGAATATATTTTGGACATGGTATTAATGAATCATAGAAACAGTTTAACATTGAAAAATCAACACAGCAGAGTGGAAATAACAAGGCATTTATATTAGAAGGACTTTTTGTAACATAGTACAAATATCAATATATTTTGTTTAGACAGGATATTCCATCTGTGCTTTGTATCTTGTTATGGCTAAATTATAGTAGTCATAAAACTGAATAAACTGAGATGAGTAACGAGTGTTACAAAGAACTAAATCAAATGACTGGATACAAAGTCTGGACAAGGATATGGAGTAGAGACTTAAATCTTTACCTTTCGTTCCAACAAAAAACAACTTTTCTTTTTCTTCTAGAAATAAAAATACTTGGTTATTTCCACATAGCTAAGTTTTTCTGCATTTTTAAAATCCTAGATGGAATTAGAATTAAAGTACAGAAAAAATACAGTACACAGTATTGACAGTCTGATCTTGGACAGGAAAGAAAGGGAAGAGTAAGCACAGGTTTCCCAATATTTAACCAGAGCTTTGTGGCTTCCTTACTGTGGCATCAAAGATGGAAACAAGTACACAGAGTTTCTCTCCTCCAAATCTGGATGACAGAATTTTCCCACTTCTGTAGTCACCATTTGTGTGAATTCACACAGTATTTATCTCTGCTCCTTAACAGCATTTGAAGGCAGGGAAAAATATGTCACTCTGACATGACCTGGAACAATGTCTTTTTTTTTTGTTTGGGGCAAAATATTTCCAATTTCAGAAGCTACATAAAATTGATAATTTATGTGACTCTATTTAGTGACAAAATACAATTGATTTCCCTGTGACTGAAGATTTGAATGTGCAGAGGCTGGAACTAAAGAAATACTGCACAACAGTGTTGCAGTCCAGCAGCAGAAGAGGAGGGAAGGCCAAGGTGTTCTGGGCAGAAGCTGGGGTGGAATTCTGTCTATCCAGCAGACCTGTTCAGCTCACAAGTTGAGAGCAAGCCAGTGTAAATTAGAACACAGCGAAGAACGTCCTTCAACAGAGGAAGAGGTGGGCCAAGAGATGTTCTGCTGGTCTGTTGGAGAATATGGCTGGAAGGAAGGAGGAAGAAGAAAATGACTGGCACAGGAGAGCGCTGCAGAGAAAAGCAGTCTTTTGATACCAGTCAAAAATTCTCCTGGTGTTTCCAGGGTGTTCTTGTATTGAAGAGATGGATCATGCCAGCAATATGACACCTAGCCAAGTCTCCTTCTTCTATATGACCTGCTCTGTTGCAAGGGTGTCCCCTCCAGATGGCTCTCCAGGTTAGCAGCTATTTCTTTTAGGCACCCACTTAGCTCCAACACTTGCCTGTTCTCTGCATAACAGGAACACCGACACGTCTCCCATCCTTTAGCACACCCCAGTAGCCAGAGCTGCCTGAGCAAGAGGTCATTTGAGACTCTGTCTGCTGTGGAGGCTGCAGCAGCCACCTTCCAGCCACACAATCTGCATGCCTCTCTCCAGCCCTTCCACCTTGCCCTCAGACCTCTCTGTTCTTACTGGAGCAGGAGTTTTCCACAAAAGCAGTTTCAGGGGCTGTTGTCACGTGCAGTGGTGGCCACAAACTAGTAAGTTAGAGGGAGTAAATACTTTTCAATGGACTAAGAATTCTGCCAAGCTATAGTGAAGGCTTGAAAGCTTTGTGTGAGTCCTCTACAAGACATGCATTCACACAAGATACTGTCACTGGAGCAATTTGATGACTTTTTGCAAACCAGTACAATGGATTTGTGCTTAGACTTACCTAGTCAACCACAGTGAAAAAATGTTGTTGGGGTTTGGAATCTGTAGATAAAGAATTCAAAGATCTGTTGGTAAACATGGTTCCCTTCAACATTCTGTTCAAGTTCACCTTTTGCTTTTTCTAAGTTCCTTGCATTTGCATAATCCCAAATTTTTAAATTAAAATAAAAGTGTTGTCATGGATTAAAAGCCAGTTTACCCATTTTTGATCAATAAGTAGAACCAGAGGTGATAACTTTCCAAAGGAAATGGACTAAAATATGACACCAGATATACTGAGCCATAGGATAGTTCCTATATGAATCTTTAAAAAATGTTTTTCAAAAGTACTGATCATCCTCTCTCTTTCACATTGTGTAGCCTGGATATTTTTAAATTTTTTTTCATCACTTATCTATCAGGATTTCATAAATTTTAAAATTTTCCTATGGGAGTATTGAACATTTCTTCTGATTGGTGCTCCATTAGGCTCTCCTTTTGACCTTTGTTCTATTCTAAGAAGTAAGACTTACTTTATATCAAATTAAACTGAGTCTCTATACTAAAGTGAGTAGTGTTAAAGAGTTTAATACAAAGGAATCTGCACTTAGGTGGCTGTTAATATTTTTTTAATTTACATATTAATTAGATTGTTTTCACACAAAAAGACCCAAAGTAGTGGAAGAGCAGGCCAGTGAAAAGCTGCTTGTGTACCATATTTTTCAGTCACAGCAGAGAACACAGTCTCATATTGGGTAATATTCTTTAAGCCTGTAAGTCAGGCAATGGGCTAGAGTCCATGCCTTGAAGAAGATAAACAGAGTTTAGTGCTGTCATACAGATCTCTCTTTCTCTCCCCCCATCTCTCTTCCTCTCTCATCCTCTTTTTTTTTTTTTTTTTTTTTTTAGTTGTAAGTAATGTTTGGATATATTCTGATAACATCTCTTCTATGTAAGTTCCAGATTGCACAAGATCAGGATATTTTTCAGAGTCACATTTTTGCCTTACAGCAAAATGCTGATACAATCAAGACTGGCTAGATTACAAGCAATCACAATTTTTTAAAGTCATGTTTCATATTAACACAATAAATCTATCACCTGAGCAGATAAAATTATTCAACAGATAAAATCTTATAGTTTATTTGTTTACAAAACTGCCAGGATGACTTTTAGGATCTTATTTCATGGTGTCCATGTAGACACAACTGATATAGGCACTGGATAAGATTACAGTTTTGTTCTACCTCCAAGAAAACATGTAGTGTTCTTCCTTTGGTAAGGAGGAAGTTGCCATGCCTTAGTTTTTCTGTTAAGGTCTCCAGATTGGTGACTGGACACTCTTTTAGGGCACTGGAATCAGAATTGGTTTTTTAGTTACAAAACTATTTAAATGTTGTGCTCATTCTTTTCAAGGTGTAGGTACCCAGTCCTCACTGAGGTGAGTGGAAGGTGGGTGGGTGGCAGTTTTACCTGTGGGATAGCCAAAACTGTGAACTAGGTAGGGAGAACATCCTCTCATCCCAGGCCATGTTTGCTTGCACCGTGGCTGAGAATGGATGGATAAGTGAGGGCTTCTTGTTGCATTGCCTCTCAGGGAGAGAAGTCCAGGTCCTACCCTTCAGTTGCAACAACCCCAGGCAGCTCCTCAGGCTGGGGCAGAGTGTCTGTAAAGCTGCCCAGAGGAAAAGCACCTGGAGGTTTACAGCAGCCAGACATGAGCCAGATGTGCCCAGGTGGCCAAGAAGGCCAAGGCATCCTGGTCGTATCAGCAACAGCGTGGCCAGCAGGATAGGGCAGGGATCCTTCCCAGTACTCGTAAATAGATATTTATTTACCATTTGCTTTCATTGTAGATCTACATGAAATACGTCTTTGGGATTTTTAATTGAAACTGCTACCAGGTGATCTGTTTTGTAGTTGTTCATTACAATACTGAGAAGAAAAGAAAGGACTTGGTGATTGGATTTGTAGTCTTCCGTCCTTAGTGTGTTTACATTCCTATTGATTCAGTTAATGCATTCATCAGGGAAATAAAAATGTTAGGCCTCATTTAATTAAACCAAATTACTTTTGTGGCTTTTACATAGTTTTGCTTGGGTTTTTTTTCTCTTATGGGATCCCCCATTAACAAGTGTTGAGCTTTGCATTTTGTTTATAATCAAAAAATAAATGCAGGACATAATTTCTGTGAATTAGAGTCCTAGGTAACTTATCAAACAACACAAATCAAAGAGCACCAAGTGAACATCCTTTAAAGTAACATTTAACTTTAGGAAAGAATCAGAATGATGGAAGAGCCAAAATTACTTGTTTTGAATATCTGCTGCTGTATTTATTTTTGTACCAACCTCTTAGTGCATTTAGAACTGTATCTCGCTCAAAAGTAAGTTCCAGACATAAAAAGGTAGTAACTGTAGATGAGGACCAGGTAAATATCTGTAGGTAAATATCTACACCATATAGCTATCAGTAGTAGAATAATCTCCCATTATATGTAATCTGTGGGGTAGAAGAAGGTTTTCTGGAACACAGCTTGCAGAAGAGTCAGGTTTGCCCCTTGTAAAAGTAATCTTAATTCATAAAATTGTGGAAGTACCTTGTGCATCCTTGATCTAGAGTTTTTGCAAATCCATTAAAGATTTTGTGAAAAGCATTTGCTTTAACATGCATTTCTCTATGCACCTATGTGTTTATAAAATATGTTAAAGTAAGTGGCAAACCTTATTTCTTGATTATTCCCATTCTGCCACAGTTTCAGCATTTCTATGTGCTGGACTTGCCTAGAACTGTCACAAGCTAGTTTAGAAGTCATTCTATATGAACAATAATGTTAAAGAAAACAGGTTCTCCACTATATTGAACAGTTTTTACTATGTTAATGATTAGATTCTTAGCTAAGATAAACTTTCACAATTCCTATCTAAATTATACTTTTCTTTCTTCTATAAATCTTACAAACTATGCAAAAAGAGTAGCCTTTTTTTCCTGTGAACCTATCCTGAAACACAGTTTTCGAAAGGGGGAAAAATTACTATGGATTCTCAAATATACAGGAAGTAAATAATTTGTAATAGTGGACAGCCCTCTAATTTCTGCTTGTTTTTATTTTCATAGAAACTTATAATGGATATATCAACGACTCAGGAAGATAGCAATTACCTCAAAGCTCTAATTTGTTTCAGTAAGAATTCTGTAAGTAGTTAGATGAGTTCAGAGTGAAAGTTTTACCAGCAGTCATTATGTAGCAACTTCCTAAGTATCCTGAACACACTGGATGAAAGAAGTCGTCTTTCTGATTAGAGAAGGCTTCATTTTCTTACTTGTAAATTTAGTGTCCCACAGAATTTCTGAACTAAGTAAATAGTTTTCTACACTACCAGCTGCATGATATAACACTGGAAAACAAGCTGGGTCTCTGGATGTAAAAATACAGGATCATTCACCCTTTTGAGTCTTCTTTTCCACATGCAATATGTGTGCAGTTAAAATATATTGTTCACAGACATTACTGTTTCACTAAGCTAAGTGAACAAAAAATACTTATAGAGGCTTTAAGAACTGAAGTATGTTGAGAAACTGTCCCCTATTAACACTGCAAGATCAGGAATTCTGTCCCCATAGATGATAAAAAACAGGAGCTCTAGCTCTGGCAGTTGGAGAGAAACCTTTGTGTTCCCTGTAATGATTAATGCTCCTCATGAGTGAGAAGGCTTTTTCTTTCTGCCCAGATACCTGCTAAGACTTTGTCAACCCCTATCACTTTCAGAGTATCAAGAGCTGTAGGCAAGCAGGATGGGCTGAGACACCCGTGCAAGTCACAGGAGAGCATGACAGAAAAAGGAAAGCAGTTCAGCCACCTCTGTTAGGAGTGTGCCAGCACCACAGCTAACCCAAAGAGATTGTAGCCCCCATTAGGTTTAGTGCAGTAATGGAAAACCATCAGATTCATTCAGTATTCAAGGTAAGCAGCTGTATAACAATTTGTTTCACAACAAAAAGTTGACAGAACAAATCCAAAACAACTCTGTGTGCATGTTTACATGGGAAGCTATTGGCATCAGCAGTGCATTTGAAGGTGTGCTTCAAGTCCCTTATGCTTTTTGTAACATTTTCAAATTCATTGCTGTCTTCAAGATGACAGGAAATCCAGGTCTGCCTTCCTCCTGGGAGATCTTTATTCACAGACAAGTCAAAAACCCTTGACAAAAGGCAACCAAGGGAACTTGCTGACCTTTTAGCTGCCTGTCTAACATCAGTGCAAGTATTGCTTCCTGATAAAATGAGAAATTCAATTTAAGGGGAAACATAGCAGGTATTTGAGTAGGCTCTCATTTTATTTTACTTCTTGGGCTGTCTCTCAAGCAGAAAAAAAATGTAAATAAACAGGATTTCATTCTTCATTCCTGTGCAGTTACCAGAGATAACAATGCTGCACACCAGGGTAACATCACTCTTGCACTATGGTCCATTCTTCTGTCTGCTCTCTTGTTCACTAATTGATGTTTTTCTCCCCAAAATAAAACTGTCATTTAGAAATCCTGGCTTTGCAGTACCCCATTATTTTTGTCTCTAATTTTGAAAACTGATTATTAATACAATTAATAGTTCTTTGGAAATTAGCTGATTCCTCCATCATGGTTAGTTCCATTGTTTGGATGTCAGATATAATGTCAGCATGCACAAAGCTTGCAGAGTTATTTAGGTGGTCTAGTTTGTTTCTCAACACAGCCAGTACCTTTCCAGTATGAACCTCTTTTCATCTTCCATACTTGTCCCAACAGAACCATTTGCTTCTTACACGATCGGTCTGAAAGACTTGAGCTTTCACGTTGAAAGCCTTGATTGAAGAATGCACCAAAGACTGGAGCACCTCTCCTATGAGGAAGAGCTGAGAGACCGGGGACTGTTCAGCCTGGTTAAAGCAAGGAAGCTCAGGGGAATTTTATTAACGTATATAAACATTCGAAGGGAAGGTGCAAAGATGATGGGGCCAGGCCCTTTCTGGTGGTGCCCAGTGACAGAACCAGTGGCTATGGGCACAAATTGAAACACAGGAGACTTCCTCTGACAGTAAGAAAATTTACTGCTGGGGATGACCAAGTGTTGGCACAGGTTTCCTGAGGAGGTAGGTGGCTGAATCTCCATTCTTGGAAATATTCCAAACTGGGTCACTGGCTCTGAGTGTCCCTGCTTGAGCAAGAAAGCTGGACCAGATGACCTCTGGAGGTCTCTTCTAGCCTCAGGTCTTCTGTGATTATATGATGCATGAAGGTCATATGAAACCAATAGATAACTTTGTTTCCTCCAAGGAGAAGAGATGTCATTTTGTATATAGGAAGAAAATTGTTACAGAAGTAGAAAATTCTCCAATTTTGAGAAAGACATTAAAGAATAATGTTATAACATAAAATGACATTAAAGATGCTGGGATCCATACACAGTAATTTGGAAATATCTCCTTGTTGTGTTCTGCCAGTATTTTGTTTTGGTTTGTTGGCTGGTTGGTTGGTTGGGGTTTTTTGGTTTTTGCAGGGTTCCTTTGTTTTTAGTGTACTAAAAATTAAAACCCTTCCAGAGAAGTTACCTTCTGTGCTTTTGTGTGTAAATAAGAATGTACTATTTTATGTGTATGAATGTACTATTTTATGGGAGACAAACTATGCAGAAGTTTCAAAACTAAATTCTCTGATGATTGTAGAGAATAACATATGGATATCATTAAATAGTGGTCTATTTTGAAAACGAACATCAAAATGGGGAAATGTTCAAATACAAAAGTTAATCTTAGAGATTTACATATCAGGCTCTATTCATACATATTTATTGCATATCTAACAATTTAGTACTATTTTTCTTCAAGCAATTAGCTATACTTATACTTGATGCAGAGATGCATATGGAAATGGAAGTAACCAACAGTCAGTGGTCAAAGCCATCAAAAGAGCTGAAATCTATATTCTTCTTGGTTTTTTTTGTTCTGCCTTCTCAGTAAAACTGCAGTGAATATTGATGTATGAGTCCCAGAATTGTTGCCTGTGACACCACCATTAGAATTAAAAATATTAAGAGTTATTTGTCCTTCACTCAAATCCACAGTAACAAACATTATCATACATGTTCTGTATGTGCAGTCCTGCAATGCTGACTGAGCAGTGAAGATTTTCTTTTATTAGTGTTTTAGCTCTGTCTTTCTGCCATTTCTGCTTTGGGAGTAGGATAGGAAAGGGTTTATTTGAAGAGACTTTATAAGAGGAAGGAAAAGGGCAAGAAATTTTGAAGCATGCTGTCTGTTCTGCATTGCTTCAGTGATGATGTATCTTCGGTTGGCTGGTTGGGTTGTTGTGGTTTTTTTTAAAGGACTGCTTCAGGATACTGAAGATATCCTAAGGACATAAACCAATCAGATCTTACCAGCTGTTTCATATTCAGGCAACACATCCTACAAGGAATGAAACCTGCCCTCTCAGACCAGCCTTAGCTTTTGTGTGAACAAAGAAAAGGCAAAATAAATTGTCATAAAAGACAAAAACAAACCATTTACCTTTCCAAGGGAAGCTGCCTCTTCCCTTTACATTTGCTTAAATGGTCCACTCTGTGCACTGCAGGGCATCCTCCTTCACACACATCTATTCTGGTACCACCCATTAGGATGCTTAAACTCTGTGGCAGTTCTGTGTGCAGAAAGCAGGGACTTTACCAGTGAGAGGCTGCAATGGGACACAGATAGGTTAGTTATTCAGATGCCCATATAATTTCTCAGTACATTCATATGTGCAGGGTAATCTTTTTAATACTCAGTACCAAGATTTTATGCTAACCAGAACAAATTCCTGCATAGCACTGCTTTGGCTGCCTGTGCTCATACTGTTTATCTGAATCTGGGTGATCTGAAGGAATTTATGTCTTTCCTAAGTATGAGATGAAGAAACTCTCCTCATGGTTGCTATCACTGCAGTGTTCTTGAGTTCTGACTCAATGGCATGGGAGCAATTCAGTGGCCATCAAAAAGAGAGCATTTTGTATTCTCTGGGGGTGCAACAGGTCATAGCAGTGGCTCTGTGAAGATGCATAATTATTGTTCTATTCCAAAAGAACATAGACATTTCCCTGGCAAGTCAAGATGTACTGTATAGCACAGTTCCCTAGATGTTGCAAAACTTATTCTTCCCATGTCTCATTCTGCAAAAATTTCAACTTTTGAGGTGTGTTAAGAGTGTCATTGCAAAATCTCAGTTAAACCAATAAAAGCTTTTTTCTAAACTTTACCACGGTATTCACCACCTGTGAGTTCAGAGGTAAAATGCGGCCTTAGAAAAAAGATGTCACATAAAAGTTTCTTCACAACATTGACCTCCAAGGATTCTACGGCCTGGATGCATGAACTGGAATAAGGACAGTATAGTATGGACTGAGAAAAGAGGGAAGAGCTAGGGACTGCACAACATATTCTGAACTTACAGGAGTGGGCAAGACACACTTAATGTCAGAGAATGGTGGCAAAACTGATGTTCGCCTATATGTTGCACCTTTGTTGCTGAACACAGAAGATGCTGGCTTATTCTGCATCTTAAAACAAGGCTTCTTTTGGGCTATTGATCTTCTTTCTTGACTACAGGTGCCACAATGCTACTTTGGTCCCAGCTGACTGCCACGTGTCCAGCAAATATAATCACCCCAAAGCCGGGTTCTCTTTTTTCACATTTGTTCACCTCTCTCAGGAGAATTGCAAAGACACTAACCAGAGCAGACCCAGGAACACTAGGAGTAGACCTTGAAGTAAAACTGCAAAAGCATTTTTTCAGCACAACCTATCTGAAGTGAGTTGCCAGATGCATCAGAGATGTCATCTTTGTCTAGGAGTTGATCTCTATAAGGTGTGAAATACGTAAGTGTGGCAATATATTTCTTAGGTGAGAAGGAACTTTAACAAATGTGCCTGTTTGTTATGGCTTTAGAAAGGAAATTTTGCTTGTGTCTTGCTACAGCCACCAAGGTATGAATAGTAATAGGTAAGGAGATATTCAGGGTTTATCTCTTTTAAACAAAGACCACTGCTCTGTGGCATCAGAAGAAAAAAAATCATATTCCTAGCTTCCTGTCCCACACAGTTCCCATGCACTCTTACTGCTTGTACAA
Source organism: Prinia subflava (assembly GCF_021018805.1). NCBI lineage: Eukaryota > Metazoa > Chordata > Aves > Passeriformes > Cisticolidae > Prinia > Prinia subflava. The sequence goes on along the minus strand of NC_086283.1, from coordinate 68,661,235 downwards.
AGGGGCAGGACTTGTCACTCTGCTACCACAAGGAATGTCTGGCTTTGCAGAGAAAAAAGGTAATTTTCATCAGACTCACACTAGCAGATGCAATGCATCTGACAGTTCTCTGGCTGTAAAAGGTGTGTTGGGCTGGGTGTGCATTGAAATGGAAATCTGTTCAGGAAGCTTTCAGCTGGCAGCTTTATTTTCAATCTGGGACAATGCTGAGTATACTGCGTCTTGAGACCAGGGAGGCAAAGCAGATCCCTCAGGCTTCAGTTCTTTCCCCAGCCCTGCCCTTCCCTGCTCTTCATAAAAAGCATAGGGGAATACCCTGGAAGAAACTTAAAGTCCAGTCATCTACACAATCTATAGGATTCAAACTGAATTTGGAGATAAATCAAGGGTAATCCAGTTGGTTTTCCACAGTTTATCTTTGCAAAGCTTGTCATTTTTTCAGTATATTTATTGCTTCTGGGTCTACTGATGACAGTGGATATCAATAAAGTGGACAGATTAATTATTTAAGTTTAAATAATATTTGATAGAATTTGGTGGTTAATATTTTATTTTGTACTAACAGTTCATCTAGAAACTGTACTTTTTTCCTAATTTTCCTTACACTTTGAAAACCTGTGTGAAGAAAATGAACCATCTGTGTGCCTGCATGAAACCCTCTCTCTGGCAGTTCCCCTGGCTGAAGTGCAGGTTCTCTGCGGAGGAGACCCAGACAGCTTCAGAGTATTGATCACAAATGAACAGTATACAGCAACAAATCCTAGGGATAGCTCACCATTTTTTTTCCAAAGACCTTTTCAAGCATTTCTCTAATCATTGTGTAGAAAGCTGTAAATTTAATCTCCCAGTTCAGGCTTTGGAAATCCTTAGCAGGCAGGGTGCAGCAGGAGAACCTATAAGAGTTTAAATTATTGCGTGCTACAATCTTCCACATTTACATTCAAGTCATAATTTCTGGAAGTAAGCATAAATAAGAATTAAATATCTGCCAAGTCTTTTTTTTTTCCTGTCCTTTGATTACAGTTCTATTTTATTTATGACTCCCAAAAGAGAGCCAAACTTCTATTACGTGACATTTCTTCTGTAAATTGTTAAAGAATCACAAAAATGAAATACTTCACAGCAGGTTTTTCCTCTATTGTTACCTACCTGTGGTATTACTTTGGTCTCCTTCCCAAACCACTCTTTAGTAGGTGATTTTTTTTCTGGTAGGAAGCATCTTATTATATTTTGTATGTCTCTTTCTGTGATTTTCTCTGAAGACAGGTGATTTTTCTGTACTAGGTACTTGATGTTTCTGTCACTTTCTATGTTGCAACACTTTCATTGTTAGTACCTGAAATATTAATATTAAATAATATTAAAAGAAACTGAATAATTTATTAAAAAATCACACCCAAACTTTACATGAGCATATGGCAGTTGTGTGGGCTAGTATTGAGTACTGTTAAAGGCTACATAGATTTCATGTTATTGGTCAAAGCAGCATTTTCTCACCCCCATTACACATCTGAACCTTCTTTCCAGACCTCTCAGTTCTGACAGAAATGTTCCTCTGAATTCCAGTCTCTGTTTATTTTGTTGCCAGGTCATATTTATTTTCCTTTGTATCCACACCCTCCTTAGATAGCTGGTCTTGCTCAGAAGGTATTTATACCTAGCTGTATTTACAGAAGAGCATTTGTAACCTTGGCTTTAATTTTGGTAAACAATCCTAAAGATATAAGAAATTACAAGAAATGGTGCCTTGGAGGGCATAAATCTGAGAGTATAATACTTTATAGTAAAACTTTATAGGCCACTGTCCTGTCCAGCCTTTATAATTATTTATTTAATTCTTCCCCAAGATGAATTCCCCTTCGAATACTGCAAGCTTGACTACTGGCCCAGCCCACTCCTCTTATTTCTGTTATTTTGCCTCTTGCGCTGGTAGTGGTTATTCTTGCAGTATATTATGTAAGCTTCTTGCACCAGTATAAAAACATTTCAGTAATATCTCTTCAGCCACACGCAAATTCTTCTATAAACTATATCACTTTAGTTGGTGCTTTTATCTGCAAGACTTCTGCTACTATCCATGGTATTCTTCATTTTCCTTATCATCCTTCTTTCTTTTCTTCTTTTTCATCTCCTGTTCTGTGCTTTTATGCCTGAGGGTTTTTTAATTAAAAATAGGTTTGGAGAATACAGTACCATTTCACATTGTTTTAAAGTTCCTATCAGTCATGGTAGCATACATTCTGAAAAGAGCTTGTCCTGGGGCCCAAGGGAAGTCTTTCTGCCAAATAGGGGCACTTCTCTAGGAAGAAACTCTGCAGTTGACTTCCTTCCTCATTTTGTCATCCTTTCCTCTAGATGTGATTCTGACCATCTTTCCTCTTCATCCCAGATCTTTTCCCAGGGGATCTCGCACTGTCATTGGTGGCAAAGCTAGCATTAGGTCAGTATTATCTCCTATTTTTATCTGTGCTCCTACATCCCAACCATGCTTCTGATGGTCAGTGACACTTCCCTGGCACTTCTCAGGTGCCAGTGCAACCCATTCCTCTGCTCAAGGAGACAGTGCCTGCTGGTGCTGGCCTAGCAGTTCTATTCCAACCTTGCAGAGCTTGTCACAGCCCAGAGACCAGTCACAGTTCACTGTCACAGTGTTAAAACCTTTGGCCATCGTTGTTGTCCTGCTTTTCCTGGGTACAACAAAGGCTTTCTCCCTATCCCCTTCTCTTTTCCCGAGAGGCCGGAGCTCAGGGATGCAGGCACCACAGGCACCAATCAGTCCTGTCACTATGAGATTTTCCTAGTTTGCTGAGCGTTCATACTAAAGTAGAAGTGTGCAGCTTCTCATGCTCCTTAATGTAAACAGAAGATCATGTTCTGTAAATACTGCCATTGTTATAAATTCCTTCTCCAAGAGAAGGGGAGGTTGAATGACAGTCTCCTTAACCAATGTGGGTAAGAGGTAGGAATGCACACTCTCCAGTCCATAGTCACCTTGGTAGAAGTATAAAATAATAAGAATAAACAAGACAGGTCTTCTGCCCTGCTGCTCTGATCAACCCAGAACTCCGGCTCCAGTGTGTCTTTCTGGCTAGGCTCGCAGCAATACAGTCCCGCGGAGCAGCGCTGGCTGCCCCTGCGCCTGAGCCGGGTACTCATCAGACCTGCACAGGTCTTGTCATTTCCTACACAGGTCAAAGGAGCACAGCAAAATCTATATAGGAAGAGTGTGTGTTTCACCCCCGGAAGAAAGCTCAGATTTGCAGCAGAGCAGCTGGGCTGACATGGGTTTTATTTTTAAGGATTCCTCACAAGAAGTCTCTGCTTAAAACATTGTTCACTCTTCTGACAGCAATGACTCTGGTGAATATCTGAGCAGAAGCATCAAACTTTTTATAATTCTGTCTAGTTAGTTCAGTCAGGCAAGTATAGTGACTCAATGACCAGCTTCAGTATTTTTTAGTTATTATTTTTTAATAACTCACATAGAAATTCTATTTTTGTTGTTTGCATGTTTATTGTTTCAGTGCTTCTTTGAGAAGAAACACCCAGTAAGTAGAGAAAAAACATTCGTAGGCAATATTCCCAAAACCCAAACAAAAAGTAACTTTTTTTAATCCTGAAAATACAAATCCCCAACCAACCAACGAACTAAACAAAAAAACCCAAACAAATAAAACCCCTAACAAACAATTAAACCAAACAACAACAACAAGAAACAAAAATCCACCAGATAGGAATTTTATAAACCCTCCATTTTGCTATTTCCTACTTTCTGTCTGTTTCTGGCATAATTTCATTCTTACTTGTGTTATAACTGTTATAACGCTGTTATAACAAACTATTAATTACCAGGATGAGATTAACTTTTACACAGGCTTATTTTGAAGATCTGACCAGCCTGCAATGTCAAAAGGCAAAGTGCTGCTTGAGCTTTTAGTTGCATCTCTTAGTTCCTCTTTCTTTTGTGGTAGATCTTGTATATAGTGTTACATAAGAAACATTATTCAGTAATAGACACCTCTGTAGACAATCCATGTTGTTAAGCAGTGCTGTCCTCAGCATACAGCATTGACAGGAGATGGCAGAGAAGGTAAGTTGCCCTGTAACACCTTATATCCTTATTCTGAGTCCATTACCCTAAATGCTGGAAAAGTCCAAATGGAGACCTCTTTACCAGTTGGCTGTCTTTCAATGTTTTCTCCTACAAAACCTATCTCTGTTCTATTTATGGACTGAAGGGCATGTCTGGAGCTGGCTCATCACTCCACAAACCTTTCTTATATCTGTGGAAATAGCAGCCTCTGATCACGGACTCTGTAATTGCAACAGAAATAACCCTAGCAATAGATTTAACACATATTTGCAAAGAAAAGCGAAATCCAGAGAGATTCATTCAATCTAGGGTACCACTTGTTCACAAATTCAGAAAAACATCTGCAGCAGAGAATAATTTAAGCATCAGACCAAACAATAAAGACAAAAAATATCCTAGTGATTAGACACAGATCAACCTAAACTGCGTACAGTGGATTTATTTCTATTTTTTTTCCCCATTAGTAGGATGCTATCAGTAAATCCACAAATAAAAGTATATCAGATTGTTGTCAGTCGTTTCTTAACTCACTTTCAAAATATTCATCATCTAAATCTGTTTCTCGCTCAAGCTCAGCTCTGCAAGTGATTCAAAAAGATTAAACAGAGTTCTTCCAGCTCAGCCTTTTTCATAGCAGACTGGCAGTGACACTCCCTGTTCTTTCTGTCTCTTGCTCTTAAATATTTTCATAAGTGAATTTATAGTTATATGTTCTCATAAGCCCTGCCAATTTGGGGAAACCCATTGTTTCTAATCAGGTGCAGGCTGTACACATGTTCCTTTTGGGGGCTGGTGTAACGGCTTTTCATAGGGATTGTGTCAGCGAAAGGAAAAGAGTATTAACATTCCTCTTTTCTTAGCCAAGAGATTTCCTCAAGATTTCTTCAGTGTGCTATTTGCAAAAGAATGGCTCTAATGCAGCTGTTGCATCAGCCAAGCATTGTCCTCTTACAACGGGTACTCTGTGTAAAGATATTCTCTGCCTAGCTCTTGGATCACTCTAATTCCACATCACACAAATCCCAGCCAGTCTCCCAAGTGTCAGAAGTTTACAGGTTCTTTCTGTGTTTGCCTTCTTGCAATTCCAGCACTGAAGCACAGAACTGCTGCATAAAACTGCTTCAGATTTTCTGCATAAAACATTCCTTTGCCTGTATAGAATAAAACAATGTGTTAGGGTCAAAAACTATCACCTTCAAATTACTAATATTATGTTGCTTTCAACCACTTCCTGTCTTTTCCTTAGAAAAATAACTTTTTAACAATTTTACTCCATAATGGGTTTTATTATTCCCAACATCTGTGTTTTCTGGCATTGTGTTCTGTAAACCTCCCAGCATTACTACAAAATATTGTCCTCCGACAGAATCTTAAGTTTTTTCTCTCACTTACAAAATAAGCTGATAATTCAAAGCTGCACTTTTCTTATACTGAGATTTTCATGTTTATTTTTTAAAAAATTAAATTCATATGCAGCACTCAGAAATTAATTCCATTTCTTGGAAATGGAAGGAAGCTTTAACACAAAGCCCTCATTTGCAAATTAAAGTTTTCTTTTTTAATTGGACAAGTGGGTCATTAAATACAGAAAAGTGAAAGAAAATTTCATATCTTCAAGGGAATATCCTAAACCAGCACTTTAAAAATCAGCTGAGGGCTACAAATCCTATTGGGAAAACACAGGGATTTTGAAACTAGTTTTTTAATGGCATGTGAGATACTTTTAGCAATAATTGGACTCAATTAGATGACAAGATAAATTATTATTATTATACTCCTTTTTAGTGTGTAACATTTAGGCAATGGTTTATATCAGAGCATCTTTGCTTTACTTGCAGCAGAGAGTGCATAATCCTGGATAAACATCCAACCCTTGTAAACAAGAAAATCCAGACTTGGGAGGGAGGTCCAAAACACCTTGCCTGTGGTCCCTGTGTTGGCACTGGCCAGTTTCCCACACAGTCTCCAACATCAGGCAGTGAATAACTGTGCGACAGAGAGAGGTGTGTGGGCTGGAGCGCTTTGGCACTGAAGTGACAGGCAGCTGGTGCTGCCCAGGTACAAAGAGGGCACAGGATCCACTCAGGAGATTAGGGCAGGTAGAGGCAAGCCTGCATGTCCTGTGCATGGCAAACAAAGAGATTGGAGAGCCAGACAGCAGCATCCAGTGCTATCAGTTTGCAAAATGCAAAAGATGTACTGTTCTTGTTCATGGTGTCTGGGATACCTCAAATCCCCTCTTACAACATTGGCATTTCCTGGTGAAACAAACTGGTAATCAACATGATGTGGTAGCACTGGAAAATACTAAATTACTTCTCTTTGGGAAAGTCTCAACACTGGGATAATTCCCTGGGTATGTCTAATGCTAGTATCATCTTTTCACCTCAAAAATGTTTTTCAGGACCTGTGCTCCAGGAAGCTCTGATTTAAGTGGTTTCAGTTTCCCTTACTGGCCAAATCAGGAATCTCATAAGGGAGTCGATGAAAAGAATGAGCTTCTATACTGAAAACGAAAGTCAATTATAACATATTGTAATATTAGTACTCATACTATTACAAGATATGATATTATATTATTATATGATATGATATTTATTATTTTATTATATTATATATTACAATTTAGTAGTCATGAAAATTGTGTACACTCTTAAGGGCCTAATCCCTCATTTCTCTGTACATATTTTATTTCTGAAATTTCACCAGGACTCTCAAAATTTAAAAGGTTTCCTGGCTTTTTTTCATTGTACGTACATAAAGACTAATCAATTAGAACCAAGTGATTTTTCTGCTGTGTGCACATATTTGAGATCTGACACTCAGCTTCCCTTGCAGTCATACCTGGCAGCTGAAATATCTTGCTGCCAGTCGTGGGGAGTAACAGCATTCCTTTTCCACTTTACACTGTTTTGAAATTACCGCTGACTTTTGTTTCAGCTCTCCTTCCCTTTCCTTTTTCCTTGTCTAGAAATCAAAAAGGGTATTTAGTTACCAACCCATCTTCCTGCTTTCAGGTAATCTAAGAGCTGAACCTCTGACAATTTAAACCATACTCATAGTTCCTGACTTAAGTAGAGAGTAGCAGAATTGAATACGAAATCTGAAAAGCACAGTCCCCTCCTGGGTTTTTCCTCACAGTGTGAGCAATATCAGGAACTCTTCATTTTTTCTCTCTGTTTAGCAGTGTGAATGCCTGAAGAGCAAATTACTCCATCCTCAGTGCCACAGTGAAGCTCTTCTAAAGAGATACTGTAGTATCAGCCCATGAAGACAATGAGAGGGCTGGCATCCTCAGTGCTTTTAACATCCCTGCCTTGACATGAGGTGATGCACCAGCCCGCAAGCTTTTGGCTGCTGGGGGAAAATGTGCAGACGTCCTGAGAGATTAGATATGCCCATCTGAGTCTCAAAGAAATGGAAACTAAACGTCATTGAAACACGTCAAAGTCCTCAGCTTCTGTCCCTTTTCAGGGGACCTTATCCTATACGTGTGCACTGACATTTCAGCCAGCTCAGGACACAGGGGTGGCAGCAGAGGGAGCAGCCCCCAGTTCTCCTTCCCCTGCTCCAAAGGGCACTGCCGACCTGGAGCCCCGGCGGCATCGGCAGGGGCGAGAGGCCTTATCTCCACCGGGAGATAAGGACTGATGGATGGCAGGGACGGCCCGGGGGATGAGATAGCGCTGGGACCTACCCCGCAAGTATGCAGTGGGAGGAGATGCTCCCTGCTACTGCCACAGCCCTATCTCCTGCTGTTTGGGAAGAGGGGAGGGTCTGACCCAGTGTTTTTTGGGGTTTTTTACAAGAATGTTTCCACTCTGTTGAAGAGAAAAATCTTACCTGGGAAAAAGTTGGAAAGTAGTTCGTGCCTTCAAAGGCCTTCCTGGCCCACACACGTACACTTCAGTCACACTCCTCTGATCCCTTCTCTTTCTGCTTGCTCAAGCATAAGGTCCCCAGTGACTATAAGTGTTTGTGTATTTCTTGGCTTCACTGCCACTTCATACACATCTGACTTTATGTTTACTTGTAATACGAAAATCTTCCATCCCTGGACTGGTGTTCTGACATCTTCAAGAGACGACATTGGCTCTCAGTGTTTTATAGTCATTGCTGCAAATGTAAAATTCAGTATAACCCAGAAGACAAGATGTTCTGTACATTTTGGAAAAAAATGGTGCAAAATGAGATTTTTGAAGTTGTATTTTCACCCTTTCTACTCACAAAATCCTGTTATATTAAAAAACCCCAAAACAAACTGGTGAGTAATCCTTTGGATCTTACTAGTGTATAGTTGATAATGTTGCTGCAAAGATACCTGCAAAGATGAGTGTATTAGGTTTTGTTTTACATGAAGTCAAAAGAGAAAACATTTTTTTAAAATATGAGGGCATGGAATATGAAAAATAAGAGCAGACCAAATTTATTGTCCTTTGAAGAAATTTTTAACATTATCAACTAGAGCCTGTTGGTGATGTCTTTTTGTGGGGGGAGTCTCTTCAGCAAATGAGTATTTAATAATCCTTCTGCTCTCATTTTTGTAATAATTTCATTCTGATATTAAATATGAGTTGTTCAGATGTTTCACTGATACAAGGTATGTGTGTCAGTGTTTGGACAGAGAAAAATTGGATTCATATCTCTGTTATGCTTTCAAATTGCTAGGTCAGATTTGGGTCTCTGGCTGTAAATTCTTCAATTCTATTCTAAGTCAAAGGAATGTGACAGATTTAATACCTAGAATAAGTTATTAACTGCAATGATGCATAAACCAGTGGCACTTTCCAAAAAAGTAGTCTATACTGCTTCTGTTTTCTAAAGAAAAATTAAAATATAATCCTCTTCCCTTGTTTCTTTCCCAGTTCTTGCAAAATTTTTCTTGATTAATCCGTCAAGAACTTGAAACTGATGTGCCCATAAATATAATCTTCTGAGCTTTTCTATTGAAGTAATATTTCTATCAGGATTAGTTACCCTTTCAAAATTTAAAAAGCAAGAGGAATTCATACATGCACAAAGCATTGAAGAATCACTAGCTATAAACAGAAAGTGCCTGTATCTATCATGAACTGTTTATAGAAGACTAATATAGAATTACAGGCTGTGTGGAAAGAAATCAAGAAAGATTGGGCGAGTAGGGAACTTTGCCAGCCTGTGAGAGTGCTCAGCTGAAGAATAGATAGAGTGACTTGTTGACTTTGTAAGACTGAAAACACTTGGATTTGCTTCTACTGCAGGCTAGCACATTGTGGTGGGCTCCACGCTTTCCACATCAGCCTGGTTTACCCCTGCTGTCTTGGGGACCCTTGCATGGATTGTCAAGGTGGAAGCCACAGTTCCTACACAGAGTTTTTGCGCTTAAGGGATCTATTTTTCAAATTCTTCTAACTAACTGGCACTGTTCATGAGGAGAGGCTGTTACATTTCCCACTTTAGGTGTTGAATGATGATTTTTCATGATTACTAAGGGTTTGGAGAAGGCAACCTACTATGGTTGCCAATAAATAAGTTTTGTTTTTAAGTTATTAGAGAATTTGTCTCTGAGCAGCAGTCTAAAGGATCACTGGAGTACTGTGAATGTCTGTACTTGGAGAAAGGTGTATGGGAAAAACATATTAATTTTTATTACAAAAGCTGAACCAATAAGGAAGAAAAAACAAAGAAATAGGCTAGAACTCCAGCACACAAACCAGATTTGGGAATTTTGGTATGTGAAATGGAACCACATCTCTCCATAGTTGGTATTTGCTTAATGCAAGCCAAAAACAACTGCCATATCTCACATTTCACATCTTGATATCCTCAATAATTGGCTAGAGCATTGTACATATTATTGTTGCCTGTTGCCTCATTCTCTTTGCAGCTATTTGCATGAATAACAACAAAAGAGCATGTTTTTAATTTTTTAATGAATAGTGTATTTTTCAACAATTACATTACCTTCCTTTGCTGTTAAAAGCGTGGAACCATGCTCCTAAATTACTGCAAAAGAAATAGAGTGTGGACTAGAACTGAGGACTCCTATGTCTCAGGGAGTTAACCTAGATGTAAAAGTCCACAAAATCCAAGAATGGGAATCAGCATCCTGCTCATGGCACCAGGGTTGGAACTAGATGATCTTCCAGGTGCCTTTGGGCCCAGGCCATTCGGCGATTATATGATATAAAAGGGAGTGCACAGTTCTGAAAATTGCTGCTCGAATCCTTCAACTGCTGCTTCACACTGTGTACAAAGCTACTTTACAAAATTGATCATTTGAAAGTTGTGGTTAAAGAGTAGGGGGAAAATCCAATTATTCGGAAAGTAGCGCAAACTGAATTGAAATTAATTCTGTGAGTGCTGAGGTTCCAAATTCTGTTTTTTAGAGAAAATTTAGCATAACACAAGTTGTATCTTTGAAAAATGTTAAAATGGGCTTTAATTTCATACTTTTTTGATGTATTGAAGGTAGTTTTCATGATGTCATCCAGATAGTTTAAAAAAACAGTTTGCATATAAGGTTAACAAGCTGCAGTGGTAGCAGGGTCTGTGTGGGATTATATTAGAATTAATTTGATCAATTACTTTTAGTAACAGAGGTCTCCAGATGAGCCAGAAGCCAGCATATGCAGTTTGGCAGATGAAGAATCAGTGCAGTCAACACATGCCGTGAAGGTAATGAACATTCTTTCAAACTTCATTTTTCATCTTGAGCAGAGAAGACAAGTAAGCCAAGACACTGCTGCTCACAGGAGCCAAAATGATAACCATAAATAATCATAATAGAAAGCTCATGGATTAAATGAAATAGGGAAAGGATAAAATAAGTATTTTGCCATTAAAATGATGTTCTAAACCTCGAATTTTCATTATGATTTGCCCTGGAGTACATAAAGTTTCCCCAACCTTGAGACGCAGCTTTTGAATTAAAAGATTGCTGAACATTTTCTTCTGATAAATTGCTCACAAGAAGAGGCTGGTATAAACAACATTTAGTCAAATAAGGGGAAATCTTTACAATAATGTATTTGATTTCCACTGCTGAACTGAAAACCAGGAGGATCAATCCTATTGGCCAGCTTTCATGGAAGAGTGTGGGAGGCACACCTGTGAAAGGATGCCACGGGCTCAGTGCTGCCTGGAGCTCATGCTCCTATACACACAAAACTTCTGATGACTTATTAGACACTTTTAACTAGGCCAGAGCTATAAAATAGGATCACAGATTTGAAATACTCAACAAGAGCAAGCTGCCTGCAATCCATGTCCCTAATCTGTTTGTTGCTGCTGACAGAAATTTGTTATTAGCTTGAAATTGGTTAGTATCGAAGCAAAATTAAAATGACACCTTTGTGGAAATTGAAAAAATTGACAATAAGAGCAAAAAGTAATCTGTCATGCATTGCATTCTATATATATATACACTCTTCTTTCTATCAGCTATATTTTCTTTCTTTTGTCTCACTAATAACTTATGTATATGAGCAAGTTTGATGTACTTAAATTATGTATAGGCCCATGGATACAAAACATTTTGATTTTTTATCTACAAACATAATAATGTTGCTCTTCTAAAAGAAGGCTGCTTTATATTTAAATATCCAAGTGTGGATTTAGAAAGTTATGTTTTATTAATATGGTAACCTGTTATAAATTTTCACTTAACTATAGGTGCACAGTTTAATGTTAAGTTGAAATTGTCAGGTGGTTTGTATGTGTTAAAAAAATAAATGTTAGGATTTGTGTTTCATGTTATGCAAGATTAAGACAGAAGTTAATACAGTTTAAAACATCTCTCCTCATAACATATCTGATGCATCTGTTGGAAAGAAGAATTTAGTTTGACTATTTCCATGCAACTTTTTAAAATGACAACCTTTAAAAGTAAAATGAAGCCAAAATGAAGCAGACTAGCTCTTCTAAAAAATGTTTTAATCAGAATTGCTTGTACCTTCAACTTCTCGTTCAAAAAAATCTGTGATAGCAGTGTTTGCAACTCAGTAATTCTTAACAGTATTTTGGTAACTTTTCCTCTTATTGAAATAGCGAACATAGTTAAATTCACTCCAAGCCATCCAGTTTTAATTTGTAAATTTTGAGGTTCACAGTGTTACCATATTTTCAATTTGCAAGTGTAAAAGCAACTTTCAATCAACCAAGCCCTGATGGCCAGACATCTGGTTTCTCTCACTTCTCAGAAGCCTGTTAACCATACGCAGCTACTGCCAAGTGATTTGCTTCATGTTCATACCTTGGCATTTCCCAGTCATGCAGCCATTGCATTTTAATACCTCTGAGCAGAGATTCTGGGGAGAAATCCTGTTGTTCACTTGGCACACGGATTGTTGTCATGTAAGTGTTAGTCGGCACTGTTAGAGTAAAGATGGGACCTATTAGAGACTGCATTGCTCCTGTCTTCTTCCTTCACATCTCCCACTGTGTTTTCAGTTGCTCACATAAATACTCTTTCAGCCTTTTCCATCTGCAGCTCCTGGAAGGAGCAAGCTGTACACAGAGCCGACACAGCCAGCAGCGGGTGGCCACCAGGTCTATGGCAAACCAGGTCATTAGGCCCTGCAGTTTGCAGGGAAAAGAAGGAAATCCAGCACGTGCAACCAACACCCACGGTTCAATAAATGCCTCTCAGTTGTCATGGGTGGTGTTGAATGACAAGGGGGAGCAACCCACTGCAGTCAATTTTGATAACATTATTTCTCTATCAAAAATCTGGCTATCACAGCTATAATGAAATGTTGGCAGGAGGTGATTTTAAGTGGTTTTAGCCTTCAGGTACTGGATCATACCTCTCACAAGACACCGTTGCTTTCACCATAGTTTTTACTAGATAGGAAACTCTACCTTCACCTTGTGTCTGGAGCTTTATTGGCCGTCAGGACATATTCCTTTAGGCTGTCTTGCTTGCTCTGTTCTATTTGGAAAAGTAACAATGCACATCTGAAGAAATGTTTATTGACTTCAGTGAGATTTAGAGTTTATATGTCTGGGAACACTCAAGAAAACTAATACAAATTAACTAAAGGTGTGAATTTAAAGTTGTGATTACTTTAACTGCATTATGTGCACATTCTCATTCAAAATTAAAGTGGCCCTAATTCAATCTAACTACATTTACTTCCAAAGTAAATTAATACATTCTAAATGAGAGTTGGCTACGCAGAAACTTAAAGTGGTTTAGCCAATCTATTTTAAAAGTTAATTCAGATTGATTTTTCTGCATGTTCTAGACAAAAACATCAGGTCTTAAATGGAATGTGAAATCCTATTTCATTTAGATGTGTAGTGTAAAATGTTACTTGCTAGTTCCCCTAAGAATTATTCTGCATGTCTGCAGCCTATGTCTTATTTCTAGAGATATTTTTTAAGGATCAAAATACTGGTTTTGTCATGATTTTCTGCATTACTATTCCTTTACAAGAGAGGGTTCCTGCAGGTATGTCACTCAACCTCTCTGGACCTTAGATCAGCAGTATCTCAGTGTTTTTAAAATAAATGATTTTATGTCAGGCTTTGAAAGCTGTTGCTAGTCTTCAGAAGGAAGAGAAATTAACATACTATTATTATATCTTGAACCAGCACAAAACAGAACTCAGGACCATAAAGAATATATAAGTAAAAGAAAGCATGCTGGGCTGTGAAATTAATACAGTATACATGCATACATACAGATCCAAGCTCCCCTTAGAATAAAAAATAATGGCTATGTACTGTAATGTGTAACAGCAGAGATCCACACTAACTGCTGGACTGCTGTTAATGCCACACACTAATTTACTGGCTCTTATAGCAGCAGAAAAAATGCAGCAAGAAAGATGATTGCAGATTATTCTTGTTAACAACCACCCCTATCAATACAGAAGTAGTTAATGGTGTTTTCTTAGAACATGATACCATGTAGTATGTTTTACCTACTTATCAAATTCAGAGCAAGAGAAGAACAATTATTTTTACAAAGCTGAAGCACGCTGTATTCTTCCAGAGAGAGCCATTAGTATATCGTTAGTTCACCATTAGCTCAAACAACCTCATTTGCTGATTGATTGATAGATGGACAGAAGAACAATATTTATGGTATGTATAACCTGAGAAGATAAGTTGGAGGAAGACTTATGAAGTGCCTCAATGAGTTAGTATAACAAATTTTACCGGTGGTCAATAAAGATTTGTGCTCCTAACCTTCTTGGGGGTTTTGATGAGAAAGGAAAGATATGCCTGCCTATTAAAGGGCAGCTGTACCGTATCCTAGTATACTGCTTTTAATTTAACTGAGAGTCTCTGGAGAGCTTCTTTTCTGATAGCACACACTAGGACAGTCCTGGTACCATGACTGTTATTGTTATCAGTGCTTGTTCTGTGAGGTTGGTGTGGAAAAACTACGACATATTACATATTTGATTGTGTAGCTGTACCTGAACAGAACAGGGTCTTTGAGAAACAGATTACTATTTAAATAAAACACTTTGGGCTGTGAAAGTCAGAGGTAGGAAGAACTTTAGGATTTTTAAAATTTGAGTTTTGAAAGATGGGATAAGAATTCTTGAATTAACTTGCAACTTGGAGTAATTTAAATGCCTAAATTCGGTGTGTTAATTCATGCCTAATACATAAAAATTTTAACATCTGACCTTTAAATCTTATATTTTTCTTTTGAATCAGTTGGTATTTCAAAGAACTAAATGTACTAAATCTTTCAAAATCAAATTTGGAATGCCTAGCAAAGTGTCACATGTTTAGATCTAAACCAAGACAAATCTTATCTTTCAGCACAAGCCTATCTGGAAGCCACACAAAAATTTAAGCTCTCAGTGCGTTCAAGCTGCATTTTGGATTCCAAGCCAGCTCTTGTGGCTCAGAACTGCTTTTTCATGCTTATTTAGCTTATTTAGCTATTTATGGAGAAGATATTTAATAGCTAAGGAACTTCCTACAACACTTTTCAAATTCTCTTAGAGTAAAAGAAATGAAATCACTTGTGGAAAAATATACAGATGACAAACCTGTTATTCACATTCATGTCATATTTTGTGTGCTACCCCAAAGCACTTCATGTTATATGTGCCTTCTCCAGAGTTTGTACTTACATTAATAAGACAAGGATAATTTGATACACAGTAAAACACACTGAAAAAAATGAAAAAGGTCTACTCAAATATCAAATAAAATTGATTCAATTTTGTATTTGGTAAAGTCTATATAATATTTCTCCCTGAAGGTGTTAGCGTAGGAAAACACAAAGGCGATCATATGCGTGGGACACAGGGGCGGTGAGACGCCCAAATCTTGTGCCTGAGGATACAAAGTTGCTTTGTGATTTTATACCTTCAAGTTACACATATGTTAACTAGCACCCACCTCTAGCTACTGACTCACCTAATCCTTAGTTACTATCTGAAATCATACCTATGCTTTACCCTGAGTTATAATTGATTTGGTTAATACAACGCTTCCCAATTATCTCCTGGGCTGGAGTCGCACTTGATTCAGTTAAAACAATAGTATGATGCTGGTTGCAGTAAGCTGATGTTTGTTCTAAGGCCAGCACCTTAGTCTTCCCCACCACCCGCAGTTAGCCGCTTGCCATGCAGGAATCATTTTAATCCTCCACTATCATTGGTACAAGGATTTTTCTAGGACTGCTGAATTCAAATAGTAATATGAAGGACATATTCACTGAAAAATTTAAACAGCAGTACCAACTCCGTGACATAGGAAGTTTATTTACAGTAATGTTGGTTTCTTGACCTGCTAAGGCTACAGCTGACCAGTCAGCATGGTCTGGTATTTAGTATGTACTGCAAGTGTGCAAGCTGTAGTTAAGTTGTAATAAAACTGTCCAAAAAGAGGCTAAGATTAGAGCTGTTTGTAAAATTGAGCCTACAGCTCTGAGTGCAAACAGGTTGGGGCTGCAACTCCAGCAGGTTGCAATTCTTTGTACAGGCACCCAGCAGTTCAGCAGAGGCAAAAAGGGCTCTCTGATCTCTCCCTGACCTGTATCTTATTATCTTAGTGTTAGGACCCTACTTCAGTGCAAGGGTGTTAGTTTAAACCACTGCCAAATACAGTGATTTATCAGCCAAGCATATCTCATGGTGCTTGAGCCTGTGTTGCAGCTGTACATCTGGTGGTCCTTGAAAGACATGAATGAAAGCTACCCCTACTGCAGTGTTGGCACTAAGTAACATATATGATGCCACATGTGCAGTCCAACTACAGAGCAGTCACTAAAATCAGCAAAAGTAAGAATGAGGGACTCATTCTGATTAGGCGTAGTGGAAAACTGGTGAAGCTACTGAACTCTGAACTTCTAGATTTTGCTGGTTTTCCTACTATAGTAAAGGAAGCAAAGATGTTGTAATTCCTACTATCTCTGTCATCTGTGAATAAAATTTAGGCCTAATTACTATTCTGCTATGACAAGGATTAGTCAGTGACATAGAGATTCTTCCATCAGAAGTACTTGAGGAATCACTTGCTCCATTTGTGGAATCTTTAAGACTGAATTTCCTACTTGAGTGAGTTTTGTAGTTTTTTCATCATAAACAGATTTGGTGAGAACTCCTTGAAACAAGCAAATTTCTAAGGCCACTCAGTCATCTGGGAGGCATGCATGCACACTGCAACACCAAGAACTGTGTTCCTGTTTTGGCTGGGATTGAGTTAATTTTCCTCCCAGTAGCTGATACTATAGTACTGTGTTTTGGTTTTAATATGAGAATAGTGTCAATAATGTTTTAGTCATTGGTAAGTAGTGCTTACCCTAAATTAAGGACTTTTTAGTGTCTCCTGCTTTGGCACTGAGCATAAGAAGCTGGGAGAGAGCATAACCAGGACACCTGATCTGAGATGGACAGAAGGATATTCCATACCATAGAATACTTTTTCCACTGTTTAAATCAGGGGGAGTTGTCCAGGAGCTGCTGATCTTAAGCTCATCAGTCTTAAGCTGTGCCAGGAGAAATTTAGGCCAGACATTCTCTACAGAAAGCATGGTTAAGCCCTGGAATGGGTTGCCCAGGGAGGTGGTAGAGTCACTGTCCCTGGGGGTGTTTAACAAAAAAATGGATGTGGGACTCAGTGTGATGGTTTAGTTGAGAAGACTTTTAGGTCATAGGTTGCACTTGATGATCTCAAAGATCTTTTCCAACTTACTTCATTCTGTGATTCTGTGGCTCAAGAACAGTCTGGGTATTGGTCAGCAGGTGGTGAGCATTGCATTGTGCTCTTTCTCTCTCCTTTTCTATAATACTACTACTACTACCACTACTACTATTATTATCATTAGTAGTGGTATTATATTGTATTTTATTTCAATTATTAAACTGTTTTAATCTTAACACTCAATTGAAGTGCAAATATAGCATGGTAAGTTCTTCTCTTCCAGTGGAAATCACAGTATCTGCGTGAATTTTGTTGCAGGGCTTCAGGCTCCTTTTTTTCAAGTCTTAAAGTTGGAGGCAGATTAGCTTTGATTATCCTTTTAAGAATTTTCAGGATGGAAAAGTCATTCTCACAGTGTCGTACAGCGGTCCTTCTGATAGCAGCTTCTGTAACAACCATGTATCTTCCATATGGGTCACAGAAAATCTCCCATATAGGTATCTTTTAGTACTTTGGGTGCACAATCACAGGGAACAACCCACGGCTCTTTTGGCCCTTGATGAGTACAGCACAGAAAGACATCCACTGCCTTTAGACATTTACAGTTCAGGACAAGGAAAAAATAGGCAAGATAAATAAATGGAAGAGGCTAACAAAATGGTACAGCAGGCCTGGTACACATGAAGCATTAGAACAGTAATAGAAACACAAAAAATCTCCTTTTCTAAAGGATTTTGTGATATGTGACACCTCTGGAAGGTGTCAAGGGGCCAGTGCTGCAGTATACAGAATTCCTGGCCAAAAAAAAAAAGGGTAAAGGGAGAAAGACCAGACTTTAATAAACTTGCATCTTTGTTGGAGATATAGTAGCACCACTCTCCATCTTCTGTTCTGCTAAATATCCTGATTTATACTTTGCATCTCTTCAGTCATTCACACACAGACACAAGTTCTCACACATCGAGAGCTAAAACTTCCCAAACTTCCCTGTATTGATTTTTAGTATGATTCAAAACTCATTCAATGTATCTATAAAACAAGCACCACTAGGAAAACAGAATTAAATAATAGTCCCTAGCAGCCGTGTTTCACATATACAGAGTTTTTTAATGTGATAACCCTATGGATCAAAACAGAATCTTATCAGAGCACTAAAAGTTATTACTGGAATTTCAAACACATTCCTAATCCTGATGTACATTTTCTACATTTTTAGGCTTCAGTATTAAAGATGGTAAGAAAGAACACACCAGTGTTTTTTTCTTTCTTTCTTTAGCAGCAGACATGCAATTTTATTCTATTCTCCTTTAGAAGCATACCTTTATTTTGTTCAAATTTTAAAGAAAATTACTCCTAAAAGAACAGCATATTCCAGCTTAAAAGCTAAGAGTTTGATATTGTTACAGGAAAAATATGCCTCAAATTAAAGGCTGCTAAGTAATTCATTTGACCTAGAAGAATTTCTGCTTCAAGGTGTTAGCAGGCAAGGGAATAGAAATTTGCATCTGCTATATACAGAACAGGCTTGGAAGGTTACTCATATTATTTCAAGGACTAGACAGTCAATTCTAAATCCTTGGCTGTATCTGAAGAACACCTTTGTGTTTCAAAGGAACGGCTAGTCTCATTAAAGCCACCCCTACATTTTAGCATTTTGAATCAGGCACTTAACTATCTTCTCTTCTGATATCTTTTTAGGCTGACTCAGCTTTTAGCATATCTAAGGGATGAAGATAATAGCCAAAGTTTGTGGGCACAAATAGTGGCCATCCTTGTGGGCCATCAGCCAAAGAGAGGCCAGCACCAGAGTTACTCCACTGGCTCTGTACTGACGCTGCTCATACTGGGGCACTCTGCCTGTGCCTTTAGGAAGCTGTCTGCACTGGGGTGAAACAATAAAGACTGTATAGGACATATGTTCTCTCAGGCTTAGTCTCTAGGCTCACTTGATCATAAGATCTTTTAGATGGAGCCAAAACAAATTGTGTTTATACATGACCTAACCCAGTGGGCTCCCAGTGGATGACATGCGTTACAAAATATTAAGAAGCTATTGTGCTATGTCATTATTATTCACTGCATGCCAGAAAGTGCAAGTGGTATTTTTGAAAAGCCTCCAGAAAAAGTTAATCTAGCTCTATAGTTTTGCAGTGTAATGAATAGTCACTTTCCAGCAGGTCAGAATTCTAATTACAGCTCACTGCAAAGAGACAAATGAATTTATCTGCAGTCTCAGTTTGCAGTGCAGGCACGCACATGCACAATGAAGTGCGTGATGAATGACGATAAATCTATGAACCCCTCTATATTCATTTCTCAAAGCATGGGATTTGATATCTGTTCAAAGCACAAAAGAAAGGATAAACAAACATCAGTCATTTTTAACAAGAGAAGTTTAGTAAAGGGAAGCAAACAAAATCTGTCTTCAGTTTATGCTGCTCATAAAAGAAACAAATTCAAGTGTTGAGCTTCTCAGGGAAAGCAATGAGAAAAATCTACGCTTAGGTACAAAAAACCTAAACCAAAGCATAACAAAAAATCATCCACCTATGAAAAAAAAAAAGCAAACCCAAAACCAAAAAAAAAGGGAATTTTAACGAACAAACAAAAAACCCTCCATACCTTGACTAAGTAATTTTG
The DNA here is from genome assembly GCF_021018805.1 of Prinia subflava. Lineage (NCBI taxonomy): Eukaryota > Metazoa > Chordata > Aves > Passeriformes > Cisticolidae > Prinia > Prinia subflava. The sequence continues at coordinate 68,641,404 of NC_086283.1, read as the reverse complement.
GACTGGGAAAAATGGGAAAATAAATAAAGAAGACAACCACTTCACTATATTCTCCATGAACCAGAGACCTAGACAAAATAATCTGTTAGTTCCTAAACCACCACTCCCTGTGTTTGAGAAGGATGTCCTAAAGATATCAGAATAACCCCTGTGAATATGAGTGGGGCAACCTCTCTGCCCAGCGACTTCACCACTGTGAGCATTCCAGCTGTGGCTGCCTTACACTAGGCTTACTCTTCACTTGGTAGCAGTCAGCACATTCAGACTGAAGTATTTTGACAGGTAGGAGGATACCATGGCACAAAGCCATAGTACCAGTGCAGAAGAGGGAGGGGAGAGGCTCTGCCAAAATATACTCCCTCAAAGGTAGCTGCTTACTGTAATCACACATCATTTATTGAGTATGAAAGACAGTCTGATACAGGCAGGGTGAAATGACCTTGCAATTCATTTCACTTTTCTTTGTCACAGACAAGACACAGCTGGGTCAGACTGAGATTCTTAGCCACTATCTGACCAATATGTGCTTTCTTCCTCCCTGCCCAGCATTGGTTTTTTCATAGAGACCAATTAGGACAAATTCCTCTTCAGAAGTTAGCAGGTCAGATAGAGTGCAGGTGTTTACACTGACCCAACTCAACTGCTCCCTGCTGAATCTGTCCAGAGCACTATCCAGCATGTCAGTGGTCTCCAGACACTACAGGGTCCTTGCTGACCTTGCCCAGAGTAGAAGGGGAGACCACCAGTACATCTCCCAGAGCTGCTCCAAATACTAATTGTCCTTGCATGATGAATCATGGCATTTATGAGCCCCGTCTGCCAGAAAAATAGTGTTGAGGCTTTTTTCACATAGCATTTTGGGAACATCTTAGTGCATCAGTCTGAGTTTCTAATTACTGGAATGTACAGGCTTTATTAAATGTGTCTGTGTAGTTCCATGTATCACAAGGTTTTCCTGAGTTTTAACAGGTTCATTAGTTTTGTGACAAACAACATTACTATAGATAAGATATTTATACAGAATAAGACAGAGCATATATAGAAATATTAACCTTGCTATGCAGCTCCATGTTTTAGAAGCTACCCAGTGTGTGAGTTCTTCTCTTATCTGCAGGTCCTTTTGTTTAAGTAATTAGGATGTTTTGTTGACATTAAAAGGCTTGAAGGCTTGAATGTCTTATAAAGTTTAAAAGTATACATTTACCTCCTTTCACTCCATCCACATTCCCTTTCTATCATCTCATAGTATACAAATTGTGCCATATTCCCTGGAAACTTGACTGATTTCAATGAACTCTACCAGGATAAGTATATTGTTGACACATAAGCAGATAAGAGGATGTGGGCAAATTTTGGCAGGTGACCATCTAGTGACATGACAAATGTGCTGCTTTCAAGCCATGTGCTATAAAACAGCATGTATGCACTGCCTTTTTTTAATCCATAGCACACATTGCATAGATGAGACAGTTAAGAGATCTGTTCTTATAAAATAGATACACTGTAGGTAGTAAACATGGATTTATTTTGTTAATGGGTTTACTTGCAGAAAGTCACTAACTCTTAATGCACATAGCTGCTGAGGATCAGACTCTAAGTACTCCTGTGCCAAATATCCCTTTGTTCCAGCTATATTGTAAATTTCTTTTTTTTTTTTTTTTTTTTTTTTTTTCTTTATTTCTTCTAATTAATATACAAATGGTGCTGACCATTATTTTCCCAGGAAAACAACACATTATTTCATTTTGGCTAATCAGATCTTCTCCATTTGTTACTCTTTTCTTCTTGTGTTTTATAGAGCATCAATATGTTTTACATGTGCTAACCTGATCACTTGCTTTGAGGTCAAAAAATTTCATAGTGCAAAACGCAGACCAAGAATTTTTCCTCATAAATGAAATGAAAGCAAAATAATCACCTCTGTGGTACTTTTATAAATCAAAGGGTAGGAGAAGAATTTAGGATTCTCTCTGATGAAAAAAGGAAAAAACACTATAGTGAGTACTAAAAGTCCTGAGTATAGCCACAGAAGGCAAAGGCATACAAGGTAAGAAAAATGTGTATGCCCCCAGTCTTTGCAACATTTACTCCCAGGCACCTGGGACGCTGTTAAACAATAACACCTTATGACGGTTTCACAAGAGAAAAAGGACACAATCTTCAATACTAGTAGAGTCATCCAAGCACTCCTGAATTCCCCACTGAGCTGGGATCCAGCCACTTTAAGAAAGTCCACATGGTGGATGTGGCAGAACTCAGCCAGCTAGATTTCTCCTCAGTCACTTCTGTATTTCATAACACTTAAAGTCATGCAAAGAGATGTCATGCTCAAGGAGCGGAAAAACAAGTTCAAATTGATGTAATGTGGCTGGGGAAAATCAGCTCATGAAACTCAAATCTGACATAAGTTTTTGGACGTCCTGTTATTCTGGGAATGGTAATGTAAGAGTTTTCTTCATAACTTCCCATCAGTTAAGGAAGTCTTTGAGATTTTTTCTATATGCACACCATAAAATCTATCAAGTTTATCTACTTTCCCGTGGTGGCAAATGAGAAAATGATGGAGCTGATCTCCAAGCTGAACTTTATTAACAACAAACTAAATTCACAGGTACTGCTGGTGTAAATGTCCAGAAGTACAGCCCATGTCAATGCTTAGAGTTCTTATTGGAGAAAAACTCACTAAAAATTGAATTTCTAGCTGCTTTCTGGTGAACCACCATATCAGCTTCATCAGCACCAGTACTTTTCTTCATCTCTGTTTTAGCTCATACATAGTAGACCTCCCAGAATGTATGCTGTGAAGACATATATGGCTGGTAAGTATCCTTTTCCAGCATCAAAGCTGGCTAACAGCTCCAAAACAAGTGGAAGCCCTGCATATAAATGGAATTCCTGTGATTTTTTAAATCATGGAAATACAGGAGGTTTTTTAGAATGTTAAAATTTTAATTTTTAATTTTTAATTTTTAATTTGTCATCTTCAAGGATCTATGTGCTTTCTTGCTGGTACTGTTGGACTTTCCTGTTGCTGCAGTTTATTTTTCTTGCCACAAAAAAGAAATCCACCTTGCATAACTCCCAATATTTTGTGAGTATTTCTCAAATTCCACATTGAAATGGACAGTCCCCACCCAAAAAAACTGCTCAGTCAACAGCAACAACTGCAAATCAACATTGTCCTTCCATTTATACCAGAAAATGTCATTTTACAAGACGTTGATTAAGATCTCTTTTCTTCCCTGTTTTCAGGGCAAAGGGGCCTTTGCTATCAGGCATTCAGAAATTTAACAAATTTTCAACTTTTAAAATTCTTTTTCTTGCAAGTAGAACATAAGATTAAACAAAAAGGTCCAAGCCTATTGAGTTTTATTATAAAAAAACAGTGCTTAACATTCTCTATTTGTGCACTTTTTTTTTGGTTATTTTTCATTTTAATCATAATTTATAAATTCAAGTTTCACAATCCAACTGCTAGCATTGAGTACCCCTTCCAGAACAGCACTTGAATGGACAGCAGTCCAGCTGTAGCAGAGGATGTGACTGGTTTTTCTAGCTGGTCCCAAACCTGGCAATGGCACTGGCTGCAGAACAATGCAGATATAGCAACAGTTACTGAAAGAAAGGAAGAAAGGAGGGAAAAAGAATCACAAAGGTGGTTGAAAATTGATTGCAAAAAACTCTGCAAAAATTCATATTATTGAAGTCCAAATTTAGAATAGCTAAACAGTTCTGATAAAACATAAGTGGCCTGGCCTGTACTGCATCTTCATGGAGTGTAGAATGGAATGATTCTATTCTCCAGGCATTTTGCAACCATTTTACAAACTATTCTGTTTTGCAGAGTTATTTCCTGCCTTATGGTTTACTTTGCATGCAAGAACCTTCCAAGAAACAGGCTTGATTTTTCCCTAGGATTTTTTTCCAACACTTTAGATTCCTGTAAGTACATGGGTGGGAGGTCAGCCATCACTTTTGGCCTGGCTTTCCATCATGCTACTGGCATCAGTTTCATCACAAAAGAGTAGAGAAGGGATTCTGATGTCCAGAGGAAACCACAAGCAGCTGCCAAAGAAGTGAGGGAGGGCATAAGCTGCTTGCACACAACATTGGATAATCATTGTGTCCTTACACAGCTTGTCCAGACAACAACATAAATTCAATCAGAGTAGTGAAAAATGGACTGGGAATGTCAAGATGATTATCAACAATTACCAGCATAATTTCTGTGCTTATTGCATTTCCACTTTCTTCAGTGAAAAAATACTCTACTTCTGACAGCTCTTCTATAGCAAGTAATTTCACTGAGTTGTCTTTGTACCATCATCTGTGAAAATAACAGAAAATAAGGGCAAAGGAAAGACAGAAGCTAGAAAACAACAATTCTAGAAAAATAATCTGTAAAATAGCATAAGGAATAAAAGGAAAACAAAATATACATTCAACAGAGTAAAATGTTGGAAGGCAGGCAGGGAGGATCACCATATTGTCCCAGGTGCTGTTAAGGACTTTTATTTCTACCTTTAAATTTTCATAGCAGTTTTCTTCAATAATCAGAATGAAAAACAAAAATTTGTAAGTTTCAAAAATTGATCTGTGCATATTGTCAGATAGGAAACAGATGAACACAAGGCAGTGTGATGAACCAGAATTTTCTTGAGGTCCATTCCAACTCCACCTTCCTACAATCCCATGATAAGGGAGAATGATATCAGAGACAGATACCTAACTGACAAAAGTAACTTATCATGTTGAACAAATGTGAGAGACAAGATCATTCTTTAAAGAATTCTTAAGAAAATACTGGACAGGATTTATATTGTGACAGAATGATCTAAGTGATTTTGGTTTATGTTTCAGGATTACTATTTGCTTCACGTGAACTGGAACACTTGTTTCTGTTGGATGCTTCTCTTTTTAAAAAATCCCCTGTGGCTTCTTTTTTGGATATAAATAAAATTGAGAAAAATATGTGGAGTGTGGATGAAGGAGAAGAAACAACAGATCCAGACTCCCTGGTACCATTCAGTGGCAGCAGATGCCAAACATAACAAGTAAGTTTTAAAACAAGTATTACCAAATAGTCACCTTTCTCATGAAAACCCTGGGGCAAGAAAAAAATGACAGTTTAATTCCATGTCTCTTGATAAGCACTTTTCAACAATCCATGAAATATGGGTATCTACAGTGTAATGAGAAAAATCAGTGCTTGCTCTTGCACTTAGAGCTGCAGACTAAAACTGAGCACACTCTGCAGAAGTTGTGTAGGTCTAGTGTTGAGACATGGCACCTTGCCACCTAGAATGAAGAAAGTGACCCAATCTGCTCTCTATTCTAAGGCCACATATACATAGATCACCCATGAAAAACATTTCCAAAATACTGTACAGTGTCTCTTGAAAGAGTTGGTTCGCATTTCATCAACACTGCACATACTAGTAGGTTTTCTTATTATCTGCCCCAAACTTTCCAATAAGCAAATAAGACTTTACTTCTTGCAACATTGTAAGGGAAATGCAAGATTGTTCACCATCACTTTTCTTTATACCATTCTCTAAAACTTCTCATATATTAGGTTAGCATCACATCTTTCATTGTCTCCTCAGTTTTTCCTCAGAGATTATGTAATTTAATTTTTTATCCTTTTTGTTGTTGTTTCTTGAAGCACTTTTATTTAGTGTACATCTTTTTTGCTGTCCTCTGCAGACACACAATATTCTTGGCCTGGGGCCTAAACATTAAGTAAAAAAAAAAAAAAAAAAGAAAAAAAAAAAAAAAAAAAAAAAGAAAAAAAAAAAAAGAAAAAACCAAATCTGTTTCTCATGCTTTATGTAAAATGCTGCTGTTAATAAACCCATAATGAAAGTGCAGCTGGTATTTTGTTTTGCAGATGATATTTGGGTTAGTTCTTGTTTTGCATTTATGTGTTTCACATTTTCTTTCTGACTGATACTTTTTAAAAAATTCTAGCAGACAGTTTTAAAGTCATTTAATTAAAGAATTTAATCCTTTTTCAGTTTTTCACTTATCTATAGAGTAAGGGCAGAATTTTTAAGCCTGAACTTGTTTGATCAACTACATTACATTTGAAGGACTTGCCAAGACCTGTGCTATCAGGTTGATATCATCTTGGTATTTTGGCTGTGAAGCATTGACTATTCCTTTTTGATAAGGCTTGTTGACTCTCTGTTGTGGTAGATGGATGGGAAGATAACTTCCCGCCAGCTTCAAGCAGCTTTGCTGGGAAGCATTTGTGTCTTTGAAAATGCATCTTGTGGTAATTACTCAAAGATATCATGTGAAATGGTTTTTCTAAAGACAAAAATTACTTAGAGTTTTTGTTCAATATCATGCAATGGCTTTGATTCATACAGTAGATTTGTATTTTTCAATATCGCAAGTTATTTTAATCCTTTTTTTATCTGTATGTTCCTCATCTTCTAGGATGGGCAATGTGAGAAGCATTTCTTACCTGTCTAGGGGGTGCACAGATTTTATGATGTTTTTCTGTAGTACATCTTTGTTACCTGGTCACATTATTTTCACAGTAAGTTTTTGTGCACATAGTTCTCTGCCAGTGCAGCTACTTGATCAATATAGAGAAATGGTAATCCCTGTACAGTTGAGGTTGGAGTTTACCACCAGAGGGAGTCTACCTAGTGCCACATGTAGGACAAAATATGCTCTGATTTCACAATTTCAGACTAGAGGTTTTACAAGAAAGTCTGAAAATATAAAGTATAATAACATGAGTGGCAACCTCGAAGTATGTTCTGAATATAAACTGTTACCTAGTGTAGTGTAAACACCTCTGTTAGAAAAGCAAGTTGATCTACCTTAAATTACTGAATTAATGAAGTAACCTGCTGCTTACTTCAGCTTTGACATAAATGTCTGATAAAAATGAAAGCAAACACATTTTTTCTTTGAGAAAGAATAATATAAAATCTTTTGACTGAGACCAATGAATTTTTCCAGAAGTAACATTCTCATCTAAAATAACAGATTCCATATCAACATACAGTCTTAGCAAAAAGAAATATATTGTGGGCAATAGCTTAGAGTTGTTGTAAGAGAACAAAAAGGTCACTGGTCCAAAATAGCATTTTCTATATTTCTTTATACTCTGGTTAAAACATAGTATGGGGATTTCCTAATGCTGATACTTTATGTTCAGGATCTCTTAAGAGAAGTGACTTTGAAACAACATTCAATAAGGGCTTCTCTAAACAGAGAGCCCGTAATGCATTCTCATCATTCTGAAGTCATAATTACAAATCCATGGACATTTTTCATCTGATTTTATTTGAATATTCTGACACTTGGATCTAACAAGTAGCACAATGTCAGCATTTAAATATTGTATCTATCAGAACACCAGAGATGAGTATAATTTCCTGTTTTAAAAGGTTTAAGTAAAAATGTATAAGCCTCTAAAAAAATTGAAGGAATTTTTCCCATATAATATTCAAACAGGTTACACTGATAATGATCGTAGCTCAGCATGCATAAGTTGTTTAGATCCTATAGAGAGATGTATAATATACCCTGAATACCACATTGTATATGCAAAAACCAAGCAAGTAATTGTATCTTTACACACCTCACTATGTTCTAATTGGCAGTTTTCAAGGCAGCTCCTGAATGCTCCAGCTGTATCCTCAGTGCACCATAAATACAGGCTCAAGAATTCACAGCACCTCAAAATACCCCATTCCTCCTCAATCCTCATCCACTCATCTGTGCCCAGTGAGAGGGTGGAAGGGGTCCTGTTACAACATTTCTTGGAGCCTGAACAGGAGCGAGTGCCGAACAGGGGTAGGATCCAGTTCTGTGTAAGATGTTCAGCCTTCCTCATCTTTTCTCCATGAAGAATCAGTCCCTGGACCTGACAACCCGTATCAGGTTGAGCACAGCAAACATTTGTCTTCACAGGCTCCTGCTGCCTGAACATGCTGTGCAAAAGCACTCATGCCAGAAAGTGCACTTGCATTTCTTCCAGTTCCCCCAGTCAACACCATTTCTAGAGACAGTGTTGGCTCTGGACAAGCCCTGATGCAGCACCAGCCTGCTGCATGAGACGTGTGTGCCAGCATTGCTTTTTCAGCCCTTCCTTGATGAACAGGCACATAGAAGTCACCCTGGCACATGGACTGGATGGATGACAGTAAATGCTGGGGCACACACCAGTATCACAAAATGAAGAAATAGTACCTACCAGATGTATACCCCTGTAAATGTGCTGTCAGGGACAGCAGTTATAGTGAGGACCACACCAAATGTCCTTAAGTTTCTTTCTGGATGACCAACCCCCAGGAACCTGCTCTCCTGAGAGGACAAACCATGTCTTGTGGCTGCATGGACTGTGCTTCATCCTCTTCTGCTCCATATAATCAGCCTTGTTTTCTGGGCAGGAGATGGGACATCTCTTCTCCAGACGGCCTAGAGAAGGCACTGCTTGCTCTGATTGTGGTTCTTGCTGCACCAAGAGCCCCAAGTGGGACTTTACCTTGATGGAGGTAAGCTCCTTCCCAGCAGGCACCTGCTGCCAGCACAGCAGTATGCACTTTTATGAAGTCTCTGGTGTGTTTAGGTAAAAATCAAAGAAACTAAAGCTCAGTCCACACAAATGTGCATATCCAGTCCCTTTGATGTCACTGGAAAACCGGTACCTGGAGGACCTTGGGTATGTGAAGTAAATTTTTAGATAAAAAAGCATGAAACCAGTGTCACTGCATGTCTATGCAAATTAGAGTTGTATACATTGCCTTTCTAAATATACTACTGATAAAACTTAGCCAATCGTAGGATCAGTGCAACAGCCACCATAAACAAAGTTATGGTCTGATCCCAACCCCTAAAAAATTGCTCTCCAAAATGAATATAGGGTAAATTTTCCAAATTTCAACAACCAGATCATTTGTATTTTAAAACTTGAAGACTATTTATTCTTATAAATATTTAGGTTGATTTTTCTGGGGATGACACTACACCACATGAATATCTAAGCCTTTCTGAAAATTTCCACTACTATGCCTAGATCCAGATTTTAGTGCTGAGCCACATCTGTTTAATTTTTAAAGATCTAAAGGCACTGCAACTGAAAAGTAGTTCAATCATTAGGTATGACATAATAAATATTCTCTAAACATGAATCTTGATTCTTAACAATTGTTTCAAAACCATCATGTTTTCTTCACCTCTACTCAGACATGCTATTCATAACTGAAGTACTATACATGAACAGTATAATACTTTTAGCCTGTGTCTCTGTCATCAAGTGCGAGTTGTTTTCAGACCACCTGAGACAAAATCCATCAGGCTTTTTGGAGTACAAACCCAGTTGGATCCTGCCTGGGCTGCCAAAATAATTCCTAAGTGTGCTTCACAGCTGTCTCGTTCAGCCAGCAATAACCTACCACAGGAGAGGGCAACAAAAACCAGAGCACAAGCGCATCCTCTGCTGACACAGAAGAAACTGGGCCAAACTTAAGCTGAGCCAGGTGATACATTTGCCCAGAGCAGGTACTGCTTGCAACTCGTGCCTTGAACTGCTGGTTGCCACCAAGTGATTCCCAGCATGTGGATCTTACTTGTTTGATCCTTTATCTGGTGGCTTCCAACAGTGATCATTTCCACTGGCACAGCACGCAGGTCCATTGAGGTGAATGGCCAGAGACAGCTCCCAGGTGAGCAGCTGGGGAAACAGCTTTGTGACAGCACAGATCTCAACATCTCTTGAAGAAAAAAAAAGCTTCAAAACACATATATATATTGTAGAAACTCAGTTGTTCTTTGAAGAAAAAAGTGCATATGTTTCTTGGAAGAAAGTATTCAAAATCTTCAAGGATTTCAAATGTACTAAAATAATTAGTTCCATGGACTAGTTGTGTTTGTTGTTCTGGAGAAATCAGCATGTCAGCTGTTTCTGATCTATATTCCTAGAATCAGGCAGGAAGTGGGAGGCTGCTCTTCCTCCTTCCATTTTAATCTTAGAATTGCAAAAAAAAAAGAGGAACTGAGATATCAGTCCACTATCTTTATATTATTGTGTCAGTACACTAGCAATGAGAGGAAGAGAACTTTGTGATCTCCAGGACAAGCTTTTTCTGTTTTAATTAAATATTTTTATTTTTCTCAAATATTTATGTTTATTTCTCTTTTGACTGATATATGTACATATAATGCACACAGTGATAGATACATACAGTTAGACATAATTATATTTTGTATAACAAAAGAGTATATATAGATATTTAGAGAGTGTGTGCATATATAACACTCAAATGAGAATATATATAGCCTCTAGATACCACAAATATAGATTATACACTATATATAAGTAAGTATGTATTAGTATTTTATCTATGTAGAGAAACATATTTATCTCTACATCCCTTCACTCTCTATGTATTGATTTATAGTGGCTTTTTCCATGTGGATATGCATCTTTTTGTAAAAGATTTAAGATCAAAGCTAAAACATCTAAAATGTAGCTTGTGTCAAATCAGACATCTACCTCACTTGTCCAAGGAAAGGACCAAAGGTAAGGTAGGACTTTCTATAAGTTTCCTGTATGGTCATTTAAGAGAGGTACAAGAGATGGGGGAGGTGATCTTGAATAAATTGGAATTCCTCTTTGAATATATGTATTTCCCAACTAAATGGGGAACATAAAAATGAGGATGCTTACATTAAAGGAAATTTAATATCCTGCTTAAAAATAGGTAAGCAAAAGCTCTTTACTGTCTTTATCTGAAAGGGAAAATAAACTTAAGATAGACTAAGCTTCCTTATAGTGGTGTTGGGCTTTTTAAGGGTTGAAGTTAAAGCAATCCTGCTATGTGTGACTCTGGAATACTCATGCTGAATTTTTTTAGTATCACTTTCAGTTTATACAAAAATTATTGCTAAGCAGATTCAATTATTTCATTAATTATCTGGCATTAATTATCTGGCATATTATTGCTGGCAAATCATATTTGTAACCTGTATTATTGAAATGAGATGCTTGATGCCCTGTTTATTGATATATGCAACACTAAATTAATCAAGGCAAATAAAGTATATTATACAATGCAATGTAAAATAGATAAATAGATTATTAGAAAGCCACATGCCTTCTTCGTAGATAAATTTGTAGTTTATGCAGGGCAAGCATTTAAAAAAATCCCTTCTAAGATATGAATTTAATTTCAATGGTTTGTTACTTAAGTTCCCATCTCTTCATCAATGGATTTCTCCTGTCTTATGACTTCACTGAGCTCTTGAAGCAGTTTTCTTATGAAGAAATTTGAAAATGTGTTTATTAACTTATTTAAAAACTACATTGATAGCTTTCTCAACAATTTTGAGAGATTAATCTTTTTTTTTCTTAGTCTGTCTTTAGTATCTGTTATCACTTGAATTACAAGCTTGAAGAAAATGGATTTTTCAAAGCCCAAACTTATGCCTCCAGAGGATAAAATTAGCCAGAGCATAGTGAAATAAAATTTGTCAAAGGAGAAGTATGTCACAAAGCCAGATTTTTGCTTAACATGTCTGAAAATATCTTAAAGAAAAGTAAATATATGTATTAGATACTGTATCAGCTCTAGCGGCAACAGTGCCAGATTCTTTTGCACTGCTGTTTTGCAAGCTTTCCTATTACTTGATGGGAAAGCTATAATCAACATTAAATTGATAAACTAATTGTTATAACAGCCAGAGACAGTGCTATTTGGTGGAAATCAATTATGTTAGAAGTTTTCCATTTTTCCTACTTATCTTTTGCCTAGTTTGGCTATAATGTAGACAGATGCCCCAAGTCAGTTTACAGCAAAATTGTAAATGATGTAAATTACAGCTGCTTTGGGCTGTGAAACTTGAAATAAAGCAAATTTTGGTTTATGCATATCCACTGTGCAATTTTCAATGAAAAATTGTTTTCCCATGCCTTTATCTTGTATGTCCACAAAGTGGAAAAAAAAAATCTCTGTGGACTGGAGTCTGAAAAAAATGACTGAAGATATTTGAAACAAATCTTCCTGGTACCTAGCTCTCATAATCCATGCAAATGCAAACATTTGGAGGGATATTTGTAAATTGGACTGTGTTGTTTTATTTTAGGGCTCTGGTTCTTTTAAAGCAGCAGCAGACATGTACCAGTGTGTCTGGAGGGAGTGAAGAAATTTTTCTCAGGCTATTTTTGGACTGAGTATTATTAATAGTATTTTGTCTCAGGTTAATTCTGCAGTCGCTTTATAATTTTTATTATGATAAATACTACACTCAGCAGAAAGCTACATTTAAGATTAAGGCTCATTAACTTAGAGACCTTATAATTTAGGATATGCTCATCTGCAGAATGAGATTTTCTCACCTAATCACGGTTGGTCTAAAGTCAAGCATCTACCTAAGTATAAACTTCCTCTCCTGGCAATGGAAATGGACACTCATTAAATTGCTCCTAGTGTAAGAGTTAAAGATGGATAGGATGCCTGAGAAATCATCTATTTATTTTTATTATCTCCTGCCACAGCCCAAACTAAATGGAATATCTTTCATTAGATTGCTGCCTTTTAGCCAGCTGAAGTTATTGGATGGGAACTGTATCCAAAATGCATATGAAAAACCTAAGGGAGAATGGAGCTGTAGGACTTTGGAAGGAAGTGTTGGATACACATGTTCTTAAAATTCCAGCTGTGGTTTCAGAGAGCAGATTTCCATTCTCTTACCTTCTGGTTTAAAATCTAGGTGAACTACCTCAATCAACCATACTCAGCAACCTGAGAGGGACAGACTATTTAGAAGCACTAAACACCTATATAAGATCAGATACAACAGCTCCCTCATTTTGTACATGGGAAATTGCAGCAAGGGAACAGCTGGAACCCAAAAAAACCTTCCAAAATCTCTTTGGAGACCTTCTTGGCAACTCCCTAGCAATGACTTCAAAGTAGTGACAACATACAAAATACAGTTGTGGGCTGTGTCTGGAATATAAATAACAAATATTGTTCCTTATATATCCCAAAGATGTAGTTGCAATGTCACTCTTGCCCCACACACATTTTATGAATGAATCAATTAACCAGCACTATAGCTTAACGTTTTGAGAATGCAGAAAAACACTGTGATCAGTAAAACTTGCATATATTCTGATTGTAACATCTGAAAATTCTCAGTTACCTTGTAACGGATCGAGGCCCCCATTACTGCAATCCCATAGCACAGAAGTTAACTAGTGTATATGATTATCACAGCCTTTGTGCCAAGCAAGCACAAAGAAATAAGCTTCTTTCCCCCAGGTTGCAGACTTGGTGGAACAATACAGTTCTCCCAAGGTTTATAGTTGTGAGCTGGAGTGGCTTTTACACTGGTTTTTGTTGCATATTACTTTCACTTTTTTCCAAGCGGCTACCTTCTCTACCTTTAGACTTCTCCCATGATTGTGCAATGAAGAAAAATTATGCAAAAAGCTTCCACTTCATTCACATGCTGCCCTACTCCCTCCTCAAATCTGCTAAACAAAGATCAGCTCAGGAATCGCAACACTTTGAAAGGGAAAGACAATATAGACTTTCTTCATCTGTCAAGTGATAACACAAAATCATTTCAAACTCTTATCTTTGTAAGTCTTGCACTAGATGGAGATAGTACTGCTGGCTGATAGAGATGAGATGTAGATCTAGTTACAGGAATTTAAAACCAAGGAGATTATACTCTCAGTGAAACCTGATTCTGCTGGAAAAAAGGAAGTTCTTACTGTGCAAGAGCTCCCAAGAGGGTTTATGCAGAATACATTTTTGATTTCCATATGTCCTCTTAAGTGCTGGACTACGAAGGCTTGCAGAGCCTCCAGGTGCTGGGGGCAGAAGCAGGAGTGGTACAGGGACAGTTCCATACAGCAGATGCACCGACATGAAGGAACTACTCGCTGGTGGGCCGAAACCAGAAATTACCATTTTTGGAGGGTTCTCAGTGGCTCCCAAGGCTAATCAAGAGACTTTGGGCCTGACAAGTACCAATAAAGGGAAAGAAAGTGACACGATAGAGATGGAAAGAAATAAAAGCCTACTCCTAAAAATGGGTGGGGGTAAGGCTAGTACTGTAATATTGGGGCTTCTTGCCTAGGTGACAAAACTGTTGAAATATTAGGTATTCTAGTGAAAAAAAACCCACAAACCAACAAATCCTAGTGTTCTCGATTAGGGTATCCAACTAAGTAAACAGTTTAGGTTTACATTTTTCCATCTCTGCTCAGTTCCTGTATAACGGGCATCATGGCATCACACCCTGAAGATAAAGCTCATCGGTGCCTGTGAAACAGACCTCAGAGAAAGGGATGTGGGAAGACAAATCCTTTTGTCTTCGGTGTAGACTTGAGACTGCATATAATAAAGGAAATATGGAGCTGTTAGGAAACAAGGAAAAACTGTAACTGTGGCAAGGCTGTGCGAAGGGGCTCGGCCTGAGGCAGGGGCCGTGGCGGGGGCTCGGGAAGGGGCTGGGGCCGTGGCGGGGCCTTGGGAAGGGGTCGGGGCCGTGGCGGGGTTTCGGGAAGGGGCCGGGGCCGTGGCGGGGGCCGTGGCACGCCGAGGGCAGGACGCCGACGCTTCCCCCGGCCCAGCCCAGCCCGGCCCGGCCCGGCCGCCGCGGTCACGTGCCGGCGGGGCGGTGGGGCGGTCACGTGAGCGCGGGGGCCGGGCCGGAGGGGAAGATGGCGGCGGAGCGGGAGCCGCCGCCGCTGGGAGAGACGCGGGCCGCCGACCTCGAGGAGCTGGAGGACGGCGAGGACCTTTTCACCAGCACCGTGTCCACCTTGGAGGTGAGAAGAGCTCGCCCTGCGCCCCGCGGCCGGCACGGCGCCACCGCGCCCTGCCCTCCCGTAGCCTTCCCTCAGCGTCAGGCCGCCGGTACTTCGGTACTGCCCGGGCCCCCGCCCCGCTGCTGCGCCTGCAACCTGGCCTCCAGCCTTGGCCCCACAGGCCACCTCTGCCTCGGCTTGTCGGGGCTTCTCTCACGGAGGGCAAGGAGCTCTTGCTGCCAAGAGAAGCTCAAAACTTGTTTTTTTCCCAGGCGCTGCCGTTTTCTCTTGTCTTACCCTCTTCTTGTACTGCCGGGAGAATATTCTCACCTTTCAGTTTCGCTGGGGTGTGTGTGTGTGTGGCTGTGAATGTGGGGGTGTGTGTGTCTCCGCCTTAGCCTTGGAGTAGATTAATAATGACCCATTTTCTTTGTTTGGCCTCTTTCCGAGGCTTCACTCCGTTTCAGTTTGCAGTTCTTGCAGAAACTTACTTGTCCCTGAGGTTTCTTCCAAGGCAGCTGACGCAGTGCTGGGCTTCTGCTGGGACCTGCTGGGAAGAAGCACGAGGAGACATGAGAAATGCTTGTGTGTTCATTCCTTACAGTGGCAGCATTTTTGGCACGTTGTTGTGGTCACGTTCCACCTGCGTGTCTTGCCAGTATCTTCTGGAAGAACTTTATTCTTCCTGTACACAGATGCCTATTTAAAAAGAAAATTGTTCTATTCCTCTTTTCCTGAAGCGTTTTCAGCCCCTGACCTTTCCAGAAAAGGATTGATGTTTGTTTCTTTGGTTTTGCTCTGGCTGTTGTCTGTCCTTAACAAAAAACCCTGCAGTATACAAAGAGGCTTTTAAATGTAATTTAAAGTCCCTTGCTTTTTCTCAAGCTACTTTCTTTTTTTCTTTCTTTTTATAGATGCATAATCTGTGCATTGGTAGGAAAAGATCTGTGGAAAAAAATACACTGAAGGAATAAGAAATGATGTGAATCTGCAGTTGACAAGAATTGCATGAGTAGACTTCTGTGCATCTCCGTGTGACACAGTGTGTATTACTGGAGTCTTTTTCAGTGCGCTGAAAAAGACTGCAGTGTAACACAAACAATGTTTTTATTGATGTAGTCTGGAACTAAAGCTGCAGGAGATAAGATAGATTTAGTGTCCAGTTCATGAGATAAAAAAGTTACTAAAACTCCTCTGACTGCAGACACTGCCAAAGAAATGGGCTTTGTATCAGTTGCTTTGGCTGGCGATTCCACTGTGCTGCTTTGTTTGTGTACACAGTCTGTCTGGGATAGAGTCTCTAGGTAGAAAGGCGAAGCCTCTTTGCTTAAAGAGAAGCTTTTAAAAGCTGTGTCAGTAAGCTTTTTTTTCATATCAGCATTTAGGGCAGTGACTTAATCTGGTGATTTTCCTGCAAACTTGGAAGGAAGAAGTTATGAAAATTGACTTTGGACTTCTTACTAGCTTAAACATAAATTGGTTGATTCAGTGCATGGAGCACCATAGTCCAGAGAAGAATGATTGTCTCATGATGTAGGCCTAGTTAAACTTTTGTCTTGAATGTTACTTTAACCTGGTAAATATTCATGGATGAGCTGGTTATAAATGGCAGTGGGAGTTGTATAGTAACAACAGAAGGGTGTCATGCTTTTTGTAGTTAATCATGTATCTGTTTACTGATACCAGAAGGGAGAGTATGGCAAGAGAGGCTGAGGTCCAAACCCAGCTTACATGAGGGCTTTGGTACTTTGAAGGGGTTGCCAACTGGTTTGTTTTGGAGCTCTCCATTTGCTTTTAGCATGATTAATTTCAGTCCTTTCCTGTTTTATCTTGCTTTCCTTCTCTTTGCAGTTCACAAAATGTGTGCTGTGCCTTTCCTGCCTATAATTTGATTGTGCAGTGGAAAAGCTGTTATGGTTTCTAATACATCTTTCAAATGGCTTCCATATTAACAAAGTCTCCATTTGGAAAACACAGGCTAAGTTGCTTTTGACAAAATATATATTCAATGTATATTACAAATGGCAAATATGTAGCATTTAAATACAGGGAGGCTTAGTTACTTCAGTGGCTTCAAATGGAGAATATTGTTTATTTCAAGTTGATTTCTGTAACGTGAAGAAGAAAGAAGGTGAAGTTTTAACTTCTTCTGTGCATATTGTAAAAATTTTCGTGTCTTGAACTGGGCTTCCTCCATTGTAGAAAATAAAGCATTAGAAAGATCTCACTGAGATGCAACACTGGGATTTCTGAGGTGCAGTGGAAACACATTTTAGGACTTGAATATTTGCCGTGTGGCAGGAAATGAGAACTCTTCCTTCCTGTGATCTTAAGAGACCAGTGAGCTGGGAACCAGGTTGGGCAGCAACTTGTCTGAGCTGATGGAGTGCTCATTTTTTTGTCAAGTATCCACAGTGCCTATAAGTAGTAGAGTGAGAATGATTATTTTACTTTTATTGTGCTAACGGTATTGTGAGTCGGGACAATTGCCTCCCTTACATTCAAGATTACTGAGAGATTTCCATTTGGGTGCCAGAGTAGCTTTCATTAGTGAGAACAGCCAGGATGAATTATGTAAGTGGTTTAAGCCAAAATTACATTTACAGTAATAATCTGTGGTGAGTTCTATGTGAATAATATGGCAGGTTATTATGTATATGTGCTGGTTGGCATCTGCAGTGCTCTCCTAGGTATCAAGTTTTTGTAGCTCAGTGTCTTCCTGAGGCCTAGGTAGACTTATCTACTTGCTGAAATTTCAAGTGCATGGATTTCGGTGGGTTGTTGTTGGGTTTTGTTGTTTTTAAGAGTGTCCATGATTTGCACAACAAGAAGTTCTGGAAGTTAGCTGTGCGTTATGAGAAGAATCACTCCCTATTACAAGTTTAATCAACAAACTGCTAATTTGCTGTGTCCTTTGCTCCCATTAGAAGGGTCCACAAACAACTATATGAAAGTCAAATTTGGTGACATATATGTAAGATATGTTAGATTTTCTGAAAAAATGTTTTGTTCACTGTTTGTTACTCTATTTTCACCATTTCTACCTTCTTCCTCCTCCATGCACCAGTCTGTGTCTCTTTCACCTTTCCTGTTTATGTATGTTGCACCATTTCTTACTTCATTTTCCCTAAACTTCTCACTTATCTCTGTGTTGCCAGT
Organism: Prinia subflava; assembly: GCF_021018805.1. NCBI lineage: Eukaryota > Metazoa > Chordata > Aves > Passeriformes > Cisticolidae > Prinia > Prinia subflava. The sequence continues at coordinate 68,623,457 of NC_086283.1, read as the reverse complement.
CTGTCTTTTGTGAAGGTGCCATGTGAACACAGGAACCTGTGCTGCCACCTACTCATTCAAACAGTATTTATATTCCCATACTCCTGTTTGTTGATGGGGGTTTTTTAAATGGAAAAATACATGGGGGAACTTGAAAATAATTAGTAAGCAGCAGACATGGTAATTTATCAAGGACTGTTATTTAGGGCAGGGTATGTAATAATCTCATTGCCAGTTGATCAGTTTATATCAAGGATGTGCAATACCCATTTGGTTTTTGCACATGAGGCAAAACATTAGATAGCCACAGAAGTCCCAGAGGGCTTTAAGCTGAACTCCATCAAGTTTAACAGTGGCCATTACTGAGGAAGTTGTAAAGCTCCCATTGGAATATCAGAGAGGAGAGCACTAATACTAATACTGTACTATACCTTTATCTTAGAAAACTAAGTCTGTAGTCAGGGTTAGCTGGTGTGATTCTCCTGAAAATGTATGTCTCGTTCCTTCATGTTAAATGCTGGCTGTAATGGAAGTATATGGAAATTCATTCCAATGTGGCTTTTTGTGTCATCTTCCTTTCTGCTGCAAATAACCCTGTCCTACCGTTGGGTCTGTTCTCTCTGCCTGTGCTGTGATTTGTGAGCTCCCGTAACTTCATTTCAGACAAAGAGCTGGGCTAACCTGAACAACGACAATATTGTGATGGCCACCTTTTGTCAGCCTTCTGTGTTTTGGCTGAAGGAAGCTAGGAGGGGCTCATGCAAGCAGAACTAGTTTGGGGGGGGTACCCTGCTATTAAGAGAAAAGAGGATGTCCAAACATCTAGAGCTATAATTTCAGCCAGCAGAAAATGCAAGATCTTGTTCTTATTTCTTTGTAAGTCGGAGCTGTAAAATACTTGGTTATTGCCTCCAGATGTAATGAACAATAAAAGAATAGAAATCTGAGCTTGTTATTGACACTGTAAATTGGAATGGGCCTATGGGCCATCTTACCAGTAACTTGTTTTCAAGAAGAGCAAGACAAGATCCTGACTGTCTTGTAAACCTGGATGTCCTGGCCATTGAGTATTTGGTTATTGGAGGCTTCACCAAACCTTCAGCTCAGGACTTGTTCAGAAATTTCACAGCTGTGTATGTTTCAGGAAATGGATGTGTTTGTGACATTTTATGAATCCTTGGCATCGAGTAAGTTTGAAGATTCTAAGCAGCTATGCTATTTGTCTGGACCATGACATTTTTGTTAGTCTCATCTCCATTTCTTGTCGGATATAGAGGTTTTCACTGCACTAACTACCAATTCCTTTGACTGGCATTTTCATCGACCATTTTAGCTGTATTTTGTAGAGATGAAAAAGCAAAGTTGGGCTCCTTTCTTTTAGCTCTCATCCATAGAAGACTAACTGAAACAGCTTAATATATTGTTTGCATGTATGGGTGATTTTTTGGTTTTTGAGAGGCTGGATAGCACTTTCTGACCCACTGGCTGTGCAAAATAATCAGATTATTAGAAATTATTAACTCAGTTTTTGATACATGAAGGCTGTGCTTTGCTGGGTGTTTGTAGTTCCCTGAGGACTGCGTCCGTTTTGAAGAGAAGAAACTATGCTTCATTGCAAAACTCTTAAACAAGCTGCAGTGTTCAGACCATGAGTAACTTTTAAGATGCTTTTACACATTGTCTTTTTCTTATGAAGTCACAACTCTTAGTGAATATATTTAATCCCATTCTTAATTAATCTTGTCTGAGAAAACAGCTGTTTAAAAGGACCGAAGAGCCACAGAAAGATTATTAGAAGCAGTAGGGACCTTATTCACTTATCATCTTGTTGAAGTTTATTTTCATCTAGCATGCTTCACTTCCCCTGGCGTGTGAGAGAAGAATTGGAAGGGTAAAAATGAGAAGACCAGTGGACAGAGTGAAGAGAATTGGTGGAGTAAAAGTTGCATATGCAATCAATACAATGAATTTATTCACTTCTTCTGTGGGCATGCCTATATTTAGCCGTCTCTAGGAACAGAGAAGCGTCGTGGTGACTTAGACAAATGTTGTAACTCCAGGTATCCTCTCTGTCCTCTTTCTTTGCCATAGCTCTGCTGAGCATGGTTTTACAAGGTATGGGATATTCCTCTGGTCAGCTTTGCTTTTCAGCTTTCTGAGGTGACCATAAGGTCTGTTTGAATCCTGCCTTTTGCAAATATTCTCATATGGAATTTGGAGAAAACTGCTCTACTAACTACAGCTATGGAGCCTGGTATCCAGTGCAGAAATATTGGCTTTCTTTAACTGTTCAGTTGGATAGGATCTTTCCTGGGTCAGTAACAGAAAGAGACTTGGTGGCATGTATTTATAGCATTCTTAGAGGAATCTGTATCTTTCTTTAAAGTGAGATTAGCTCTGTATTGACATTTGGTTAACTTGTAACTTTAGGCATGCACATATTTGCCAGGGGTTGATCAGATTTAAGTGTTCAAAGTGAATTTTGTGCCTGATGGAATAGTTTTGTGATTAGAAGCTAGATATAGTCAAAAATAACTATTAGTAACCAAAAGAGTTACTTCAGATAAAACTGAGAAGACAGACTGAGAGAATAGCTTGAAGGTGTAAGCATTCACCAAAGGCTGTTTTCCACCATTCATTAAGCAAGAGCATAGTTAAGTGATAAAGCAGAAGGCTCTCTTGTGATGTGCAACAAAGGTTCAGGAGGACTTTTCTTCACTGTGACTGTCTGTATTAGAGCTGTTTTTCATGGCAATGACTTGACAAGCACAAACCTACACACATTCCGCATCTGTGGCAGTGTGGGACTCCCACTGTGTCCTAAAACTCCAGTCTATCAAAATGTAAATGGGTTGCTGTTCAAAGCTGAATAGCAGCAACACTGATTTGGAATGAGTACCTATGATGTTTCAGTGAAGAACTGCTTTTGCTGATAAAATTTGAAACTTCTTGAACCTCAAGCATCGAGAAATCAATCATTTCCATGCTCTTCTGTTGTAGTTGGAATACAGGGTTTTGAACTTGCACATCTACACAAAACTGGCTGGAGAGACAGACCATTTCTTCTGAAGTATGCTGTTTCTGAGTTGTGAAATTGCTTAAAACCTTCAGCTATTATGTGTAACGTGTAGATTCTATCCATTGTAAAGTACTGAAGCACATCAAATTCTGTTGTTTTCTTGCATTTCCTAGCTCATTTAATATAAATTATTGCAAGTCTTGTAATAGAATTTAAAGGAGTTTTATCTTCTTATGATACTTCACAGAGTCTTCAGAGTGGACAAATATACCTTTTTTACTCCAAAGCACTCAGTTTCCTGTGGGGTCATTTTGGCATTCATTTCATATGAGATGAGAAGTGTTGATGTGACTAGTGGACTGGTTCCTACAAGGTTATAAACTCTACACTACATACATAAGTGTTTTGTCTTTGATGTCCTTTACAGGCTCCAGGGCAGTAGCCAGCCAAGAGCTTGAGAGACTGCTCCTTTTGCTATTCATCACTTTGGTTTGTTTCTGGCTTCCCCATGTTGTATGTGGGCTTTTCAGGGAGTGGCTGCTTCTGGCAAAAGGAAGGAGATGTGATCTCTTCTGTCATTTCAACGGATCAGTTCATTGTTGCAACCAAAAAGATTTTGGTTCTGCTGAGTTTGGCTGGGGTAGAGTTAATTTTCTTCACAGTGGCTGGTGTGGGGCTGTGTTTTGGATTTGTGCTGAGCACAGGTCTGGTAACACAGAGATGTTTTTGTTATTGCTGAGCTGGGCTTACACAGAGCCAAGGCCTTTTCTGCTGTTTGTACTTCCACACTGGTGAGGGAGTTGGGAGTGCATGAGAGGCTGGGAAGGAGACACAGCTGGGACACAGCTGTGACCCCACCTGACCAAAGGGATGTTCCAGACCATGTGACAGCATGCTCAGTACCATAAAGTGGGGGAAGAAGGAAGAAAGCCAGTTATAAGGAGGGCATATCTGTTATGACTCTTGGCTCTTCTGCATTTATGAATGTAAAAATACATTCTGGTCAGACCTTTTCAGTAACTTTTCAGTCTTTTTTTGAACATCTTTTCTTGTTTACAGTGTTCGTTGAAGCGTAGCCTTAAACGTCTAGTATCTTTTTAATGCATTCATGAATCCATTAATAAATATGCTGTTGTTGAAAACTCTTTAGCTAGCTATGCTTGATGAAGTTGTGAGAAGTGAGTTTTGCAAATTTTCTAGTACTACAAGAGTAAATAGAGTTGATACATTTTCAAGAAAGATTTTTCTGAACTGAAGCACTGATTTTCAATTATATGTGTATTTATTTTGTAAGCAAGCTATTCACTTGGTGGCCCAGTTTCAATATAGCTTTCGTTTTTGTGTCTTCAACAGGGAAAATTCTAGTCTTCAGTGAATTAAAAAATTGTATCTGTGGCAAGCCCAATTTCCATGTACAGTACAATGTGATTCTCTGATCCTCTGTGGCAGTAATCCTGTTGCACTGCTATCAAAATTTCTTATAGCTCCAAGCAGCCTTGAATTATTTGGATGGCATTCATACATTCTTTTCAATCCTAGAGCACTTGGAGATGTCTTTATTGATTTTTGGCTATGTGCAAATCCAGATTTAAATCCAAGCCTTTCCAAGAGGAATCTAATTATCAAATTACATTTGGTATTACTAATAAACTTATTCTAAATAATTCTGTAGCAGCTTTTGTTCCACATTAATTAAACCTGAAGAAATTGTTGACTCTTTTTTCTTTCAAACAAAGAAATTAAAAGAGCTGTTGGCTAGCTCCTATCTTTTACTCATTGTTGCTGTGCTAGGAATGGGAAATGGAAATAGCTGACTGTTTTCCTTTTTGTACATCTTCTTTTGCTTCTTTGCAATGAAAGAATGTTGCAATAATTCTTATATACTCACACGTGGCAACTCATTCTCTTCTAATTATTCACTTTTTTTTTAAAACAGTCAAGTCCTTCATCTCCAGAGCCAGCAAGTCTTCCTGCAGAAGACCTCAGCACAAACTCCAATGGTCCAAAGCCAGCAAAAATCATGCTGGATGGTGATAGAGAAGACCTCTTTGCTGGTAATGACCATTTTCTTCTATTATGCCTGCACATGAAACCCTTTCACCCTTGGACTGAAAGAAATGTGCTTTTCTGAGAGGGAGAATTGAAACCTTATAAGTACTTTGACAGGGTTGTACAGTTTTTTCTTGTGAAAAATGTTGTTAATTAAGTTTGTTTGTAAGTTTCTCGGTGTGTACTGTCAGTGTGTGGTGTGGGAGCATTGAGCTGGCTACTAACATGTTCTGCTGACAGTAAGAATAGTCTTTAACGTTATGTGATTCAGAATGTTCAAATCTGTTCATATGGAAATGCATTACTTAAGTTACTTTCTTGTTCTCTACTTACTAATCATGCATAAGCTGCCCCAGTCTTTTTTCCAGTTATAAAGAGAGAGACTGGCATATGGGCCAGTCCTATCATTTCACCTAGTGCATAGTTGTGTCTCAGGCAGTTGACAGTATTGCATGCTTTAGAAAAAGATGTAGAAGTTCTGATAAGTGATCTGTTATTAGCAGAATGTTTCTAAAGCTTAGTAAAACAGTTGCTACTTTCATATCAGTTTTCAGCTATCCTAACATGGGTTATTATTGCTGTCAATTACAGTCGCAGGAACAGTAACTATTCAAGAAAGGAGGTGTAATATTTGGAATATATTATGTGCGTAAGATGGTTCTGAATGTTACATCTCAATACTATCATTTTCCCTAGTACTTCGTTTGAGTTAGTCAGCTGACAGTCTGCTTTGAATACAGTCATCTCATCTTCATTGATTACCTGATGTAATAATTCCAAAAGACACTTTATAACCTTTAGTTCTAGATTAGTTTGTATAAATGCATATGTAAACATGTCCATTACATTTGTTCTAAACTTCCATAATTTGTATTTCCATGTATTTGAACTATTTTGTTCATGACACTGTTAGAATGTATTGACTAGGTTAGCACTTCCCTGAAAATGTTTTAAGAGAAAAAAGGAATAAAGAGTAGAGGGGTAATCTTACTTTTTTCTGCATTTGTTTTTTGTTATAATTTAAGAAGACCTTAAATACTTTAGCAGTGAAGTTTTCTAATACTAGTCAGTAATTTGGTTATTTAGCTTCAGTATATAAAGCCAGCTTTTTATAATCGTAGAGCCATCTGGAGTGAACATTTTAAGAAAGCCAATTCTCCTTTGGATAATATCAAGAAAAAAAAAAACAGGAGACTGGAGTAAATATTGAGGGGAGCCAGACAGAAGGAACAAATGTTTGCAGTCAGATTGTTTCAACTGAAATGAATGCTGTGAGAATAACACACAGAATTGATTTAATGAGTTTGGATTTTGCCATGTAGGACATTGTCTTAAATGATTGCAGCACTGAACTGAAGGCATGAACACTGCATGTCTGTGTCAGCTGAGACTGGTCTTTTAAAGTTCAATTTATAGTAGAGAGTGAGTCTAATACTCTCAAATACAGGAAAAAACAAAGACGATTTGTGAAGTATGACATAAAAGTATGTTTTTCACAATTTCCTGTTCTAAGCAAGGAGTTTGTATAATGCAGTTGAACCCAAGTAATGAAATTCTCTGTTTGTGTCACTGTCATTCTGGAATGACATTCTGAAAACCTGCCTTGAATTTGTGTTCCAGTGCTGTGCAGTCACAGATATAACTATTTTTTTCTTTCTTAGGACTGTTTTGCTAGACAGTATAGAAACAGTGTGAGAAAGCAAGATGAGATACCTAATTTCTTGCTTCCAGCATGATTGCATAAGTCTGGCTTTCTAGGAAAGAAGAATTTAATTTAAAAGTGAGTGTGACAGGGTTTTGCTTTGACATGTCGGAATCCCAAAGATTCTTAACTTGGCACAGCTCATAGCAACATTTAAGTGGAAAGGAAAAAAAAATGAAGCTCCACAGCTTTGTAACTTCTGTTGTTCCTTCATTTTGAATTACTAGACACTTTAAAAATCCATGTACGGGATATCCTGTTTGTGGCTCCTGAAAGAAGAGAGTGCCATTCTTCAGGGTCAGAAATAATTATAGTTTTTCAGACTTGTAAAAAATGTGATTATATGCCTCTCTAGCTATTGTAGACTTAAAACTTGTCCATTGTTCCACCTCATATTGCAACCTAATGGAAAAGCAGGTGAAGCAGTACAAATTTTCTCTACTGCTTTAATGCCAGACAGAATCCGGGAAATTGTTTAGGCTTTTTTGATTATGCTTAAAACTTCTTTGCTGTTATGTTTCTGTGGCAGCTACAGAATAATATGTGCAATATAGATATTCATTACCTTGTCTCTGGCAACTCATAACTGAACTGTTAAAACAGGATTTCAAAAACAGAAGAAATGAGTTTTCCTGCTGTCATTGGAGATGAGTAAATGTCATTGCTTTGTTGTGGGTCTTGATTCTGTAACAAAGCAAACTGTCTTGCTACACCCACTTAAAAGCTTTCATCCTTAGAATAAAAGTCACTTTGTTGCTTATTTGACCAGAAGAATTACTATATTTTACCTTGTAGAGCTCTTACATGCAGCGACCATAATGGTCAGTGCTTCAAATGAGGCAGTATTAGGTGTATCTTCAGGAATTTGGAGATATATCTTAACACTTGGTTGTCAATATCCTGCTCTTGTACTGTGAAGAGCTAGATATTGAACTAGTATTCCAAAATGTTGGCTCAAAGTTCAGTGTGTAGCTGCACAAATGCAGTTATATGGACACAAATGACATGGACTACCCATGAAGAGCATAGCGATCTGTGCCCTCTGCCTCTGGTGCTCATAAAAGAGCACTAAAAGGTGAACTCATCTGTGAAGTTTTAAAAGTGTTCTGTCACCTTCTTCAAAAAAGTGGAAAACTGTAATTTTTCTGCTCCTCTGTCAGGTAAAAGATTACTGTTATTTTGTTTTTTCAGCTCTGAAATGTGTTTGGGAATGGATTATATTATGGGAGTGTTTAGCTATTGTGTCCTGAGGAGAAGTCACTGTGCTGGGGGCTGGGGTGATGTTTGTTTTTGTTGGGTTGGTTTTTTTTGTTTGGTGGGGGTTTGTGTTGTTTGGTTTTTGTGGGTTTTCTTTTCCCTTTAGGTTTTTTTTTCCCTTGGGATTTGAGACAGAAAAGGAGGTGATAATTTCCTGATCCAGACAATATGTGTTTTTCAGGCCCATCTGGACAGAAAAGCTTCTAGCTGATGATGTCTGTCAGGCTGTTGTCATGTAATGTGTCTGATATGAAAAGTTATGCCTTGTTGCTTTTTAGAATCTGCTTGTTCAGTTATTTTGTAAGAAATAAATGCACAAAAGCATGTGAACCTACAGTTTTGAAGTCAGGAGGTGGTCATATTAATGTCTGACTGTTGTGTTAAAACTATTTCTGTTCTCATTAAGGTTATGCTTAGTACTGCTGATACAACAGTAGGGACTATGGGCTATGACTTTGGTGTAGTAGTTCTTACAGTCATTTCAATTAAGTGTCTGAAATATTGCTGTGCCCAGAGAAGTCCTCTGTTCTGCATAACAGCTTCTGCTTAGGTTTACTGCCAAATTTGTATGTTCACATGGGCAAACTTTCAAAGATAATAAGCCAATTTAATCATTCAAGCTATGTCAGAATGCTAACAGTCTGACATTTGCAAGTGTGACTAGTAAAAATAACTTGAGGCTGAAGTGAGCTGCTGCTGAGGAATTGCAAACTTGTATTTTCTAAGATGATATTTCACAAAAAACTGCTGATGAAAAATAAAGAAGTAAGCTCTGTGTAATGCTGAGATTAAGCCCCATGCTTGAGTGTTGATAGAAACGTGTTGTGTTTGACTGTAGAATGTTAATTAAGCATATGTAGTTGTCTTCTACATCTTCTACAGAATGACATGTCTTCATGTTCTTTTGGAGCTAAGCAACTTTACAGTTTTCCCTAACAAAGACTGTTTATGGATTTATGTGTAGGAGTCTACTCTATTAGATTGGTGGGAGAACATAATATGTTCTGGTAACTTCCACAGCTGATGTTATGTGTTGGATCTCAATGTTTTCCTCGTAAAAGTCGGACAGAGCAGTTTCTTGCCTCTTTCAGAACGAAAGCTCTTGAGAACTGTCCTGAATAAGAAGACATCTAGATTCCATTTTTCATTCTAATAATGATAATGAATACTTTAAAAACCAAACAAAACCCACACAAGCACACAAAACCTCTCAAAACCCAAAAACCAAGAATAAACTACACCGCAAAACCACAGCTTCATGCTAAGTTTTCAGGTGGAGATCTAAAATGAATAGATCAAGCAAATGTTTCTCAAAGTACCATAGTTTCTAGTTTCACAGTTTCATCTACTGGGAAGCCTACTAAATTAATGTTTCCATGGGAAAAAAAAAAAACACCTGCAAAACAAGCAGAAGAATTATAGATAAAACCTTTTAATCTCATCATGTCATCTGATGACTCAAAGTAAAAGGATGTATGTAAAAAGCATAAATGCCAGAGTTCATCAGAAGAAACCTATTTTGTGAGAAACAGATCTTCAGCTCATGTACTACTGGAAGACTGCTGTTCTAAGGGGGAAAAATAGCAAGAAGTAAGAGCCTGATGTTTTACGTAAAGCTGATGCTTCTTTTTCCTTTCAGAATCCTTGAATATTTTTGTTTTAAACAAAAAGTGCAATAACTTTCTTCCTGTCCAACCCAGTCCCTTTATCCCCTTCCATATCTTTTCCATGTCAGGCTTCTAGATTTGCATAATGTCTGGAGGCATGTCAAACCTGGGGTGAGAGGTAACAAGAGGAAGAATGGCATAAATTCTCATTTTTTTCCTAAAATAACTGGCTTACTGCTGTCAAACAAACAGATACTGTTTTCTCTGGGTAAGTTCCTTCAGGAAAATAAAAAAAAGAAACACCAGGCAGCAGCTTTAAAAATTTGCTAATCCTGCTTGGAATTCATTTGATACACAACCTAGATCACTGCATGAGACTAATGGGTTTGTGGATACAATTCTGAAAAAGAGGAGTCCTGGAGGAGAAGTGTGCTTCTGTTTCATCTGATAGAAGTGCTGCTTTCTTACATTAAATTCACAGGTTTTTTCATTAAGTTATACGTTAGAATAAGAGGACTGTGTTCTCAGATAATGAAAGTGAGAAACCTGTGTGCTTTGAATTGTTTAGCGATTTGTTTTATAAACCTGTCTAAAATATGAAGATACAGAGAAATACATAGTGGTGTTTAATGGTTTGTTTCCTGAATGTGCTGGAATACAACTAGTGATAGAAAAAAAGGAAGTGCATTTGCTTTATTTCATAAATATTTTATATTTTACATTTCATCTTGTGTATAGTATACTGTGTTACATATGTATGTGCATATTTTTCTGAGAAATGTTTGTGTGAAATACTCATTTGTATAACATATACGTTGAATGCTGTTAGCCACCAAAGAAGAGAACTGCCTCTTGTTGAAATGTTGCTGTTCTGCCAATCTAAAATCTCCTTTGCAACTGCCTCAGCATGACTTCCCACCTGATCTTAGGTTTTGATTTAAAATTCCTTATTGATTTAAGATGCAGTGTCCTTCCTGTGGCATTTGAGGAAAAGAAGCATTAGCAGATGCTTATGTTCTTTAAGATTTAGCAGTAAGAATAAAGCAATGCTATGAAAATAATTATTTTCAAAGAAAGGCTTTAGATTCTTTGTTCATATTAAAAATGGGGAATATAAGGAGGTGCTTGGTTTTAACTTTAGTTTGAAAATATTATGAAAATCTGTAACTGGAAATTAGGAAAAGCAATGCTAGCAGGCTGGGGGAATTGATTATTCCCCTTGGCTCAGACCTTCAGAAGCCACACCTGGAGTGCTGAGTCCAGGTCTGAGCTAATACAAGGGAGACATAGACAGATGGGAGTGACTCCAAGTCAGGGCCATGAAAATGGTTGAGGCCATAAAATTTATGGCATAAGAGACTGAGAAAGCTATTGCTGTTCATCCTGGAGTAGGGGCTTGGGGTGGGGAGGATTCCATGGTATGTATAAATACTGTATGGTGTAGAGAATGGAGAAAAGGGAGTCTGACTCCTCAGTAATGCCCACTGACAGAACAGGAGGTAATGGCTACACACTGAAAGCTAGATAATACATAAGACAAATCTTCCGGTTTTGTTTGTCTTTGGTGGGGGTTAGGGGTGATGTTGCCTTTTGGGGTTTTTTTTCTTGTTGATGAGAGTGGTCAAGCACTGGCACAAGTTATCCAAGGAAGAGATGGATTCTCCTGCTTGGAAATGCTCAAAATTCATCTGGATGTGGTCCAGTTTAGCTTGCTCTAGCTAGAGCTCTGCTTGAGTAGAGAGGTTAGATGAGATGGTTTCAAAAGTCCTTTCCAAACTCAGCAATTTTGTGATATGCTCCAGAATGAAATGATGACAGTAAAGTTTGTTAGCCTTAAGCCAGAATGAATGTCTGGTTTAGTTTAGACTTTTTACCTGTTTGGTAAGTACCACCCAAAAAAGTCTAGTTTAAGAAACTGGAATTCTTGAAAATGCTTGTGTAATGAGAAGGCAGCATTGTTCATGTATTTGAGCTAGAACAGGAACTTCTGTATACCCAGGAAAAGTGTAGTTTGCAAGTGGTCAAAACCAGTTAGTGAGATTTGTCTCACTAGGTCTTTAAAGGTAGGTGAATTGTCCATAGTCTAAATGAAGTAATCAGTTTCTAGTGAGCTGTTTTAAGCCCCAAAGAGAATGGAGATAGAAACCAAAGATAATCTTGATGTCTCATCTTCTAATAATGCTATTTTACAGTTTGTGGGCTATTTGGCAGAAGTGGGGGTGTGTGAATAGTTGAGTAGCTTCATTTTTTTATGGCTTGCTCTCCTTAGTTACCAGCCCATATGACTAAATGAGCTATTGTTCAGAGTGTGAAACAGGTGATGAAAAGGGGCTACTTCTGTGGTAAAAAACCTAATTAGTGTTCACAATATGTCTTACAGAAATAGAAGATTTGTGGCATGTTACTACTTTAGAAGACTCTTTACTGAACAGTATTTAAAAAAAGGCAATGTTGATCTTAATTTAACCCATTCTGTACTACAAGCCCAAATGTCATATCTGGTTTTAGCTATGTATTGGAAAAAGCTATGCTGCACAAATGGGTGCAATTTATTTGATCATCATTCCTTATTGTGCATGTCTGTTGTCTTTGTGATGCATATCCATCTCTGTTGCATGAGAAATTTGTTGCTAACTCAAAATGTTTGTCTAGAAGCAACAGAAGAAGTTTCATTGGACAGTCCGGAGAGGGATCCAATACTTTCACCAGAACCTACTCCTGCAGTCACTCCTGTAACACCTACTACATTAATAGCTCCCAGAATGGAATCAAAAAGCATAACAGCTCCAGTGATTTTTGATAGATCCAGGGAAGAGGTATGGTGTAAACTTCTAAACTATGTAAATATTTCATTTTGATTTTTCAATTTTATCTTGTTTTAAAATGACAGTTCCTAAATGTTGATGTGGGGCATTATACCTTACTGTTTGTTTTGCAAAAGAAGTTTAGTGTGATACTGTAAGAGTTTACTACTGAGGTGATTATATTTTAGATACATTGTGTTAGGAGTAAGAAGTTCTGTTCCTTCAGAATAGATGTTTTAAAAGTGTGTGTAGGAGTAAGCTGTGAACTTGGTACAGGAAAAATGTTATTAATATAAAATAATTTTAACTATAATGTTACAGTTTCAGCTTGTATTTCTGAAGCTATTCCTGATGGGGGAAATTGAACAAGCAGTTTTTAGCATTAACGTGCTGGCAAACAGCTGAGTGTAATTGAAGTCATAACATACTATTTACATTTGATGTTCCTGTGAAAGCATGGACATTGCTGAATGCCATTCGTTCTGAGAGAGCTCTCCCTGAGTTCTCTTAGTAGACTTTGCAAACAAGACCTACCTGTGGCTCAGTAATGCCTACTTGCCCAGATATCACCACATGATAGCTTTTGATTTTGCCCCTTTCAGCTCTGGTACTGTCCCTTCTGCCAGGGCATTTCTTAAGATCTCTCTTTTTATCAAACTTAGGTATAGTACACGAAAGATTATGAAATTCTGGAAGAATAGAACTCAGACAAGTATCAGAAATTTTTTTATCTGTTGCTTTTCCCTTCCCAAACTTTTCAGCTACAGATACTATTAATGAAAAGGAATGTCTGTCCTTTGATTAGAGGCATATTGAAGCACTGCAAATGAGAGTGGTTGTAAACCATAATGTCTGCCGGCCTTGTGAGTGTTACAGTGAACAGCCCCCAAGTCTGCTGTACTGAAAGCTTTTGCAGTAGGGCTTAAAACTGAAATCACAGGACCATTTAGTTTGGAAAAGACTTTTAGAATCATTGAATCCAACTGTAAACTTAGCACTACCAAGTTCACCACAAGAACTTTGGTTGCAATCACAGTCAGTGTTAGAAAGTATATTAACATTGGAGACTGGAAATGTTTCATAATTACACAAAATACTTTTTCTCCTTCTTCCTTTATATCCTTATCCTTGTAATCATACATAATATGGATGTCTTTTACCTTGTTAAATGGGGTACATCTTTTTCCTAGATTGAAGAGGAAGCAAATGGGGATTTGTTTGGTATAGAAATCAATGTATCAGATCCAGAGAAAGTTGGTAAGTTCCTTGAGCCTAGAAATTCAGGTGGTAGACTGTCTTATTCCTTGAAGACTATTCTTAGATTTTAGCACGATTTCCTCTTTAGTTTTCCTTTGGCAATTTTTAGTATCTAAATGGAAATCTATTTATTATATATTTTGGACTAAAAAGTATGACAAGTTACACTACTTTGCCCTGGGATAAGTATTTTAATTTTCTTACAGGAGATGGCATGAATGCTTATATGGCATACAGAGTAACAACAAAGGTAGGTAATGCAACGAAATTTTGTGAATACTTCGTATTGTAGCTGAGATGGATCAGTAATTCATAACAATTTTATTTTTTTTAAGACTTCACTTTCAATATTCCACAAAAATGAATTCTCTGTTAAAAGAAGATTCAGTGATTTTCTTGGCCTGCACAGCAAATTAGCAACAAAATACATGCATATTGGTTATATTGTGCCTCCAGCTCCAGAAAAAAGTATTGTAGGTAAGTGCAGTTCCAATAAGGTGATGCTTAAATGTCAACTACAAATTACTCTTCTGCAGGAACAGTGCTTGCTTCTTCTCAGGTGATTCAAATATTCTTCGTGTTTTGTATTTTCAAATAGTGCATGTTAAATTGGAAAGATATGTAATGGCCTTTTCCTAACTCAGACGAGTGTTGATAATGAGGAGAATATCTCTTAGTGCATGGCCTTTTGTTTCTTATCTATGATTCTTTCTTTGCTGTTGCCCTTTAAGAGCTGATTAGTCTATGAAAGAAAACAAGGATGTCAAAGTTTATTTTTAAGTTGAACTGTTATCAATTGCCTGCAATATATAGAGCTTCATACATATTCCGGATCTCTAATACTTGTTTATTTCTTTTGATCATGGTGAATGCAAAACCTCTCATAAATTGTGCAAGGTTTTAGTGCAGAAAACAACTTTTGACTTGAATGCCCTAAAGGATCAGATCTTTTCTCTGTGAACTAAGAAGCATGCCTGGTGCATTAAAACAATTTCAGTTTTGTGATCTCTTAAGTAGGAGAGGTTCTTTCAAAATAGGTAAATATTTAAAACAGTAAAGCCTGTTAAAGACTTTTGTGTTACTCATATAAATAAGTGGTTTGAATCTAGAATGTTGTTTGATATGTAGGCAATGGCAGGATTTCTTTTCAGTGGTTTAGTCTATAAAGATAATCAGAGCAGCAGTTTTTCATGTAAGCAGGAGTTGGTAGACTTAGTAGACAAAGGCAGCAGGAGGCTTGGAAAATTAATGATTTTACTTTTCTGGAAAAGCACTGTGTTTTTAAGCCTGTGAGACTGAAAATTTGACCCGAATTTTTGGTAATTCTTGAAAGTTATGGGTAAGGCTATAATAATCAGTTTTTCCTGTAACAAAAATAAGTTCAATTCCAAATACTAACAGGACTTATGGAAATGGAATGAGGCTTCTGATCATGTCCTTTGGATGATACAACTTTTAAGGCATTTATGACAGTGTGCATTTACATGAAAATGTAATGCTTGCATCACAGTCAAATTCAGCTTAGACTGGATTTCAGCTACCACTTGAACAAAACCAGCATAGAAATTGATGCCCCTGGAAGATGGTAAAATAGTGGGACTTAACTGCAGTGCAAGCAAGCACTGGCTGGCCCTTCAAAGCCTTGTGTAGAGACTTTAAACTACAAGGTAGGTCGGGAAAACTCAGACTCTGTAGAGTATTTTCAGAAGAGCATGAAACTCCATCTTTAAAGTTGAACTTCACAAGTGTTACTTAGTTCTGTTCAAGAGCATGTAGTCAATGCATCTCCATTTCTGGAGAAAAAAGGAATTAATTCTAGTCTGTTTTGAAATAATGCATCTTAAAGCAGAGAGCTGACAAAACAGCTGAAAGTGAAATGACACAGTCTTTATGGTATGCATGTTTATGTTTAAAGTCTTAATACATAATGTTATACATTCGGTGTTATGCAGTGTGTGTTGTAAAAAAGTCTCTGGTCTGTTGATTCTGTTACACTGTTGGTAACACCTCGGGTTCTAAGCTTGTTTTGTTGTGCTGATGAGTGGTAGGGGCTGGATTTTTAGATCTTAGCTATGAATTCAAGCCTGTGAATTACTGAAAAAGGAGCAACAGGATAAAAATGAGTCAATTGTGAACTGGAGTTGAACGTTCATTAAGGTACCTCACTACTTACCTAAGTGTGTATGAAAATCATGTTTTCATTTTTAAAGAAAATAATCTGTTATGTCATGGATTTTTCCCTGTGAAGGGTTAGAAGAGTGTTTGGTCTACAGAAACAGTCTTCGTACTTGCATTTAAATAGGCTTATATTAGCAGAGACAGAAATCTGACAAGATATTTAGAAATAGCTGTTGTTATTACAGGGTTTGTGTATTCAGTTTTTCTCTATGAACTTCTGTTCAAAGTTCAACTTTGAAGGCTCTTTTGTATTAGGCCACAGGATTTCCTCCTTTCTGCAGTAAAATATTATTGTATAGTAATATTGTAATGTAGAAAGATGAGGCATGTTAATTACCTCAACTTCCCTTGAATACTTTAATCCTTGTATTTGGAGACATACTCAATTTTACTGACAAATTTATGGATTTAGTTACAACACACTGTATAGAATACTTTTGGAAAAAAAATCTTTATCAGATTTATTTTTATCATGTTGCGGAGGAGGGAAAAAACTAAGGCTTTGCCGAGAGGTTACGGGTTTCTTCTTGTTCCTGTAAGGCTTTGCTGCTTGTCTCCTCTAGGGATTACTGTGTGAAATTTCTAAGTCCAGAAGGGAGATTGGGTGAGGAACTTAGGGAAGTGTTGACCTGACAGATCAGTGAGTACATAGTCAGAATCTCAAAACTTTTAGCTGAAGAAACACAAAAGTAACAGGTAAGAAATATACTGCAGCTAGAAATCAGATGGCTGGACTGTATAATAAAATATCTTTCCTGGTTTTTAGGAAATAAGAATAATTATTGATGTCCAGTGTTTCATGGTTTTTGATGGGACTCAGGTTGCTAAGCTATGAGTTTAGATCTTTAGCATGAAAAATAGTGATTTCAGTCTGACCATTATAGAGTTCTTCTGTTGCTGATGTTGAATCTATTTCCCGTGCCATGACACATCAATGACTGGTAGCCACCCTTGTCTTGGTCAGAGGAAGCACTGTAAGGCTGCATACATTTATTCTGCTGATTTTATTCGCCATGCAGTTCAGTTCAAAATTTTCAGAACTTGTTACTTTGTGTTAGTTAATTAAAAAACTATTAGTTTTAGAACTTAAAAGAAAAAACAGTAGAATCAAAGAAAAGGTAATAAGCTTACCAGTGAATAGGCTTATAGGCTTATAACCTGAGGACATTTTTGTATTCTGCTTTATACGGCTAACTTTTCTTTTTCTGGACATGAGCTGCCAGTAAAACTCTGATCAGCATTTAGATTGTTTTCATAAATGCAAATTAAGTTTTACCTATTAGTCACAATTAATACGTTACAGGAAACAGTATTTCACAGAGCTACTTTCACAAAACCGTGCAGCATGCAGTGTTGATTTTTTTATGTTCCTATGTAGTGTTTTCATTATAATTTGATTTAAATATGTAAACTTATGTGAGCCTTATATTCTAATCACATCAGTTATGTTAATGATTTATCTGTGATAAAATCAATATGATGCTTTTTCCTTCAAGGCATGACCAAGGTTAAAGTAGGCAAAGAGGATTCTTCATCTACTGAGTTTGTAGAGAAAAGAAGAGCAGCTCTAGAAAGGTAATGTATGTATCTAACTAAAATTTATTTAGGCGCAGAATTACTTGTAGTATTCTGTATTGGTTCTGTAATTACAACACTGGTGATCTGTACTTAAATGAATTCTGGAGACTATACAATTGTCAAATTTTTGTAGAAATCAAATAATTCCCATTAATAACAGGAGGAGTAGCCCTATTCATGAAAATAATTCTAGCTAACTTGTTTCAGACTTAAAGTTAGGATTGCAGAGGCTCAGTAAGTAAAATTACCATTACCAGCTTCTGTAGACATTTTGAGTTGAAGGAATTAAAACTCTTACAGCAATGTATTTGTTCCATAGCAAATCAGCTGTTGGGTAGAAGGAAGGTGGGTGAAAAGACCTTCAATCACTTTAAAGTAAAATGGGATTCTGATGATGTGCACTGATGACACTGATGTGACTTGCTGAATTTTGGCATAAGAGACATTGTATCTCTGTCACCCAGCACTTATACACAGATGATACTGTTCAAGTATCTTTTTCATGGAAGGGTCCTATCCCTGATATTCTCCTATGTTATCCTTGACTTTACTTCGTATGTAGTATGGAACAAGGAAAAATGTTGAGCAGTCTGATGTGTAAAATAGTTTTACTACAATCCTTACCTTCTTCAGGAAAAAAACAAATTATGGTCTGGTGATCATACCTAATGGAGGGAGGATAAAAAATTACTCTTGAGTCTAGGTAGAAGTGCAGGGAAAAAAAAAGGAAGGACTTGCATTGAATTTTACTTGTGTGTGTGTATGACTTTTTTTAGATCTAAATTGATTGAAGACTAGTCTATCCAACATATAAATAGTTTATACCTAGACCAGAATTAACTCACTTGTCCAAGATTTCATATAATTCTAAAATAAATCAGCCAGAAGTAGCAAAAAGTCTGTCCACTGCACTGTACAAAAATGTTTAAACAAGCTTATTTTTTTCTGGCTGGTTAATAAAAGAGTAGGTCTTCCTTCACTCAGCTGTTTAAAATAAGAAGTATATTATTTTACCACAACATATAGATTTGGCAGGCCCCACCTTAAGGATTTTCTGGTGTAAACAAACTGTTGTGAAACACTACCTAACCTTTAGTGTGTTCTGTTGTGGTATGGAGTGAATGGCACTGCAGTATGTTAGTCAGGCACCTGAAATCTGTTCTGTTAGCTGATACTTTAATTTTTAAAATCGTAGGTATCTACAACGAACAGTAAAGCACCCAACCTTGCTACAGGATCCAGATTTGAGACAATTCTTGGAAAGTTCTGAGGTATTTATGTTCTTTTTATTTCTCTTACTTATTTCTAGATATGGTAACCTACCAAAAAATATATTCACTTCATGTTCAGACCTAATCCCCTAAATTAATATGAAATCTGTCGCGGTGCCCACCAGAGTCCACCGACTCTGTCCCCGGCAAGCCCAGGCGCGGCAACAGGCGTTCAGTGGGGTCAGCCTGCAAGCAGCGCAGGCAGGGCTGACTCCCTTGGGTTCTCTTCCCTGAGGGACTCTTGCAAGCGATGTGAAAGCGGCAGGCAGTGGAATGAAAGGAGGAGTCAGTCCTGAGCGAACAGAGGGTTTATTGAAAACACCTCCTCAGCCCAGAACTGACCGAGGAAGGGAGGGTGCAGTGAGTTTTTGTCAGGGGCTAGCTGGGAGGAGCAAGGGGAGTGGTTGGCTATCACTAGCCAACCAGGGGCAGTTGCTGAGGGACCCAGGGGTGGGGAAACATATCGTGGACTAATCAGGAGAGGGTAGGAGGGGATTTACAAAGGCGGGAAGGGTGACAGACACATAACTGAAAGTTACGTAACAGGTGCAGGTGCAGGCTAAAAATAACTCATGTGAGGGAGACAAAGGAATATTAATTAGGGGGGGTAGGGTACATGGAACTGAACTATTACAGAGAACATATGTAATATAACTGATTAAATTAAAGCACTGCCACAGAAATCTAATTGAAGCATACCCTCAAGGGATAGAATGGCAGAGGCTACTTAGGCAGTGGTGTGCCTCAGGCTCTGGTAAAACTTACTGTGGTAGTGACCAAAAGCTATTTGCTATATAGTAACTTCTCAAGCAAGTTGTTCTTTTCAGTTCTGATGGTACAGATTGTTAAGTAAGGTCTAGAACTGGCTTAGTAGCAGCTCTCTTGCCTGTAGGAGTTCAGCTTGAAGTGTATTGGTAGGATAATGTGAAAATGGTGGCAGTGCTGCTGGCCAGGCTAGGTATTTCGTGTGTAAGGGTTTCAATCACCTGTACTATTAATCTGGCACCTTTCACAATATTAAATATATTGTTAAAAATACATAATATCTCTTTATGAATGTGCATAGTGGTTTCACTATAATACTGAACTGTATTTTGGCTAATGTCAGTATGTTAGTTATACTAATAAGTCACCGAGGCCTCTCTACTGACAAAAGCGTCAATAGATAACTTACAGTGGGTTTGTCAGTGCTGCTGACAGACAAAACATCACATGAAGGGTAAATGGTCTGACATAGGGGCCACCTTGTATAGCATATTCAATCTAGCCTGAATAATAATATCAATTAAATTTAAAGCTTGTTAATTTAGCTCTGAGGTTTTCTCAGTACCTAAGCAGATAACATGTACTCTTGATACTTGAGATATGTTTATAGCCTTATATTGAAAAGCAAAAAGTCATCAACCTTTTATTATCAGCATGCGGTGTGTGTCTTGCATTACAATTAAACGTGTAACAGAATTTCCTTTGTCTAATTTGTTGTAAATCTAAGCTTCTCTGTTCCTGTAGTGGGAGTTTATTCATTGTAGCATATAGGTGGCCATTTAGGACATTTGGCTAGTTCATAACAGCTTTGGACAAGTGGTTTGTTTGTTCCATTTAAATGTAAAGATGTAGAAGAAAAGTAAATGGTCTATATTTTTAAGTTTTCCTCTTGAGAGTGTAGAAGTAGTAAATTTGAGAAATTAGATTCCACTATATTGAAACACATAGGAGTAAAAAAAGCACTATATCCTTTTCTTTCCCTCTTGTGCCCAGTTAAACCTCCATCCTTTTAACCGGTCCCTTTGCCCTTATTTGTCATTCAATTCCAGCTGCCGAGAGCAGTTAACACCCAGGCTCTGAGTGGAGCAGGAATATTGAGGATGGTGAACAAGGCTGCCGACGCTGTCAACAAAATGACAATCAAGATGAATGAATCGGATGCAGTAAGAGCTGATTTTTTGGCTTGAATAATGAGATGAATTAATGAGCCTCAACAATTGCATTTTAAAGCTGTAGAAGTAGAAAATGGGTTATTAATTTCCTTATTGGCTTGAATTCTTAGCTGTATCAGTTGACCACCCTGGAAGTATCCTGGATAATTTGCTTCTTTAGAACCAGAAATGTTGTTGGTAATCTAATTTGTAATGCTTGACTCCTTCATCTTTTGTCAGTGGTTTGAAGAAAAACAGCAGCAATTTGAGAATCTGGATCAGCAACTTAGGAAGCTTCATGCTAGTGTTGAAGCATTAGTCTGCCACAGAAAAGGTAACTTTACTTTTACATGCACCTTAGGAAATGGTGATGAAACAAGAGCTCAGCATATCAGAACTCTTAACTAAAATAGTTACACAATGTATTTTACTGCTTCTAATTTTATCTTTTATTTTAAATTGCTCTAGTATTTTTGGATACCTATTATTAATTTTAAATTAAACTAGAGTATCTCTCATTCCTAGAGTCACTATAATGATCTAGCATATTTTTTCCCTTGTAGTTTCATTATCACACCTAGCAAATGATTCTACTACAGTAGACATCCATAAATTTATCTTTAGCTCTTATGGCAAGAGTAATTTCTTTCTGAACCAAAAGTGGCTGCATAAATCCATTTGAACATCTTATGGTTCAGTATTGCTCTGTTAACTGAGTTAAGTGCTTACACAGGAATTTTTTATTCTTAATTTAGTCTGCATAATGATATACCCTCAAGCTACTGTTAAGGTAAACTTTTCTGGAAAGATAAGTAGTCAGAAAATATCAGCTTTTTGTTTGCTTATTTTAGATATAACCAAAGCCTGTAAGTTCATATTGTAATAACCTGTGCTGGTCTTTGTCAGAGATGGATTTTCATCAGATTAAAGAAACCAAATATAATAAAACCAAAACAAAACAAACCCCAAACAAACCACAAATTTGACTTTGTAGCTCAAGAAGACCATATGTGCTTTCTGACAATATTGTATTATGCTAAAATGTGGTGTCACCTTTGAGCATTTCCAAAAGTACTTATGAATATCATAAGTTGCTTTCTCATAATTCTAATCAAGAATTACTCTCTGCAGTAAAAAAATATTTTTAGCCTCTTGTCCTCAAGGCTAAGGAGTATTTAAGAAGTAATGGAAAATGGTTGATGGTTGATTTGACACCTTATAGATTTTAAGAACTGTTGGTTCATTTGATTTCTTCTAAGAGTTGTGTTTAAATTGTTAAGGTTTTAAATATCAGAAGATGGCTTCCTTCTGCAATCACTTCTGGTGTTATGATGGTTCTGTAGGAGCATCAAAGTTGCAAACTAACCTGAAGTAATTTGGACCAAACATGTGTTCAGAGGTCCTTCATGGAACTAAACTTTGTACAGGATTACTTACATGGGATTTGAGACAATTGCACCAGTATTTTTTAATAAATTAGCTCAAAACTTCACTTTCACAGATGCTGATATGTGAGGTTTGGTTGGTTTTTTTTAATTTTAAGGTATATAAGAATGTGACAATACATTACAGTATGCACACATAAAAGTTACTTAAAGTCAATAAAACAGACCAAAGAAATAAATTCCACTCATGGGAGTGGTGATTTTGTGAAAGGGTTTTTTTTTTCCCATTCTGAACTAAATGGAAAAAATGTGCTGTAAACTTGTTAAAATTGTTCTGAAAATTAGCTCTGTAGGTGACTTGGCTATTGTTTTGTGGATCTGCATTTTCTCTGAAGTAGGCAATTGGATAATACTGAAGTGACTTCTTTTTCGTATCTTTTTCTGGACAGAGTAAGCATGACATTAGCAGACTTCGCAAAGCATTTACTGACTGGGAGTTGTTTTGCACAGGAGTCTTTCTCCTAAATGTGGTTTCATTGTGACGTCCTTGTGTATCTTATCATGATCTTTAGCTCCTTTTCAGTTGGTGAAGTTAAACCTCTACTCCACTGATATATACTGCAGAGTAATATAACAAATGACCTAAATCATACTCCTGTGTTTCAGAGCTTTCAGCCAACACTGCTGCCTTTGCTAAAAGTGCTGCCATGTTAGGTAACTCAGAGGACCACACTGCTCTATCTAGAGCTTTGTCTCAGCTTGCAGAGGTTGAGGAGAAGATAGATCAGTTACATCAAGAGCAAGCTTTTGCTGATTTCTATGTGTTCTCAGAACTGCTTGGGGATTACATTCGTCTGATTGCTGCAGTAAAAGTGAGTACTACCAGGAAAAATACTGATTTAGTGTTTAAAGTCCTATTCCTCATCTTACAGGTTTAGGGTAAATGAATGTGTGCATTTTCTCATGTAACCCAATTAAGTTTTTGCCTGATGTTCTAGCAGAGTAAAGGGAAAGCATTCCTGAGTTACTCCAATGATAAAAATGGCTGTGATTGAAAATGTGATTGGAGCGGTAAGATCCAGAGAAAATGCAAATCTATGCTTTGAGCAATACTGACTGTATACAGTATTTGGGGATACTGTACTCTACTGCACCTGTTTATGTCAGATTACTTACTTACTGTTAAAGTAAGCATACATAAATGTGGAAGAAAATAATTTGGTATTCTGTATTTGATAGATAGCCAGTAGTGTCTTTAAATAAGAAAAAAACGCAATTTGTGGATCTACATCTCATTAAAGCAAATATTCAATTTAAGTGTAAGCTATGCTGCACAGGCACAGCATGATTAGGTTTAGTCATGAGAACAGGTATCTTTAAATTCTGTCCAGAAACACCTTTGAACTTGCCAGGTTGCTGAAAGTATATATATTTTTTTACTTTATTTCTCTTTCTTTTTTCTTTCTTTTTTTCCTTTTTGTTTTCTTCTTTTTTTGATATGTCTACTTCTGCTGCTTTAGTCCATTGCTAACATAAACGTGTTCCTGAAAATGTATGTAATCTATGTGCATGAACAGTTTGCTAGTATCTGCATTTAGAGAATTGTCTGCGTAATAGAGCACTTCATAGTGGTTGGTTTTGTAGTGTTTTAGTAAAATGAGAGGCATAAAATGATTTGGAGAACTGAAGTGTCTGCTCTGAAAAGAGCATTTGAATAGCCTTCTATTTGTGGAAGGTATTGAACTGTGCAAGCATGATGTCAAATGGAATGCAATACATGGTAGACACAATAAGGTTTCTTTGAGTATACTCAAATATATTTTTTCCTACTGGGAATTTAGATAATTCCTCTGACAATTCCAATTGTTTAATAAGTTTGTCTATTCTCACAGGGTGTGTTTGACCATCGAATGAAATGCTGGCAGAAGTGGCAAGATGCTCAAGTCACTTTACAAAAAAAACGTGAAGCTGAAGCAAAACTCCAACTTGCTAACAAACCTGATAAATTACAGCAAGCTAAAGATGAGATAAAAGAGGTAATGTCATCAAATATTATTTTGGAGGTCAGCCTTTCTGCATTGGCTCATTCATTCTGCATTAATGGCTGCTTTATACCATTTTTGTTTACAAATCACTCGCTGTTTCCCATATTTACTGAAATTTTTAAAAGGAATTTACTTAAAACACTAAATGTGTGCAATTTTTTTCTCACTGTAAGATCTGTAAGACAGTTAATACTGTCTCTGCAGAGTCTGGGAGATTGGAGGGAGGGGACATGGACAAGTTAATTCTTTCAACTGTTAAAAGCTCACTTGGATAGGCAGAGGAGCATTTCTTGATTTCTAAAGCTAGGATGACTTGGGTAAATCCAGCAAAGACATCTAGTAGAGAACTATTCCCATGTTTTGCTTAAATATGCAGCTTTTCTACCCATATATATGTGCATGTATATATGGTGTAATTTCAGTAAAAATAAATCTAACATGTTGAAGTGTCATAATTTATACACTTTTTCTATCATGCTTCACCAAGGAAATTGAAGAGGTAGGACAACTTAATTATTTAACACTAATGCATTTTAAGTATGCTCTAGTGCTCTCCCATTAAATAATGGAAGAACGTTACTGCAGATTTCAAGCTCTTTTACATAGTTGCTTTGTTTGGCTTCCTCATTGGTCACTAACCACATGCTCCTTTGTTCTTTTTGCCCTTTGGTATATTTCACATACAGTCTTTAAATAAATAACTCATTAACTTGATTTTCTTTTCCTTAAAAACGTCCTTTGTTTTCTGAGAAAACCTACAGTTACTCTTGTGTGACCATTCTTGTTGATTGCCTCCCCTGATATCACCCATCCATGCACAATAAATTTCCTGATTACTGGTACTAGTGGGGAAATAGTGATCCTTCCCCAGTCCTTATATTACAATAATTGCTTTTTTTTCTGAAGGAAATCTTTTTCCTGCATTATTGGATAATTAGAGAACATTTTTGGTAAAGCTATAGTTTAAATGTGCCTATTGAGTGTTCTCACTGCTGCTGAAAAGTGTTCAGAGTTGCTGAATTCTGTAGTAGTGTAGAATTCCTTCTGGCAGAGGAATTGCAAGTGGAAGCCTAAGCAGCTTGAGCGTCATCCTTGACTCAGTTGTTTTTTGTGGATAAAGGGATAAAGAACAGTCCTAGAGACACCTTACTGAATGAGAAATTTCTCCTTGTCAGATACTATAAAGTAGCAAACTGTTACCCCATGACAATTCACACAGGACTTGGGATTTGGGCATGATGAAACTGAAATATTGAATTCATTAGGCCTATAGAAGCTTTCACAGAAATCTCAGGCTCCTCGGGACATGGTAGGAAGGTATGGACAATCCTAATCTACTTTTCCTTAGCCATGTTTTATACTATTTCAGTTATTAGCTGACTCTTCAGGCTGATCTTCCATGAAGAAGATAGTATTATGACTTACTAAATAGCTTCATAATGTATATCTAAAAGGGCAGTCAGGAGACTGTGAATAAATAGATACTAAAAATACAAATATGGAGATATTTATTGGAAGCTAGATGGTGTTTATCTGATATCACAGTAGAAACTTGACAATGCATCACAAAACGTTATTGTGAGTAAGTAGCATCACTGGATGGCTAACAGAAAGATGCTACATTGAAGCATGTTGCTTCCCTGCTGCTTTTTTCTGATGAAAATAAATGTAACTGAATGTATTTGTTCTCAGTTAATATGTTGAGATGAACAGATACAGTTGCATTTCAAAGAACTTCTAGTCCCCTGTGGAGCTCTCAGTTTATCTACACAACTAGCTTAAATTTAACAATGTAGTAGATGTGTAAAAGCAGTTACAGGGCAGTGTAGATGCTGATCATCCCTTCTTGTCTGGCTCGATGTCTTCACAGAAACTAAGGAGAAACATCCTAGTGTCATATATTGTTACCTGAATGCAATGCTCCCAAAGTGGCAAAACCCCATAAGGAACATCTCCTCTTCTGGATTTTCCTCTAGTGATTTTACTGCACTAACGTTTCTACTCCAGCTTTCTGTGAAAACAGTTGCCACTGAAAAAGAAAGCTTGTGCTTTGGAAAGCAGATAAATACATCCTCTGTAGTTTGTCATTTGCAACAGAAATATGATAGTGATAATCAAATACTTTACCAGAGGCAGAGATGAAGATTTACTCATCTCTTCTGGAATTAGGAAAATATGGGTAACTAACTTGAGACTCTTCAAAGCTTGATTGGACAGGTTTAGCTTCCTTTGTATGAAGTTTATAAAGGGAATAGTAAGTAAAGCCTTTGAGATCCATTTTGTTTTCTGAAGAATATATTTTAAATGTTGTTAAATGTTCTTAAGATATTTTTACGTTTTATCTACAGATAACATTGCCTTAAAGATACCTTTGTCATAAATGGTATGATGACATCCTATAAAATAAAGTTGAAATTGTTCTTGTAAGATTTTCTATTAAATGGGCCAAAACAATCAAGCAGGTCCTTTTAGCTCTTAAGTGACTATCAATGTGCTAAAAAAGTTCAGATATGTGTAGACTGAATGGACAACACAAAATCTTACCTGTGTATGTCTTTCCTTTGCCAGTGGGAGACAAAAGTTCAGCAAGGGGAAAAAGATTTTGAACAGATCTCCAAAACCATTCGCAAGGAAGTGGGAAGATTTGAGGCACGTATAATTTTGTCCAAATAAATGACAGTTCTACTGTAGATAATATTGACATTACAAGTAAAATTTTTAAGACGTTAATATGCCATAATTTATTTATTAACAGAAGGAACGAGTGAAAGACTTTAAAACTGTTATTATCGAGTACTTAGAATCGTTAGTGCAAACACAACAGCAGGTAAGATGAATTTTAAGCTTTGTACAAGTTAATACATAATACATTGCATATTACGTTAGTTAGAAAAAGATGGGCTTTAAGCACAGCAGTTTCTAAAACATCTTAATGCTGTTAATCTGTGCTGTATTGGCGAATGACATGATGATTGCAGTTTCCCAGCCCTTGCAGAACTGTAATTCAGGGAAGCAGTGGAGAAGCTCCTGCAGGGATATGGGCAAGCAGAGGGTCTTGTCATCTTCTCAAAATTCCAAGTGGAATTGGTACTTCCACTTAGAGATTAGAGTAAATTGTAATCAGTATGTACTTACACTAACTGAAGAGACTTGAATTCTTAAATGTTTATTGCTCTTTTTAAAAAGTACAAAATATTATTGAATGTTGGAAAGCATTTAAACAGTTTTCAGTGTTTGAGAAGCAGTATCTTGGCAGTAAGAATAAGTGACTGATCTTTAAAAAAAATCTGTATAATTGTGTTCTGTAACATTGTATTCAACATGTGGCAACATCTATAGCTATAGGCAGATTAGTGTATTTATTGCTTGTGTTTTTTCTTGCACTATATAAAAATACTAATGAAATAAGTGCCTATGTTCTTACTTTGCCTTGTGGAGGCAAGTTTACTGCAAGAAGAGGTAGGTATGCATTGTGTTTTCCAGCATTTAGTACTTAATGAGTCATTTTCCCTTCTCTTCAAGCTAATAAAATACTGGGAGGCATTCCTACCTGAAGCCAAAGCCATTGCCTAAAAGAAGAATATTCCAAATGACAAGACACTCTGGATGTTTGTCCTGGATAAAACGAAATTCCACAGTGAAATCACTTTGAATCATCCAAATAAACCACTATATATTTTATGAATTAACATGTGGCTTTTTTTATATACCACAGCATTTTATTAAAAAGCTGCATGTCCTGACCCTCTTTGAAGTGGACTGTGGCATGATGTTCTGCAAGACATTGCTGAATTGAACACTATTGTGTCTTAATACTTGCACTAAAATGTGCACTGCAAGGCCAGAAAGCTGATATTTTTGTTCTCTATAACACATTGTTCTGTAGTATGTTTACCTGATCTTTATGAAACACATTTAATTGCATTGATTAAAGTTCACTTAAACATTCCTGTACAAAATCATGGTTTTGTGATTACAATAATAAAGGGATGTACCTTGTGAAACATTAAAACTCTGGGCTTGTGTCTGTAGATCCTTACTGGTGTTCTTAGGAGTACTGCTTAGAACAAATTAAGATGTACCCAGGGCAAACCAAACATTTAGCAAAGAGTGCTGGAGAAGGTATTAAATATCCACAAACAATTATCTGTTGTAAACTGTTCTGTTTTTTAATTCTGAATCTCTTCATTACAGGTGTTCTTTTCACTTGAAGTCACCACTGCCTTGGCAAAGTCTACTGTGTTAGTACACATAATACACAAAGGCTGATGCTTGGGCAACAGACAGACCTAAACTGAAATCTCCTTCAAGTGTTTACAAAGCTTCTGCAGAGTTAAAATCACCTTCATGGTCAACTATTGATGTCCTACTGGACTGATACATTGCATCAAATTGTATTCAGTGGTCTCAGGATACAAAAATAATAATAAAAAAAAAAATCTTGCAGTAATTCCAGTAATAGTTGAGGAAGAAAAGTGTGTAATTCAGCTGAGTGCCTCTTAGTTGTAAGAGCCAGCATTCTGTTTGGATTTTCTTGAATAGAAAATAAATTTGAAGGGACTGGTTATACCTTTTGCAAGAAATCAGAGCAGGTAAACATTTTTCTGAAATACACAATGTTAATGTAAGATGTGCTGGCCTGTCATTGCTGAGCTTGTTGATATATTAGTATTAATGGCAGGTATTAATGTTAACAAATTTTAGGCAAATATTAATCACATAAAAAACAAGAGAAGCTTTGGCTTGCAGCTAATTATAAGACCGCAGGATAAACCCATGAATTTGTATTGTTTGGAATCAAATATAAAGGAGCACATAATACCATTTCTGAACAGAAGAGAAACCTCCATTCAACATAGGTCATACTCTGTTTTTACAACAAAATTAGTGTAAACTTGACAGATGAGTGTTTGCTATTATTTCTCTAAATTCCTCTCTTGACTCAGTATTTGTAGGAGTTTTCAAGGAATCTAGAACAAAAAAAACCCACCAACATTTATCAAGTGTAAATCAAACTCATTTTTAAATGGTTGAATGCTAAAACCTTAAGCTGGTAATACCTTATGCATCAGTATTTATTCAATCATTGATATTAAAACTGCCTTTTGAGGAGCTCAAGTATGCAGGAGGTTTATGATGAAGAAACTGATCTAGACATAACACTCCGTTAAGTGTTACAATGTACGTAATGTTGGCTTGCTTTCTGCTAATGAAAAGTGAGCAACAGTTCAGTATTAAACTTCAGATATGTACTGGTCACACTGAAAATTATATTTCCAAAACTAAAAGACTCAGTTTAGGCAAGGAGAGGTCAAAATGGGTGAACATATCCTTTCATGATCTTTTTTCTGTAAGTGGTTTGTCCAGCTTTCTTAGCTCTTGATCTCTTTTTGCTTCTATCAGAGTTAGAATTCATTTGAATGATGGATCAGTTTTCTTTTCTTTGTGACAAGAGAATGAGAAAATCTGCTAGCAAGGATTAGTGTGGCCATTTATACCAGTCAGCTGAAAACAAGAATGAGTTGTGCAAGTTTTTTCCTAAAACCAGGAGCTATTTGGGGAACAAAAGAATAATGGCATTTCTGGAGTTCACTGTCACACAGAGTTGGCTGCTAATACAAAAGATTTTAGGGTTT
This sequence comes from Prinia subflava, assembly GCF_021018805.1. Taxonomy (NCBI): domain Eukaryota; kingdom Metazoa; phylum Chordata; class Aves; order Passeriformes; family Cisticolidae; genus Prinia; species Prinia subflava. Next base: position 68,593,774 of record NC_086283.1, on the reverse strand, counting down.
TCTTTGCATCACAATGTTAGCTTGAACAGAAGATCCGTATCAGCTGTCACATTTGGCAAGCATAAAACTCTTGTTTCAAGAAGCTGTTAAGGATCCTGAAATTGGCTTAGTTGGCTGATAATGCCAAGGCTCTGCGTTCAGGTTCCAGATGGGTGATTCATTTAATAGTCGGACTTGATGATCTTTGTGTTCAAAAGATCATCAACACAGAATATCCTGTCATCTGGAAATTTATTTTGTTAATATTCCTCTGCATTGTGAAGATGGGGGGGTTTGGTTACTGTCTCTCTTCATGTGAATAGCATCCATATTAGCAGATGTTTCTCAACCTAAGTGAATAGAGCTATTACTAGACTCTTTCCTCTGTGGACCTTGCTACTAAATAATATACCAAATGTAAGTATGTATTTCCTTAAAACTAAAAGCCAATGGACCACTGAAAAATTACTAGCATGAGCTAAGTGTCTGCAAAATGATGAACTGCATTTGGAATACTGTATGAAAGACAAGGTGCTACTGAATTCTAATTTACCTTTCAGGTTAAAATAGAATGCAGATATTTGCAACAAATTCTATTCATCATGTCCATGGTTCTTTTTAAACTAAATACATATGACATAAATTGGCTCACATTGAAGATATTGATATATTGATATATTATTTCTTTCTTAAACTGATGTTCAGTGTACAGTAAGTCTGTAATTCTTTTGTCACTGTCCCTTTTAAAATAGAATATTCTGCTTCCCTATCAATTATTCTTTCTTCTATCTCTCCTAAGTTATTTCCCTCTGAAAGCCTCATATGGGAGTTTGTTTCAGTGTTTGTGGAGTTCATGCCCCAAATATGTCAGTTTCTTTCAAACTGTGGAGATGAGTTGCTGGCTGGTAGATCCTGTACATTTAAGTGAATGCCCAACATCCACTGAAATTATGTGTACACTGAAATGATTGTCTTAAGGAAAAACAGGGAAAAAAACCCCTTTGGGGTTATATTTTTTTTTCCTCTCCTTCCACTTTAGAATAGAACAGGCTATGTAATAATCCTAATTCGTGGCAAAATATTAGTCCATTACAAACATGAGAGAAAAAAAGGGCAATATTTTAATATTCAGAAGCTGAATTTTCAGGTTGTTCAGAATGTTACTTGTTACCTGCTAAGGCAATTCTTCCTTTTTTTAAAAAAAATTGTCTTCCATGGTTGAATCAATGATAGTAATTGCAATGGTAGAGACTTGCTAGTAATCTTTTGACTTTACTGGTGAAGTCATTCCTTCCCTTCCTCCCCCACCCCAGATCAGTGATGAAATTATTAACAAAGAGAAGGGGTATAAAAATACCAAATCTTTTTTTTGCATTAAGAAAGAAGACTACACAAAGCAGCATAGGCAGGATATTCACACACAAACTAAAGTTAAAGAAATATGCAGTGGAAATAGAAGGGCAAGAAAAGACTATAGATAAACCATATATCTGTGGCTGAATTTTGTGAGTTGACTTGAAATGAGCTTTGTAGCAATTGAAAAACTGACAAACTTAGGTTGTGATCTAATTAATAAGGACTGTCATTTTTTGATCTGGCCTCTTGTTTGAATGTGTATTTTACTTATCACTTAGATTAGATTTTTTGTATGGGTTTCTTTGCCTTCTGTTCTGGAAACCAGCCATTCAGAAAGTCCTTGAATCATGAGAATCAGTAGAAAGTAATCTTTCAGATTTGCCTGTAATTGTTCCTTTTTCTCTCCTGTGAATCATTCTAACGTGATGAATGCTGAATTCTTCCACCCTGTATGATGAATTGCACAATGATTATTTTGGAAAAAAAGTAACATAAAACTGGCCAGCAAAGCAGTGGATTGATGATTCCTAGATTCTGTAGAATCTGATGACAGGGAACAATTACAACTATAGGGACTATATTATTAATTTATTTCACATTCTGGATCAAGGTAATTTAAGAATATAACCCAATATATTGATACCTGCAACAACACCCAGCACTGAAGACCAACACATCCTGGAGTACTTTTGAAAGTCTGCTCAACAGATGAATTTGAAGACAATCTATGTCACTGTTACCAGTAGACTTCAACCATTTTATAATTTTGCTTTTTGGATTACTAATATAGTTTTAATACACATTATGCCAGTTCAAGTCAAGCTACATTTGAAGTATATTCACCTTGCTTTTTGTGGAAAGCAATGTGACATCTGTGCAGTTAGCTTTCAGAGACCTGGATAGTTTTGAACACATTTTGATAACATTCTGTGAACTAATGTTTCTTAAATTTTTGATCCTCAGTGTATGAGACAGAAAGACAATCCTTGGCTAGCCAGCCATGGGGGAAAATCCTTTTTTTTTTTTTTTTTTTTCAGATGTAACTTTAAAGATTAGCCAACTAATGATGATATATTGTGTAAATTAGGTATTTAACACTCCAAAACATATTGACGTATTTGAAATCAGCTCACCATGTAATCTTCCTTGTTCCTCTTGGCTGATGCACAGTCAAAAGCTCCATTATTTTCTATTGAATTTGAAACCAGATTAATGTCTAAAACTTTTCTTTACTAATAAGTTATATGATATTAAAAAAAAAGTAGCTTTTCAAAATTACTGCTTCTTAGGTTGCAAACAGCCACAGAAAGTGCTCCTATGAAATTCTTCCACGGACTTCTCAGCATAAATCCATTATGGCACAAGTGGCATCCTAAGAGTTATCCCTCTGTTTTTTGTTGGGGGGAAAACAGAAACAACATCTAAGGACTGGATTCTTAACCAGAAAGTAACAGTAGTGATAGCATGATACATATTACTTAGTATGCCCACATTTACTAGAGTGATAAGACTATTATTCTATGGCTAGTCTTTCCTTGAGATTATTGTATTATCTTTATCAGAGGGTGCTTTTTGAGGGAATGGGATTTTTTACACAGCTTTCAGTCAAAGGGCATGGTGGAGAGCACATGGGGGCTGGAAACACTGCTCTTGTCACTACTACCACAGAGCAGTGCTGGGACTGTCCTGCTGGTTGTCAGCAGTTGAAGATGCTGGCCCAGGAGCAGTGTTAAACAGAAACAGATGCTTGAGGAATATCTGGCTTTGATTTCAGGTAATTTTAAAAAAATTTTGGTTTGTTACTTTGTTGTAGTATAGCAAAGTAAAATAATGTTAGTTTGCTAAAGTCTTCTAGGTTTAAGTCAAATGATGTCTACTTTGTATGGCATCCTTCAAGGTCACAGTTCTTTGCTTAGAACAAAATATAATTAAATTTACCTTTCAGTAAAATAAAGAGAAATGAAGGGAAAAGGAGCTTGTAATATCCCCCCCCCACCCCCAGTACTATTAATCTAGAGGGAAACAAGTTAGTTTTCAAAATAAACTTCAAAAAGCTGATACCATAAACCATAGACATCAAATAAATTTGTTTTCTGCCCATTTTTGAGGTATGTTTACACAATTGGACCTACTTAAGAAGATGAAACCCTCTATGGTCATGGATGTCTCATGGTAGCTACTCTAGAAGATCAGTGAGAGTGTCTCAGGTAGTGCCTGAGACTCTCTGGACTCACAAATTGAGTTTTAAGATGTGACCATCTAATACAGTGGCAGCTTATTGACATTTTGCAGTGCTTCCAAATGGTTTGAAGCTTGGAGTTAGCAAATTTGTGTGAAGTCAAAGCATTTGCCTGTGCCAACAGCATGACCTTCTAAATGCACTTGGTATTGCACCTTCTGTTTCTGCCTCCATTACTCTTTAAGCTGTCAAAACAGCTGCTTATTTTGGAGTCTTATCCAGTGGTGAAAAATAATCTACACTTCTCTGAAATGGTATGGTTTTCTCTGCTAAATAGCAAAGTTAAGAGGTGGCTTTGTGGGAACTCACAACACAGGCAACTTTCCTGAGCACCACTTTTTTTTTTTTTTTTTTTTTCCTTAATTTCGTGTTTGTTCACAGCAGGTAGTGCTAAAGGTGCTGCATTTGTTTGTTAACTGACCTAGTCATAGCCAAAGGCTGTGCTGCCGTTCAGTGGGCTTGGTAGGCTGCAGAGTTTGAATGGTAAGAAACTGTATAAAGTTCAGTAAGGGCAAATGGAGGGTGCTGGAACTGGGGAGGAATAACCCCAAGTACCAGCACAAGTTAGGGGCTGACCTACTGGACATCAGCTCTGTCAAAAAGCACCTGGGAGTGTTGGTGGATGACAAGTTAACCATAAGCTGGCAGTGCCCTTGTGGCCAGGAGGGCCGATGATGTCCGGGGCTGCATCAGGAAGAGTGTGGCCAGCAGGTGGAGGGAGCTCCAGTGACACCACATCTCGAGTGTTGTGCTTAATTCTAGTCTAGGTACAAGCAAGACAAGGTACTACTGAAGAGGGTCTGGTGGAGGCTACAAAGATGATGAGGGATCTTGAGTCTCCCTCTTGTGAGGGGAGACTGTGGAAGCTCAGCTTGTTTAGGAGAAGACAAGAGAGGATCTCAGCAATGCATATAAATATCTGAAAGGCGGGTGCCAAGAGGATGGTGCCGGATTCTTTGCAGTATTGCCCGGTGATAGTAGAGGAGTAAAGGCCATAAACTAGAACACAAGCAATTCTACCTGAGGAAGAGCTTTACACTGAGAGTGGCAGAGCACTGGAACAGTTTGCCCAGGGCGGCCTGGAGCCTTCCCTCTTTCTCTCTCTCCAAACTCATCTGGATGTGTTCCTGTGTTACCTGCTCTAGGTGACCCTGCTTTGGGATGGGGTTGGTCTGGATGATCTCCAGAGGTCCCTTCCAATCCTAATCTATTCTGTGATTCAGGTTGAGCTGCGGTGTGAATTTAGGACTGGATAAATTCATCCCTTTGGAAGTTAATTCTTATCCCCTCCGATTTTGTGTGCTCCGCAGTAGTGCTGCAGCTCTGGCTGAACTAGAAGCCGATGCTGTCGAGCACCGTTTGTTTAAACCCACACGCTTTAAAGCAGAGGCAGCTTCTCCAGCATCATTCCGGCCGCGCGAGGGACGCGGGGGGCGGGGCCGGGCCCGGCTCCCGCCCTCATCACGTGACGGAGGGTCACGTGACAGGCGCGCGGATGGCGGCGGCGCTGGCGCCGCGCTGAGGGCGCCCGGCATGGAGGTGTTCATCCCGTCCTTCCGATACGAGGAGAGCGAGCTGGAGCGGGGATACACGGTGAGCTGCGCCGGGGCGGCGCACGCCCGCGCCTCGGGGCGGCCATGTGCCGGCGGCCAGCGGGGACTGCGCTGGGCGGGCATCAGCGTGCCGGGGCCGTCCTGCCCTCCGTGCCCAGGCCAGCGCCGACCTGCCGTGCCCAGCCTTGCCCTGACCAGCGCAGCCCGTCCTTGCCCCGCCAGCCCTGCCCAGCCTTGCCCTATTCTCCCCATCTGTGCCTTGCTCTTGCCCTGCCCTGCCCTGCCCTCTCCAGCACTACCATGACTAACCCTGCCCTGCAGAGCCATCCCAGCCCTGCTCTGTACACCCCTGCCCTCCTTGTCCAGCCCGGCCTTTCTACACCCAGACGTGCCCTGCTCAGCGCAGCCCATCCCTGCCCTGCCCCTCTCGGCACAGGAAGGATGGTCTCTGCCCGCCTGGCACCTGCTGCCTCACACGAGCTCTGTTCTGCGGGACAGCAGCGGCAGTGGCTGGTGCAGCGTGACCAGCAAGGGAGGAGAGGCAGCTGCACCCCGCCACCCGGCCCTGCGGGTGCCGTGCGGGGCCGAAGGGCCGAACGTGCTGAAGGAGCCGAGTATCTCCTGCGTGTGGAAAGGCTGAGAGAGCTGGAACTGCTCATCCTGAGGAAGAAAAGGGACGGGGGCATCTCTTCAGTGTCTATGGATGATCTGAATGGACAGAATGAAGGGTCTTCGTGTTGGTGCCCAGTGACAGCAGAGGTGGCAGTGGGCAAACACCAGAACACAGGGAATGTCCTTAAACATAAGACAAGCCTGATCAGTTAGCATGAGGGTGGTCAAGCACTGGCATAGGTTGCCCAGAGGACTGTGAAGTCTTCATCCTTGCGGGTTCTCAAAACCTGCCTGGACACTATCCTGGGTAGCCAGCTGTATAGCTGACCCTTCTTGAACAGGCAGATTAGTCTGCACAGTTTTTAGAGGTCCTGTTTGTTCCCAGTAGATTTCTCATCCCACAAAACTTTCCGGCAGTAGCACATTCACGTGGTTCTGGGTGGAGACAGGTGGACCAAAACCCAAGGTATTTGTCTGAAAGTGGGCAGTCAAAGCTTGCTTTTTTAACTAAATATATTCATTTAGTAACTTAAAAAAAAATAATTGAATCCTGTAGAATGTCTAGAAGATTAATCCATGTGGGCATAATTCCATGAAACAAGTTCATCTTCCTTGTGCTTCATGCTGTGTCTTCACATTATGCGTAATGCTTATTTGGTCCTCATTATTAGCAGGCCTTGCAAAAAGTAAACCTCTTCAGTTGTATTAATGTGGGAGTGTAGCAGCATTAATTTTTTTGCCTCTTGAGCGAATTTAAATGTAAGTGACTACAAGACACCTGTGTGATTTTGGGGTCTTGGCTTTACAATGTTTCAATTCAGTGTGATTGAGTGTGATTACAACAGGACAGACTGATCCCACCACATCCCAGTTGAACAGTTTAGTTGAAATGATGGGGTGATTTCTAAGATTTGCATATAACACAAATAAGATTTTCAAAGTAATATTTATTTTTAGTATTTGCTTTTAGTGAGTTTCTGTTTCTTTAAATGTAATAGGAGGAGTCTGTGACTCCTGCTACCTAGAGGATTTGGGGGTTTTAAATTTCATAAATGTTAAACTGTGTAGGCTTCAAAGAAATGAGGAATGAAACTATATGATTCTAGGAGTCTTCCAAGAAAATGATCCCGAGAGCAAACATGTTTTATTACAACACTGTTGATTGTTACAGCATTTTTCCTCTCGAGTTATTTACTGATGATGAGTCAGTCTCATGGGTCTGAAAGTTGCTGTAGTTCAGTAGATTTTGGTGGTTTTTCCTGCATGATTATTTTGCCATTCTAATCAGGTAAGGGCATTCTATTCTGCATCCCATATGAAACATAATCATACTTCATGTTGACCATGAAACTGTATGAGGAATTATAGCTAAAGTTTGTCTGGGTTAGGCATGCTTGTAGGAGAGGGTATGGAAAACTGTTCTGATAATAACATTGTGTCTTTCCTTGTGTTTTAACGGGGCCTGTGAACTATTCATGAGAAAGGCTTATGCCAATGTAATTGCCAATTTGTGATTATGTGAATAATTTGCATAAATGTTGTTCTAAGTACAGAAGTTCAAAGGGGTACACTGTGTGTCCTCCTTCCAGCAAAACTGAAGTTAATGGAAGCTTACCATTACTCGGTACCACCCATGAAATTATATAGGCAATTCACTTTAAGTTAGTTTTCATCATCAACTTTACAGTATTAGCATTTAAAATAGTTTGGTTTAAAGGTCAAAGAAGATGTACTCTGGATGTACACTACTGACAAACTAGTAACAAAGGACAAAAAAAGGCTGAGCTACTAAACTCTTTTTTGTTTCAGTCTTCACTTGCAGTCTGTTTTTCCCTCAGCTCTTGAGTGGACGGACTGCAAGGCAGGGAATGGGGAAGTAATTTGTAAGAGATGATAAGGGCCATGAAGAACCTGAACATAACTAAGTATGTGGATGCTGACAAGATGCATGCCAGAGTCCTGAGGGAATTGGCTGATGTAGTTGCCAAGCCACTCTCCTTGATATTTAAAAAGTCATGTGAAATCCCAGGTGACTGGAAAAAAGAGTACCCATCTTTAAAGAGCATAGAAAGGAGAACCTTTCAAACTGTCAATCTGTCAGCCCCACCTCCACACCTGGGAACCTCATGGGACAGATCCTCCTAGAAGCTCTGCTAAGGCACATGGAGGACATGGAGGAGAATTGAGGCAGCCAGCACGACTGCAGCAAGGGAAAGTGCTGCCTGACCAGCCTGGTGGCCTTCTGTGATGGAGTGGCTACATCAGTAGGCCTACATAAGGGAAGGGCTACAGATGTCATGGGTCTGGACTTCAGTAAGGCCTTTGACATGGTCCCCCACAGCATCCTTCTCTCTAAATTGGAGAGGGATGGACTCTGCAGATCAGCTGTTAGATGGACAAGAATTTGTTGGATTGTCCCATCCAGAGGGTAATTGGTGGTCATTCCACTGGCTCAGAGTCCCAGTGGAATCAGTGGTAAGTGGTGCCCTCATGGGTCTGTACTAGGGCCAGTGTCATTTAATATCTTCATTATGACATAGACAAAAGGATCGAGTGCACTCTCAGTAAATTTACAGATGGCACCAGCTGAGTGGTGCAGTGACACTCCTGAAGACAGGATGCCATCCTTCACAGGTGCCATCCAGGGGGACCTGGATAAGTTCGAGTAGTGGACCCATGGGAATATAATGAGGTTTAACAAGATCAGGTGCAAGGTGCTGCCCCTGGGTTGGGACAACCCCTGTTACCAGTCCAGGCTGGGAATGAAGGCATTGAGAGCAGCCCTGCCCAGTAGGATTTGGGGCTCTGGTGGATGAGAGGCTGGATACAATCCAGCCATGAGCACTCAGAGCACAGAAAGCCAAACGTGTCCTGGGCAGCAGGGGAGGGAGGGGATTCTGCCCCTCTGCTCAGCTCTGGTGAGACCCCACCTGGAAGGGGTCTGCCATATCCAGCTCTCAGGTCCCTAACAGAAGAAAGAGAAGGACTGTTGGAATCAGTCCAGAGAAGGGACACAAAAGAATGGATCAGAGGCATGGACTTCTGCTTTCCTCTTTTAGTAAGGAAAGGCTAAGGGAGTTCATATGTCCAACCTGGAGAAGAGAGGACTCCTGTGGTCCATTTTTGCAATAAACAGGGAGGGCTTTTAAGAAAGACAGGGACAGGCTTTTTAGTAGGTCTTTTTCAGTAGAACAAGGAGAGTGCTTTTCAACTAAAAGAAGGTAGATTCAGAGTAGACATAAGAAACACAGGGTTTTTTTACAGTGAGGATAGTGAAACCCTGCACAGGTTGCTCAGAGAGGTTTCAAATGGCCTATCCCTGGAATCATTCAAGGCCGGTTTGGATGGGGCTCTCAGCAATCTGACCTAGATGAATATGTCCCTGCTCATTGCAGAAGGAGTAGATTCGATGACCTTTAAAAGTCCCTTCCAACTCAAACTATTATGCAATTCTGTGATCACAGAAGTACTTTACTCAGTTTACTGTTTTTTTCCCCACAAATGCTAGCTTGCTCAAAATTAAAGTGTTCTGTTGGACTGGAGTAGCTGGAACAAGGAACTATCAGAGATTATGCAACTAATAGCAGAAAAGGATGATGGAAGCAGATACAAGTTTGCTGATATGCTGACTGCCCACCAGCCCTGTCACATGCCAGAAGGTTACAGACTGTATCTCCTGCCCTGTGACTGGTGGGGCTGCTGCGGACAAGCACCAGTCAAAGATAGTTTTTGGAGAAGAGTGGTGATGGTTGTCCTAGCGTCTTTGCTAGAAACAGTGGCTGTGGTGATCTCCTGCATGGAATGAGAGACTGAAGGGAGAGTTGTTCCTTTCTATAGGAGCTCTGTGTTGCAGCCATAACAGACTTTCCTGACATCCCTGGGTTTCTGGTTCCTTATCTTTAGCAGAACAGAACAGAATCCAGTTCCCCTGGATACAGGTTGCTACTGTGTGTTCTTACTTCCTGGAAAGAAAAGAGAGAAAAGGGATGTTTGTCCTTTTTGTTGTGGGAATTTAATATCAATTTACTGGTTTGTTTTCAGCTTAAGCCTGTTCTTCCAGATAATTTTCTTTTTTTTCCTGATGTGGCTAGGCAGCACTTGGAAAGTGGAATGGTCAAGAGATCCATCAGTTCTGCAGAGAAGGTGTAAATAGAAGTTTCTTGTCATAGAAAGTGGAAATTTCTCTCTAGCTTCAGAGGGAAAACTACAGTGCAATTAAGAAATAGAAAGGGGAGTCTTGACCTGAAAGATAAAATATTAGAGGCATAAAAGATTAGAAATTAAAATTAGGGAAAAATCATAATATGCAATGCTTGAGATTGGATTCTGTCAATAAAGTAAATGGGAAACACAGTTCTTTCAAAAGTGTTTGTTTCAAGAGCCCAGCTTTTCTAAAGCACTATTCCTCTGATACAAAATCTTGAAAGTCTTTTTCCCTCATCCCCCCCACAAAAAAACCCAAATAAAAACCAGAGTAAACATGCACTTGTTCCAGTTCTGTTTGGAATATACATAAAATGATGAAACACGGAATATGGAAAATGTCAGTTTTCTTGCTGGACAATTAAATTTCATTGTCAGTTTGAATTGATGACACTAGCTTCTAAACTATTGAGCCTGTGCTCATAAATGCAACAGTTGTTCATAATTTGGCAGTGAATGACCTTTAAATGTAGGCGCTTACTAAGGATGTCCCTAGAGAACAATTCAACTTCGAAATGACACTCACGTGTTCTTGTTGTCATTTAAATATGTTCCCTTTGTCAATAACAGAATAATAAATACTAGTTAGATTTCTAATGTTGATTCAGATCCCAGGAAACTTACTGAATAAATTAGTGTACATTTGATTTATATTGACCAAAAAAATTTTACAGTGGTATATTGCAGGTCAAGGTGACATACATTTAAATGTGTTGTAGAGCAGAGGGCATACTATACTGACACAAGTGCTTACTGCATTTTTAATTAACAGTTACAATACTACTCTCCAAATTGCTTCTGGAGTTGCAAATATAGAAGCAAGATCTGACGTTTAAGATCATAAACTGAGTTTTTTGAAAGCCCATTGGCGTTACCTCCATAGAAGCAGCAGCTTAATTACAAGGCTTTACTTCTCTTCAGGGAAGTATAAAACCACAGAGATCTAAAGTTTGGTATAGTTTATGTATTTTAGCATTCTCTGCTGTTAAAATAATTGTACATAGAGTCAAAAAGGGAAGTTTTTAGTTGTTCTTCTGTGAAGACCTAGAATAAGCCACTATAGCAAGTTATTTTTTTAATTACAAAGTATGGAGGAAGTAATTGTGAGTTTATGTAAAAAGAATTCAAAATATTGCTGGTTTAGCCCTTTCACTTTCTTTTTTCTAGACTGTGTAAACTTGGTAGTTTTAAAAAATCTGAATGTATTTTGAGTGCCTTGAGTATGAAATCTACCTGTGTGAAGTCTACTTGCCTACTAGCTGGGCTTTTGTAAGCTCACCATGTATTAACCTTGTGTCACAAGTACTGTTGAAATCAGTGACATACCAGTTACTCCAGGTTCAAGGAAGTATTAAACAGAAGTATTCAATCTATCAGATCTAATTAGATGTTTTTACAGCCTTAATGTCTTCTGAGAGGGTTTTCAAATGTTCTGGTTTCTTGACAAGAGAGTCAGAGTGGGTCTGTACAGATGCATTTCTCTCCTACAGGGATGGTGAAGACAATGGAAGGTAATTTGACAGATGTCAGTGATTCCGTAATGTCAGAAAAAATCAATTTTGATCATTGGCTTTGTGAGTTTGCTGTTCCAATGAAGGTGCGTTTATTAGAGGAGGAAATAGACTTAGTAATTAAAGCCAGATTGCTGTAACTTTTTTAGTGTAGTGTTTTAGAGTAACTTGTGCATTTGTTAGCAGTGATATTAAATTTCTTTTCTCAGTTTTCGTGTTTGACACACTTTCTCAGTGATATGAAACTGACCACTTGGTATGCAGTGGGAACTTGAAGACTGTAAAGTAAGACACAAAGAGTTTGGAAGTGCGCACAATGACAGCTAAGACAGGAAGAGAGGTAAAACCAAGGTTAAAACTGGCTGAATTTGTACACAGTGGTCAGTTAGAGCTGTGGACAGATCAGATGGAGACATGATAGCTCCAGTGATCTCCAGTTACTGAGCAATTTCTTGAAGGCCCCTCATTCACAGTCATGGAATCTTATTGGAAAGGGCCATGTAAGATTTCTCTGAGCAGGAAATACCTTTTGCTTTATTTGTGATGAGAGGGTCAACAACTGAGTAGCAAAACAGCAGCATGATTACCTCTATCAATTTTCCATCTGAAAGAGCAAAAGTTGACACATTCTATCAGTACACTACAACTGCAAAGCATCCATTATCCATTTGTCTCACAGTATCTACTGGTTTGCAGTTTTAATGAGGAATTTACATTTTCAGAAAGATTGGAGGTAGCAGGGCATTCAGACATGCATCACAATAAAGATATATTTGAATTCCATTGTATCTTTGGGAGGTATTGGTGATAATTTTTTTTTTAGTAATGTATACTGCCAGTGGAATTATTTCATCAGAGGATTCATACTTAGCTGCTCCTAGTGATGTCTCCAGATAGCATCAAGTTACGATAGTTGTAAAAATTTGTCCACAAAGATAGTCTTAAACATATGTACATTCTTCATTAGCCAGGAGTGAGAATGCACCAGGCTTTAAAATGCAACATGAGGGAAGACGGAATAGATTTCTCCCTTTTTCTTACTGCAATGCAATTGTAATTGGTCTTTGAAATTTTTAGCATCTGATGTAATTCATTCCAAGTTTAATTGATTATCAGTCTCCATTATTATGGTATTTATTAAGTTATCTTGGAATTTCACTATATGATACCTAAGAGGTGCTTCTGTGCAGAGTTCTTGATGGGATAACTTCAGTGCTGCATTTGGGTACAGTGGAAATACGTGGTTTAGGTATGCATCATGGAAGTGTGCTAATGGAGGCTTTCAAGCCACTATTTTCTGAATACTCTTACTATTAGTAGCCATTATTTGTTTGTTTTCACAGGAATTACATGAGGACTTGTATCAACTTTTCATTTTCAGTTTTCTATAAGCTTGAAATTTTTGTGGTTTGAGGAAGACTAAAATAGCATTTTGGAGAGCATTCTGTGAGGGGATTTTAAAAACAAAACAAATGTTGTTATTCCCTTTGAAAGTGGCATAGTATTTTTAATAGAAAATGAAAGGAGAACTGTATGTAGTCTGTTAATAAACTTATTCTGAGATGTCATGATGATAAGTCTTGCACCTAGAGCAGAATACCCTCTTCCTGTGAACAGCCTGTTTAAAATTATTCTTTCAACCTATATATGGTGTTATGAATTTCACATTTCATAAACCGATAAATGTCATAAGGTTTTAGTTTTGGTATTTGTTGTGGTTTGTTTTGGGGTTTTTTTTTTGTTTTGTTTGTTTTGGTTTGGTTTGGTTTTTTTTGTTGTTGTTGTTGTTGGTTTTGGTTTTGGTTTTGTTTTGTTTAAATAAAGTATTTGGGGTACAACAGTCCAGCTTGGATACTTTCAGCATTGAAGTAAGATGAGACAGTAGGAGTATACCATGAGTAAGGAGTGCCATGTCCATGCTAGGTTCGAAACAAAGTATGTTTCTTATCCTTCCTCCTCTGTTGTGCAGTGAGAGCTCCACCTCTCGTTCAGAAAAGCCCTTGGTTCTAGGAGCTTATAAATAGGAAATCTGAGAAGATGATTTTGGATATTAAGCTTGCCCTCAGTGTAGGGTACTGACTACAGTAAGTAATTTATCAGAAGTGACAGCCAACCCTTCATTGCAATATCCATTTAGTATATTATTTATTTAGATGTCACATTATTTAGATGTTTAGTGTTTGGGGGTCCTAGTTAAGTCCAGAGCTGCTATGAGACAGTTGTGGAATAATGTACATGCTACATGGTGTTTCACAAGTCACTCTTGAAAGGGGTTGCCTACACCTGATAATAGTTGTTTCCTTATGAGATGCTGAGATTGCATATCCAAAAAGATATACTTACTATTTGAGTACTTAATTCTTTAATAGAGTGAAAACAGTATAAAACTTCTCTGAAAGTCCCACTAGGTTACTTTGAAAATGGTAATAAGAATTACCGATCTTCATTATTTTATTTATTATATTTCTTGTCTGTCCTGTAATTGATTCACCTTTAAAAATTGAAACCGCTTTTTATACTAGAGCACAAGGTATTCAAGGGCTGCAGTATCTTCAGATTGAAAAATAATGAAATCTAAAGCTTTCCTTATAATCTTTTACAAAAGGATACAAAGTCTTGATCAGGTAATGAAATAATCAATTGTTCAGCAGCAAGTCTGCATTGATTACAATACACTGCTTTTATGGAAAAGAACTATATGTGTTGAGAAATACAGCTAACTGCCTCTGCTTCTGGTTTTGCACAGGACTCTTTCTTTGTGTATAGATTCGCTTCTTTACTCTTTATTGTGTAATCAAACTCTTACCAAGAATAGGACTCCCTGATCATGTGTCTTCCTTGCAGTTGAGCTGTGATGGTAATTACAGTCTGACTGTCTTAGTCTTTTAAGATGTGGAGAAAAAGGAAAAAAACCCCAAGAATTACATCTTCAGTTTAATAATAAATTAATAGACTAGTAAACTTATGGTAATGTCAGGGAACAGAATAAAAATGTTAGCTTTTTTTTAAAGCCGTTTCTTCATGTGGAGAGATGGATATTTGGGAAAAAATGCACATCAGCATTGGATTTGAAAGTTATGCCATTATAACTGTTATTTTTATGATTTGTTCCAAATACTAAGAAAAATTATTCCCTGTGATGACACACTTCCTGTAAAACTTCAAATTTCTTCATTCTTACAAAAAAGATTGAGACCATTTGAAAACTGGTTTCTAATTAGAGATTCATTCTGTCACTAAAAGCCGTAGACCTCCCTTCTGGGGAGGGAGCATAAAAGCCAGTAATTACTGAAAACATCTATTTTTGGTGCTGCATAGGAAATGCCAAAGACCTTTCCTTTTGCTGAGTGCTCAGAATGTGGATGTGATTGTGTGATTGGTAGGACTAGCATCTTTGCACCATTGCCTCTGAGACGATGACTAAAAAGCTCAAGTAAATTCTGAAGTATGGCTGTTCGGAGTTGATACTTTTGGTTTTTGTTTTAGTTTGGTGTTTGTTGCTTGGTTTTTGTTTGTTTGTTTGTTTTTGTTGTTGTTGTTGTTTTAGTGGGTTTTGTTGGTTTTTTAATTTAAAATTTCCTTTTCACATTTATCCTCTCTGTCAAAATCTGTTCCTAATTTTGGTTTTACCTTCCTTGGTTTTTACCTGTCAAAAATATTTCAGTATCAGACATCCAAGTTTTTCCATGAATTCCATTTGAGAAGAAGGGGAGGATATCTTTATGTGTGTTTTAAAACAATTCAGTAAGAGCTTGATGAGACTGTTATTTTGGATGGTAATTTTCTTCTCTCAGATAACCCAGTCTTTATGTTGGCCTGAATTAGAGACAAAGTAGGAAAATATACTTTGTAAAAGTTTCAACACTTGCAGCTAAGAAGTCTTTTAATATTTTATCTTTTGCTATCTACCTGCTACTATGTATTTATCTGGAAAATAAGGAGAATATGGTAATGAAGATCAGAAACACTTTGATGGTTCTTGTTAGACTAATTTTTTCTCTATGTGCATTTAGTCTTCATATTTGAATTTTCCCTTTCCTGGTTTGTATCTAATTGCAGCTTTAGCATACCTCTAAACATCGTTTTAAGGGTGAAAAAACCTGGTATCATCTGTATACCAGGTTCATAGTATAGAACTCTAAAGAAGAAGAATGATTTTTTTGACTAACCGGTGGGAGAAAGAAGGAAATATCTTCTGAAATAAATTGTTCGGATAGCTAAGAAAAGATGAGATGACTAGAAGTTAGTTACTTAAACCATGAAAGTCACTACTGTTTGCTTTTTCTTACCTTTTTTTTTTTTTTTTTTTTTGTGTGTGACTGTTAGCATTACTCTCCTTGCATGCTGTGGCTGGGATAATACCACTAGCACAAAACTTTCATAGCTGACTAAGCATTTAAATAATGCATTTTGATAAAGAAAATGTTGGTTTTGAAGTGTGGTGTCTAAGAAAGAAATGGTAACATGCTGCACATTCAAAGCTATTTTTTGCTACTAAATTGTCAAAAATTGCTGATTTGAAAGGGGGTAAAAACCTGCTTAAAGTAATCACAGATACAACTGTTATCTGTTACAGGCTAAGAACTTAATGCCCTATTGCTCAAATGAATTTTTACAATAACGAGATAGCTGTATCACACTCCTACGTGAAAAGCTCATGAACTTGCCTGCATGGTTATTTCCAACCTCCATGCTTCTAATAAGCTCCAAAGTTGTTGTTGCTTATAAAAGTGGAAAATGGACCTGATAAAAATGTTTAGTCTGCAGGGCTGTGTTTTATTTATCATATCACAAAAGAACAATGTTTTGTTGCATCATGGTCAAAATAGAAGCGACCTTGCTTGTTCATGAGTGCTCAAAGCCTAGAGATAAGAGGCAAAGTAATAGAGTACAATAGAAAGAGTGTAGTGTAATTATTTGTGGCTTGTCAAGTGAAGCCCTTTCAGGTCCCAAGAGATTCAAATCTGGGAACTCTGCACAATTCTGTACACTAACCATAGCCAGCATCAGAGAAATCTCACCCAGCTTCTCCGACAGTACTGAAATTGCATCAGTTTGTCATGCACTGAGCATGCCAGCTTCGCACAATATCATTTGCTTGCAAATGGGCCTGGCCCCAACGCCCTGAGACACATTCTTTGGTATCTGACTCTTGGCCTGTGATTTGTCATGTCTCTAGTGCTATCGGCGTAAAGTAATTTTAATAGATTCTGATGGTTTGCTTGTGGAAGGTAAAGAATGCACTACAGATTGTGTCAGGTAGCTTTCTATGGCGTGTAGTTGGTGGAGGCCCTCATGATGGTGATAGCCAGAAAAAGAGTATGGAGAAATAAGAACCCTGTTTTGAATGGTATTTAACACTGCCCTTCTCAACACCCTGCTGTGGACATCCTTGCTAACTCAGCAGGTCCAAGAACTTAGCAGCTCACCAAAGCAGTGTTATTTGTGCTTTGGAGTTATTTATGGATGAGAGATACAGCCGAAAAACAATGGCTTTTTTGTCCCTATTCAAAAAATGTGTAAAATTTGTAAAAATGTTGATTTGTTTCCAGGAAGTAAACTGGGTATATCTTTGTCTTGGTGTTTATGGTTTTATTATTTGTTTGGAGTATTAGTACACTCTAAATAAAAATCCCTGATTTTTTTAGCAAGTCTGTTATATCATACTGTAAAATTTTTTAAAGGACTTGTGCAATTTATACTAACATGTATCTTCTATAAAATTACATAAATGTGACCTAGAAGATAAATTCCTGAAGAATTTCTTCATAGATTTTAATTGATGTATTTATTTGACAATGATTTGATTACTAAATCTTTGTTTGGAATTGTTTTCTTACACTATGAAATAAGTATGTGGCATTTTTTTACTCTTCCTTTGACACGACTGAGATGAGATTATTTTGCCATTGACAACTCTGATCTTTGCATCATTTTTTCAGCTGACTTCCTTAATTGATTACTACTTTGGTGTTGGAGCCTGCAGCATAGCTCTCCAGAATTCTGCTGACACCAATCGATTAATGTGAAGGTGTTAGTTAGTGATTTCATCTAAGAAACATTCAAAACCATGTCAGCACTTGGTTCTTAAAAACTGCCAGATCATTGGATTTTGTTGTTTTGAACATGTTAGTTCAGGTTAACAAGGATTTCTACAGAGAGACAACAATAACAACAAAACAACAAAAAAACCAAACAAAAAAACCCATGAAAAACCACCACCACCACCAAAACCCAAAACAAAAAGAAAAAAATCCCCCAACACCTTGAAGTGACTTGTGGGAAGAACAGATTTTATTCAGTCATACATTAATATACTATACATGCACATGCCTTAATATTTAAAAGAGTGTTTTAAAATATGTTCTTATTAATATTTAAAGTATCTCTGAGGAATTTATAAAAATGCTTCAACACAAACTATTTCTTTTTATGTTTACCTGGGGAATTTTTGACAGCAGTGTAACTCTGAGCACCCCCCTAGCAAGTCTGTGCAAGTCTGCCACTTTCTTTCCTGCATAGCTTCTACATTTGCTTAGCAGCTTTGCACAGCAAATTTTTTAATTTGCTAAGCAAATTTTTAAAATGACCCTGAATTTTTTCCCATTCTGTTCTAAATATGTTCAGAAAAATAGTGTTGTGTTACACAATTCCTCAGAGTAATTCTGTGATATGATCAGAACTCACTGTTCAATATTGCGCACATAAGAAGAAAGAAGTGAAGTTTCTTTTTAAGCTTGATGTTAACTTTTGAAAGCATGTTTTGCTTTTATTTCTTGATGAAGTTTTTTGTAGGATGACTTCTAAAGCCAACATAGATTTTTACAGCGTACTAGGCTTTGTGTATGCTACTTGTGCATCAGTAAAACATCTCTGCCTAATTTCCTAGAGATGGTTGTGGAGAGTACAAGTTAGTTAAATCCAGTGAGCATGCTGTTACCACAGGCTTTGTTTATACAAAGAAGGTAAACTAAATCAGTTGCCTCTACACCAACATCAAAACCAAGAAAGTACTGTGGTCATATCCTTGTATTCAGATGCGGCAGAACGCAGATGGGCATGCACACACACCTGTGTGTGGGTGCAGATACACAGAAGCACAAGCATGTGTCAGCACTGGAAGGATTTATTGGGTTGTATTGCTGAAGGGTCTGTTCGAGTTCTGGTATGACTTGATGTTTTAGTGATGCAGGTGATGGAATGAGAATGTCCTTATTTAAATTTGCCATCAACACCAAGATGGAAGTGACTGTGAACTTGCTGGAGAGCAAGAGTAGAGTTTAAAATAATTTTGGTAAGTTGGAAAATTTATTTAGGAAAGGAAAATGGGGAGCTAACTCAATAGGAACTGGTGCCAAATGTTATGTTTATCAAAAAATAATCAGTTACATTGAGTAACATCCAAAAGATTAGGCAACAGATATTCCTGAAAGGATCTGGGGGTTATCATGCATCACAAGATGGCCCTGTCACAAGGCAAATGCCTACTGGGGTTTCAAAAGATGAACAAAACAAAAGGTCAGTGATATGGCGTGTATACTAAGTGTGGAGTACCATGTCCAGTTTTAGGTACTGCATGATGAGAAATATGTGAGTGAGAAAAAGTGTAGACAAAAGAAGGCAATTTAGGAGCACATACAACAAGTTACATTGCTTTCTGTATCTCTTATCAATGTGAAAGAACTCTTTAGATCCAGAGCCCTTGAGATTGAAAACAAAACAGTGGGTAGGAACCACATGACAATCTGCAACAACAGGAAGCTGTTGAATAACAGAGACAGTTGATCTGTGTATTGGCAGTGTTGTGGTCTTATGCTGTGCAGTTATCTGTCCTGCCCACCAGAAGTACAGGGCTAATTATGAAATGATGCTGAATCCTAATGATAATACAGCACCAGAACACTCTTCAGGAGCAGGTTATGGAAGCTTTGTCTGTACAAGGCTTAGAAGTTTCTGTCAAGAGTAAGAAGTACAGTTGATCCTGTCTGGAGACAGCAGGAGGAACCAGGTAACTCCAAGAAACATAGAGCTAGAATAGACCTGAAGCTCCTGCCTTGACACTTGGCTGTCATCCGTTGCATTATTTCAAAAGTGTTGTTTGTCTCTATCCCCTAACCTTTTACCTCTTACAAATTCTGTGGCTTTCTGAAACTCTTATTCAAGAGTCCACACAGAGTAGTAGTTCTTTCTCTTCTCCTGGGAAAGGCAGAGGCATCTCATAGTGGGACAGTTGCTGAAACAATCATGAACTTCTCCAACTCTGTTTCTTCATGTAAGAGAAAAAATGTAGTTTGTTACTTTGCCCACGTAAGCCTTTTTCAAGGTAAAAATTCTAGGTTTTTCCTCCACTTTTAGTTAATATTATTCAGTAAAGCATTAGTGTTTGGTATGTATCCTGTTTAGTGCTTCAGAATTGGGCTGCACGTGTCTGGTTCCATAACTGTAAATGTACATAGCAATGAAGGGAGGTGCAGAACATGTCCCTCTGTAAGCTAGTCAAGAAACTGCAAAAAATCAGTGCTGCTGTTACTTCAGTCAGTATGCCTCTTCCTGTGTAGAGCACTTGCTACAAAATGAAAGTTTTCTAAGTGTTTAAATTACTAGATGTGTGGCGTTTTAAGAGGTGACTGGATTGGTGGCTTAACTGAGAAGCAGAAAGCAGTGCAGGGACAGGAGGGTTAGGAGTCCCATCAAATAGTACTCTAATCCCAGTCCTGTTCACAGGTACGTTTCACCTCAATCCTGTCTCATCTGATAGGTTATACAAGTTAGAAGGCTCTTCAGATTTACTAAATAACAGAAATAACAGAATTTGAGCCATTTATCCTAAGTGTTTTCAGGAGCTGATGAAAAAATTGTATTTTTAAAAGATTATTTTAGAGGATTTATATTTTATATATTTTTTGTCAAATTATATACCTTTTCTGCAGAGCTTGCTGTAGATGTCACCTAGTCTTGCATTTGATTAATGAATTACATACATATTTTTAATTTTGTGGGAAGAGTTGCTGCTTTCTTGGTGTGCAGTCAAACATCAGCATTATCTCAGTTCCCTGATGTTTCTGTGTGTTCATTGGTAATGTACACCTTGTCTCTGCCCTGGTGCGGGAGGCATGATGTGTGAGTCTCAGTAGTAAGTTCTAGTTTGCTTGTTCACATGTGCTTTCTGTTAGGCACTGCTGTGATCCATTCCATGATGTGATCATGTGCCTTGCCAGAAGTTGAAGACAGCAATGCCAGTGTTCTGCCATTTGCCATTCTAGTTCTCTCTTGCTGTTCTTAGCCAAGGACATACACAGATAGTTCAGTTTCACTTAATTCTAGATGTATGCAATCCATTTATTGCTCATGTTTAGATGTAGCTTTTTTACCCTTCACACCATGGAAATCATCGAAAAATCTTCTGCAGTTTCAGCAAGAATAGTACTTTAAAACAGAAGGCTAGGTGGAAAATATTGGATGCACAGCAGTATGGTGATGTGCCACTGTCCTGAACACTAAATAGAAACCTCTCATATTTCACTGCTGTCTTTCTCATTAGTTGGGGGTTTGATGCTAAGTGATTTAAATAATCCCTAGTATGCAAGAGTCATGGTCACTGACGAGGAGTATGATTACAGTGACTTTTTTTTACTCCTCATAGCTCAAATAGGCTATTCCTATACTTCACAAGGTAACGGGTGAGACTGTGCTGGGCAGCATGATAAGTAGGCAACACAAGTCAACATTTACTTAGTCTCCAGTTATAAACCCATTTTTACCTCCTTCATTAGAAAAGTTTTTAATTTCTTGTTTGTAGACAATAAAACATAATCCCATTTACAAACTGTGAGCAGACTTGCAGAAGAGCATTGAAACTAATTTATCCAGAGCATGCAAGTTTGTAGCCAGGCAAGCTATCTTATGGCTGGCATATATTGACTGTCAGCCTTTCACCCTCCTTCTGGATGGTTTTAACCTGACAACTCTGTGCATGCATGGACTGCTCAGCTGCTAGTGGAGAGCAGATGAAACAAAGTGCCATAAGAGCATACGTGGAAAAGGAGCTGAGGAGGGAAATCCCCCAAGTCAGCCAAATTTGGTTTTGTACCCATGCAGTCAAACCATAGCTTTGCTCTGCTGATCAGGGGTTTGAAACTAAAACAGGTAAAAAGCTGTAGTTTGATCAGATGGCCTTCTGGCATAGTAGTATGTTTGGTACTGAAGCTGGCTTAGCAATAGCTTTGGCATTGCACTACCTTCTACTACCACAGAGAGGGAGTCAAGGTTCCCAATAGACTTAGGGCCCTCTTCTGGTATAGACAGCTTGGAAATGTAAAATGTGTTCTTGCATATAATCATTAAATGGCTTGGTTTGGAAAGACTGGATTTAAAATCATCTAATCCAACTCTTTACCATGGACAGAGACATCTTTCACTAGATCACATTCCTGATTAGATTCAGCCTGACCTTTAGCACTTCCAGTGGTGGCGTATCTACAGCTTCTCTGGGCAACCTGTTCCAGTGTCCAACCACCCTCATCATAAAAAAAAAATTCTTACTTGTTTCCAATCTAAATCTACACTCTTAATTTAAGAATTAACATTGCCACTTGTTCTGTCACTATAAACCTCAGTAAAAATTAACCTGTCTCCATGTAAGACCCGTTATATACTGAAAGGCCACAAAACAATCTCTCTGAAGCCTTCTCATCTTGGGCTGAACAACCAGAATTCTTTTCCTTTACAACTCTTTTCAGGGATGTTTCCACTCTCTGGTCAATTCTGTGTCCCTTCTCTGGACTTGCTCCAAGAGATCCATTTCTTTCATGTCACTGAGGACCAAAGCACATCAGGTGGAATCTCACCAGAGGAGAGAGGGAGAAGAGAGGGAGAACCTCCTCCTTCTCCCTGCTGACCATGCTGCTTTTGGTGCTGCCCAGAATGCAATTGGCTTTCTGGGCTGTGAGTGCACATTGCTGGGTTGTGCCCAACTTTTCATTCACCAGTAGCCCAAATCCTTTTATGCCAGGCTGGTCCCAACCCATTCATACTCCAGCCTGTGTTGATATTGAGGATTAACCAAACCCATGTTTGGTCTTGGCCATATGGAATTTCATGATGTTCATATGGGCTCACTTGTCAAGCCTGTCTAGGTTCCTCTGGATGACCTTCTTTTCAGTGAATGAACTACACCTCTCAGCTTGGTGTTTGGTTCAGTTTTGTGTTTAGAGGGCACTTACAAGGCCTGGGATCAAACATGAGCAAGACCAACCACAACAATGGTAGAACACTTGCTCAATTAATAATGCAAAGGTCTTGAGGAATAAGTTTTTAATTATCACTTGAGGCAAGCCCAGTGGGATTGATTAAGCTATACATGGACAGGATTATTTCTTGAATTCTGTGACTTTGGACTTCTTGACTTTTAACGTCAATGGTTTTCTTGTATTTCTTTTGATGGAATAATGTCTAAATTTATTCTTTACAGTGGATGTTGTAGTACTCAGTATTTCAGTGAAAACAATGGAAAAGTTCAGTGTACAGTTTGAGCTGAGTTACAGGCTTCTTAAATGTTTTATAAGCATGTCACTATTGGTTTCTTCTTTTTTTTGTCTTTTTATTCTCCTTTGTATAACATTGTAAATATTTAAATATGGCTCCCAAAAATAAAATCTCTCTAAAATGCTGAGCTCTTGTTGAAGGCTCTAGGGATTTGGTGTACTAAGTTAGAACCGGTTGAATGCATTTTAAAAATAGCTTGTGGTTTTAGTTATTTGCTTCAACAGCTTGACTAGTGGTCAGAAGTAAGAGCTTGTGGATCTAGAGGCTAACTCAGCGACTCCTGAGCAGCCTTTTCTGTAAGCTCCTGGTATGAGTACATATTAAGCAACATTGGACTGACTTGGTTTAGATTCAATGGAAATTTGCAGTCATTACAGAATATTCCTTTTTAATTAGCAGAATTTTTGAAGCAGAGAAATTGCTTAAGCTTGCTATTCAAACGTTTTCCACAGAGGAGGGAATCAGCACTATTTTGTCTTACTAGGTTGTTGGCATTACTCCTAGATGAAGTGAAGTCGGAAGCAAATGTTTGTTCTGTTTGTTCCATCTCCTGCACTTTATGTTGCAGTCCTGTGTTTGTTACTAAAAAGTCCAATGGTCAAAGGAATGGATTTAGAATTCACACTTAGCTTAATTTTGCTGTTTTCTAGTTCTTGATTCTAGCTGAGTTCTGATCCAAGTATGTGTATGTGTGTCTTATAGATATTTATAAATATGAGAGAACATTCATCACTTCAAATAAACAGCATACTCTTCTTTTACTTCCCTGTTAATGTACTCATATTAGTGCTAAGATCTTGAATAGACTCTCCTGCAGCATTAAAATAATAAAATAAGTATTAGGTGATAAACTGTGTGTTATGGAGCACTATTTATTACCTCACTTATGAGCTGGGCATTAAAGCAGACAGTGTTTAGACAAATAATTAAATGCTCTTGTGACTTGCTTTTAATATATAAAAGACTAACAAGCAAAGTCAGAATCATGGGGGCTTGTTGTAATTCCTGTTCGTGTTCAATTGTGAATGTACAGGAAATACGCATTTTTCTCATTCAGAAACTTAGTACACTAAAGTTTGTTTCTTGTGGGTGGTTTTTTAAGTTGCTTTTTTTTCTTGAATAAAAATTCTTCATAATGATGTTGTTTTCAGCCATGGATACTGGTATATAGGTAGTGTTCTTTACAAGCCATCTACTTGATAATTTTGGGTGTTTATAATAACCATAAGTTTAAAAGGCCATAGGAAGCTCTGGAATATTTTTGCCTCTACTGCATTATTATTAGTCATTCTGTAGCTTGAATAAGTTGTGCGTGCTCAGCCTGAGGGTTGTCCATGTATGTTAGCTCAGGTTCAGTCCTTGGAGTGATGACTCTTGCCCGTTTGTGTCTTTGCTGGGGTGCCTAACAGACCAGTAGGGGTCACTCTATGCATTGAATTTAGGGAACCTGTTGGTAATTTTAATTATTCTTTTTAATTGCATGTGCTAACACACGTGAAAAGAAGAAATCCTAGAGAAAAATTCTAGTCACTGTTTGTTAAATTACTGGTTTTTTCTTTGAGCTGGATAAAGCATGTATGATAGGTAACATTTTATAAGCTAACTGGAGCATGGTTATATCACAGATTGGATATCTAATGATACAGTTTCAGAGGAGTCTTTGAGAGTCTTCACAGTTTGCTGAAAGAAAGTGTGCTGAAAAGAAAGTGGTTCTGGTTGGAATTACTGTATTTCCATGCCCCAACTCAATAAAGGAGGCTGGAAAGTCTGGTGAGGCAGGTCAGTGTGCCATGTAAATGCTTCAATAATGTATTCTTCCATTTCTCTCAAAGATTAAGGTCATTTTTAAAACTCTAGCAGAAGGATATCAAGCATGTGTGCATCTGTTAAATGGAATAGATGGGCTAAGACATCCTGGTCTTCTAAGTCAGACAGTTAATTGTGCAACTAGTTAATGATCAATGCAGTCACTTCAAACCAGTATATAAGATCCATTTGCTTCCAGTTTTTCTTTAGTGGCAGTGTGTGAAATATATTTTTCCCTCCTGCTCTCTTCTAAAATCTATATCTTAGGATTTAAAATGTTTTCTGTATAAGATTGAAGGAAGCTGAAAGTATCTTAATGCTTGTGAAAGGACATAATCCCTTCTTAAATGTTGCGTTTGTCCAGTTTTAAATTAACAACTGAGATTTGTACTTCAAAATACTTTCTTTACTAAGATTTCCTAATGAGGGATGCATTGCACATTTTGATGGAACTAGCTATGCTATTTATATTTCTATACTTTTCATGACCTTCTCTTCCACACTTATTGCAGTAGTTTATGTACTTTTGTTTTTTTATGCCACAGTTGTGCACAGGAATTCAAGTCTTATTTCAAAAGAGTTGGAAGCCATGAAGTATCTTCAATGTAAGTGGTTTGTGGAAAAAGCCCAGCAAAAATCACTTCACACTGGTGGCTTAGCTGAAATCCAGGACCTGAGAGTTCAGTTTCTGGTTCAGGCAAGTCTCAGTGGTCTGGTAGTTTGCTTCAGAAAACCATGGATAACCAGGTGGAGTCAGGTGAAACAGAGATAGAGAGTAAGAGCATATTTCTAATATTCACGATCTTGGCTTCAGAGGCTGCCTGTAAGGATAAAGTGATTAATTTCAGTAATACTGGCACAAGAGCAGATGGAAGCAGAAAAAGTAATAGCAAGGTAGTTAGCACCAGCATTTGCTTATTTTTCTGTGCCTGGTGAGATTTGCATAATTTGATTGATAAGGGTATCTGAAAACTTACGCTGATCACTTTTGCATTCATTGCATTTTGACAAGAAAACAAAAGATCAGCTCAAGTGTGTTGGTCTCCGTTTTTTTGGTGAAGTGGTTAAAATTCTATTTATGTTATGTTGGTAATTTTTTATTGTAATAAAGAGTATAATTTCTTCTTTTCATTAACTGTTATCTCTTTACTTAGAAGTGTGTAGCAGGGAAGAAAGGAAAGGGTAAAGAAATAAGTGATAAGAAGAATATTGATCTCTTCCTTGTATTCTCAGTTCATAAAACTGGTACTTTGTTTCTTTAAGTAGCCCAAAAATTGATATCTTACAAGCAGAGAAATGTTTTTAAATGACTATGCTGCATTTTTAATTGGAATGGAATAACAAATTTTGTAATCTTGTAAACATAAAAACTATTAGCATCCTTCCAGCAAATGTTGCTTGAATTCATGAAATTATTTCAACTTTGGTGTCTTTTTTTTTAGTGAGACTGCTTGTTTTTCCAGCTAGCAATGTTCCTTCTCTGCATTTCCAGTGAAGTCATTATGGTGGAAATAAATCGTAGCTTTTCATTATCCTTTCTGCCCCCAGATATACTAGTTGTTTTGGTCATCTGAGCCTATCATATTTTAACACCTTTACATGTAGCCCTTATTTCTCCAAAACTGATCTTTGAAAGAAAAGCTTGCTCTTCATGTCACAGAATCAGAGAATGTTTAAGGTTGGAAGGGACCACTGGAGGTCACTTTGGCCAATCTCCCTGTTCAAGGAGGGTCTCATAGAGTACTTTATTCAGGATTGTGTCCAGACGGCTTTTGAACATCCTGCAGTGAGGGAGACTCCAAAACCTGTCTGGTCAATTTTTCCAGTGCTCAGTCACTCTCACAGTGAAGTTCTTCCACATGTTTAGGTGGAACTTACAGTGCATCAGTTTCTGTCTGTTGCCTCATTCTGTTGCTTGGCACCATCAAGAAGAGCCTGGTTCCATCCCCTTGGCACCCTCCCTTCAGATACTCACAGACACTGATGAAGTCCCCTCCTAGCTGTCTCTTCTCAAGGCTAAACAGTCCCAGATCCCTCAGCGTGCCTTGTAGGAGAGATTCTTCAGTCCCTTAAAAACCTTTGAAGTCCTCTGCTGGCCCTACCCCAGGAGTTTCATGTCTCTCTTGTGCTGAGGATTCCACAGGGAGTAATGGGGTTCAAGCACAGTTCCTTTTGGCCCAGTGTACTGTAACGTGGCTGCTTGTCTAACTCCAGATTGCCACCAAAATTAATTTCAAATTAATTTCAAATACTTTATTATGTTTTATTATGTTTATCTTAACTTTAAAATAGTGAACATGTGAGTATTTCCACCTCTTTGGCTGATGCATATAGCAAAATTCTACCATGGCTTTACAGTACTGTTGCTAACATGATAGCACAGAGATTATTAGCTTCAGTTAGGTAATACTAATACTTACTGCAGTTATTTAACATGACCCCCAGAGGATTTATTCTAATGGTTGATGATGAATGAGTAGTGATAATTGGGAGATTATAGGGTTTCGGGGGTTGGTGGTTTTTTTTCGTTTGGTTTTTTTTGGTTGGTTTTTTGTTTGTTTGTTTTTGGTTTTTTGGGGTTTTTTTTAAGGAAGTATTTGATTACAGCAAATGGTTGTATCACTGATTACTTGTCTTAATTTTTGCACCCTTTTCTTGAAAAAAGCTATCTATTTGGAGTCAGAATGAAGTAAGTCTTGCAGAGCTCAGGGGTTTGATATGAATTAGGAATATGACAGATATCAACACACTGAACTGTATTTTCACACAGCAGCCTGGTGAATGAGAGAACAGAAGAAAAACCCCCAAAACCACCCAAACCATTCCTTTGCTTCTTCATCCAGAGAGAAAATATGGACTCTCTTCAAAGTATATCTAAAAAATGTTTCTTAAAGAATGTTGACAAAATCACCAGATTTGTGTGTTCAGACCAGATAAAGGGAACATGTTATAAGATCTGAGAAGATCAAAATATTTTATCACCTCATTGACTGAAACAGTATTTCTATAGTTTCCTTTGAACATGTGATTCCTTTTTTGTTTATGTACTGCTTTTCTGTAGGTACGTTATAAATTTTGATTCTGTTTAGGCTTTTCTTAAATCAAAGATGTATCAATTTACCTTTTTTAAACTCAATCTCATTTTCAAGTGTGCTTGTATTTAACATGAAAAGCTTAAAACGTAACTTTATAAAAAAAAAGTAAAAAATACTACAACAAAAATTTGAAAAGGAAAAAGATTTCAAAGGCCCAAGCAGTAATGTAACTGAGTATTGGTCAATCAAGCCACGTAAAGACAGTAAAAAGAAATGTTACGTCATACAGTATTAAATGTCTTACTGGTTTTGGTAGTTACTTCTTGCACACTGAACTTTGTACAGAACAAAAATTGTTAATTTTGTCAGGGAGAAGAGTAAGAAGACTGATCCTGAAGGAGGCATCAAAAAGTGACACTGCTGAAGTTGTCATATATGCTCAGTGTGGATTCTTTTTGAGTGGTGTGCCTTCCATGCAAAGATGAATTCCTGCTTAAAAGAGCCCTCCTAAGTGACATTTTCCAATGGGAAGATGTAATTATATGGTTGATGGAGAGAGTAGTGTTTCATGCTTTGGAATTGTAAATTACTGCAAAATAGTAAATATTGTAATGTTTGTGACTACATGGATTTGTTTTCCTTAGACTTTCAGGATTCCTTTTAGAAATGTTGAGTTCTTGGTGTATTGTGAACCTTTTATAAGACAACAGTCTATGGCACTACAATCTATACTTATTCACTAACAAAGAAAGATGCCTCTAATGCATAATGAATCCAAGTATTAGTTTTTTTCTTTTGACTTTGACTTTAACTCCACTGAGTTTAACTAAGAAAACAGAAAAGTCATTGCTTCAGCTAAGTGTGCCTGTCCAGGAAGAAGCGATGATACTGCTACAGGCATGCTTTGAGCAATGGCTTGGGCATTTACCCAGTTCATATATCCCTGTCATAAAGAGTCAGTTTCTGTTCTTTTGAAGTGATGTGGCTTTCTGTGAATTATTCACAGGAAAGAAAATGTCTTCTCTGCCATCTAGAACAGAAATAAATGCCTGTGGTACATGTTTTTGTGTAACAAAATCAAGAAATATTAAAATGTTGCCTTAAATATGAGCAAACTATTTGTATTATTGTGTGGTCCAGTTAGGATCTGCCATAGAAAAATAAAAGCTGAATCTAGAAGAAATTAAGTGATAACATTATCAGATGTAAAGTTGGTTTACATTATCTAAAGACTGAAAGAGTGAAGTGTGTTCATTGTAATTCACTTTCAAATTCTGCACATCCTTTATACATCCCTATGTCAGCAGCCTATTGTACAGTCTCTCTTTCCATCTCACTTAGCTCTTGCCTGATTGGGTGGAAATGTATGGCTTTGTATTTTTCCTGAGAGAACTGACTCCAAAATATTAGTGCAATTTGGGAGTTATTAATACTGAATAGTGTTTCCTTAATTTTCAGGGTGACTTCATTGAATGAAGATAGATGTTTCTTATGCTTTGGACAGATACTTTACAGTTAAAATAGGTTCACTTATGGATTTTTTTGTTTTTCATAATTGGTTAGGAATTGCTGCTGCCATCAGCATCAGTATCAAGGCTTTCAGCCCAGATATTTATGGATATCAGACAACTGAGATGAAGAGAATTTCCTGTTTTGTGTATAAGATATTTATGGATATCAGACAACTGAGATGAAGAGAATTTCCTGTTTTGTGTATAAGCACAAAGTATTAAGACTAGACTTGGAAGGAACAAATTGTCTTCAACTTCTTGTCTAAAGATACTCTTCTATTCTTTTTGATAATTTTGAATTATCAAGAATGAGTAAAAGCTTATGCAGTAAAAGATTTTACAGAATAATACAGAACACTTTTTTTTTCTTTGTTTAAAAAAGCCTCAGGACTAAAATAAGTTTCATAAATATACCTGAAATAGCAACCTATCTATCTTTTTCCATTGTCTGGGGTACTTCCTCTTTCCTTCCCACTAACTTCAAGAAGATTACAGTTTGCTTTTTAGACATTTGGCATCATATGCATTGAATGGATGACTGTATCTTTATCTTCCATTTTCCTCTTAGATCTGTACCTATTAAATATGCATGGTTTTGTGTATGTGCAAACAAATGCTGACAGCTAACCACAGTATCTGAGATGACACAGTTTATTTAGATGGAGACTCAGCTGGCTGTGAAAAACGTTGAAGACGTATTTGAAAGCTGTTTGCTATGAATGAGTTCTTGGTTTCATTTTGGTAATCATTGTAAATATTGGCTTCTGGGCTGAAATTTTCCATCACAAATAATTAGTAGACATTGAAATTCTTAAAGTTTGGTGAGATAATCCATCTGCTTCTGAGAAGAAGAAAAAACAAACAAAAAACCCCAACAAAATGAGAAAATAGTTTTGCCAGAATTAATAAAATAAATTTGATCATCTAACTGTTGTATTGCCTTATTTTTCCCCTCTTTGAAGTGGGTATTAGAAAGTTTTATTAGAGTGAAAAGAGTAATTACTCTGTACCTGTTGCTTGATTCAGTCTTAGCCAGATGACCTCTGAAAATCTCAGTTTACTTCAAGTTTTTTGAGTCTGAAATTAAAATTCTTCTAGATTTTTTTGAGGAAGTGCATTACAAGAACACCAAGAAAAGAGCTTCTAACTGTTACTGTTTTTGTCTGAAAGAAGTTTTGGAGATGACAAACTGGACTGAAAATCAGTAAGACTCCTGTCATATTTTTCCTTTGCTGTTAATGAGTTTGTACAGATTAGTATATATTGTTTCTACTGTGAAATAGCAGATGTATTCTGCTTGTTTTTAAGACATTATTTACATGTATTTCTCTGTTATTTTGAAGCCTAAATTTCTCTAGTTGTGTGAGATTCAGATTCAGTCAACCTCTGGTTTCATGCTGCTTGCCTAAATCAAGGTATAGGAAATGCCTTCTCTGATAACTGAGTTTTTTATCTCTTTCCCCTTGAAATGGAAAGAAATTTCTGTGTCTGAGGTGGTGAATAATTTCGTTTTGAATCAGAATACTGTATTAATTTATAAGGAGTTAGTCTGAATGCAAAGCTTAACCTAGAAAGGTTGAGCTTCACTTACCTACTGTAAAGAGCAACTTTGGGACCATCAGCATCTTTTCTCCTTGTGGATTTTTTCTTGGAAACAAAAACCTACTGCTGCTGCTGTAAGATATGAAATGGAAAGCAACTTCGTCTGATATCTGTGCTGTACCCCTAGCAGTTTCATGATTTCAAGCCCTTCAGATACTACTTGTAACATACTGGGTTTTTTTGAATCACTGCAGTTTACTTAGTGCTTACATTGTCCTGAGTTTTCCAGTTAGACTGCTAATGCAAACACAGATATTGTTAGAAATGGTTGTATAGTGTAATTATACATTGACAGGTTACTCTGTGGAAAATTAGTTTTCTGTTCAAGATAACAAAAGAAGAAAGTAATGAAAATAAGGAAATTGTATTTTAGCTGCAGGACAGTGTGGAGAGCCTCTGCTTATGAGTGCCTCAGCATTTAAATCAATACCGTTTGAAAGACTCTCATACAAGTTGATATAATAACCTCTGAAATACTAATGATGAGTTATCACTTCCACAGGGAAACTGTACTGGTCCCAAGCATAAATGTGGTCATTTAAAATGTCTTTACTAAGCAGCAGAGTATTCTGCAGAACTAAATCTCAAGTAGATCTGGCTCCCTAAATGGTAATTCCATCTTTTTTTAAAAGGTCAGCTCAATTAGATTTTGGCAAGATTGAGTCTTCAGTGTCTCTTATTATATTCATCAGGACACATTGGCTGGTAGTTTGCAAGTGCTCATGAGCAAAACAGGTTAGTAATATATTGGGACCAGTACAAATAGATTGTCCTCATCACCACATAGACAAAACACTCATGAGAACTCTGCTATTCTTTAAACACTAGTGGCATGATATAATGAAGTTGTATTCCATTAAGTACTTGTATACCAGGGAGCAAAATGTCATCACCTGAGTGTGGCTGCATTTCTGTGATACAACCTCATCTGTTCCGTCAACCAGTTTTGCTCTGATCAATAAGCAGTTTTCTGTGGCCTTTCACTACTGTCAGATGTCATTGAATGATGTAAATACACATCAGAAACTAGAAACTTGACAGCTCACCTAGACTAAAGAGAGAAGTGTGGGAGGGGGTGTACTGTTGGGATAGACAGAAATGACAGCTGATGTCTGCTGTGTATAAATGATTTGATATTGCTACAGACAAGATTTTTCATTTTCCATAAGCATGCAACAAAATGATTCTGACTTGTACAAGTCAAATCATTCAAAAAGACCAAAGAGAATAAAAAAGATTTTTATGTTGTAAGACAGCGCTGAACAGAACTTACAAATTACCTTTATTTTTATTCTTGCCTTTTGGTACTAAATCTTGGGTCCTACTTGCTGCTAAAATGAAGGAGGAATAAATAAATACTAGAAATGTTCTCCTAGGCAGCATACAATGAGTAAAATATCTATTAATGCTAGCATACTCTTTCAAAGCATTAGAGAACTCACTTCAATATTTCATTACAGAATCAAAAAACTGGAGGTATTTTGGTTGTCTCTGTTATTTTTCAGTTGTGGAGAATACTTAAAAATACTTTCAGAAATGGCAATAGAGGACCAACTGTGAAAACAATTGTATTCTGTAGTGGGGAATTGAAGCTGAAATGTGGAGGGTTTTTCTAGTTTGAAGTCTTTTTGATGCACTTCATGATTCCAACAAAGATGAACTGCCAGGTGTTAAGATGAAGAGGAGTTCAGCACTATTCAGTGTTTCATTTGTAGTTGCTGTATTATGGATCTTGTACTGTGGAACATACATGCTCCTATTTTATCATAAGAAATTTACAATATGAGTTCCAGAACACAGTTTTCTGTGCAGAGAGGAAGTTTCTAGAGGAAGTAATAGATGGTTGGGGGCACATAAACATTTAAGCTTTTTGAACAGGTGCATAGTATTTGGCCTTTCATCTTGAGGGTTGGTTTAATCCTTCCTATATATATGTCCTGCCATATATATATATCTTTACTATATTTGCTGCTATGTAAGAACCAAAATATGGAAGTTATGATTTTGAAGAGAAACTAAGTATGTTAGTAAAATAAAATCTATTTCTAAAAAAATCTATGGGTTTTATAACTTAAAGTAATACCTGTTGATGTGTTAACAAAGCAATCTGAACTCTGGCCTACTTGTAACAGCAATGTCACTGACACGAGCTTGCACTCTACCTTACCCTCCTGTCCACTGGTAAAACTGCTGAGAAAGCGGGAGTATTATCTCTGCGTGATGGTGTGTGCATGTGCACACAGGAACGTAATGGAGTTCACAGTCTGCACCTTTGCTCCACTCCAGTGACACCCCACCTAGAATGCTGCATCCAGCTCTGGGGTCCCCAGCACAGGATGGGCACCAGCGTGTTGGAGTAAGTCCAGGGGAATGATACAATGATCAGAGGGATGGAGCACCACTTCTGTGAGGAAAGACTGAGAGAATCAGAGATTGTTCAGCCTAAAGAAGAAAAGATTCTGGGGTGCCCTTCTAGTGGGATCTCAGTATCTAAGGGCAGTCTACAGAAAAGCTGAAGAGGGACTTTTAACAAAGGTGTGTAGTGACAAAACAAGGGAGAATGGAATTAAACTGAAAAAGAGTGATTTAGATTAGACATAAGAGAACAATTTTTTATTGTGAGTGTAGTAAGGTACTGGAACAGGTTGTCCAGAGAAGCTGTTTCTGGAAGTGTTCAAGGCCAGATTGAATGGGGCGCTGAGCAACCTGGGCTGGTGGAAGGTGTCCCTGCCTGTGGCAGAGGAGTTAGAACTAGATATCTTTATGCTGCCTTCAACCCAAACCCTTTTGTGATTCTTTGATATCTTTGCTGCCTTAATAATGTTGTCATGCTTTAGTGTTCTTATCCACTACACTGAAGTTTAATTTGTATGAAGAAAAGCCTGTACTTCTGCTGAATCAGGTTTTGTGCCATGAGGACAGTGCTTATGTACCGGAGATTGGGTCTTCAGCAGTCACTGGCCATACTGTTCATATATACCAGGATGTCTCAGCTAAGAAGCCTGGATTCAGAGGAGGTGTCATGATTCCCACTGACTTCTGGAGTTCTGTTTGGGCTCTCAGGTTTCCATCACCTCTGTGTCTAAGGGGTTTTCTGCAGGGCTTTCAGGCAATAGTTGTCCTTATCTGGAACACTGAAACAGGTTACTTGAGACTGGCATGGAACTTGGTTAAGAATAGCCAAGCATAACTACTCT
The DNA here is from genome assembly GCF_021018805.1 of Prinia subflava. Taxonomy (NCBI): domain Eukaryota; kingdom Metazoa; phylum Chordata; class Aves; order Passeriformes; family Cisticolidae; genus Prinia; species Prinia subflava. The sequence continues at coordinate 68,559,626 of NC_086283.1, read as the reverse complement.
AAATTACATACATTCCCTGTTTTCTCAGACATCAGATCATACCTCTACATGTTCTTAATATTGTCAGTTATTTGGTGCATTTTGCTGTGTACAGGGAATAACCAGTTGCTCACTTGCCATTATAGATTTGTAAGGAACACAATGAAATGCAAAGTATGTGCTGCATATCTTCAATTCTTACTCTGCTAGCATTATTCAGTTAATTTGCTGTATATTATGAACTATTCTTGTGTAAGAGAGGCCACTGGACAGTTCTGTGTAGGCTATTGTTTATTTTAAATAAGAAAATTATTTTGAGTTTATTTCTAATTTACCTCATGAAGTCACTCAGAACCAGTATTGTGGTCTTGCAAATAAAGAATGTTGCCACTTTTTCTGATACAAAAACAACCAAACAGTATTGGTGTGCGTACAGTAATGGTAACAAAAAGAGTGATGTCTTGGTATAGCTGTTAAGCAGGACTTTGGTAACTAAATTTATTGTGACCAGGAAATCATCCACTTTATTGGGAGGTAGAAGGGAAGGTGAGTTACTTTTGAGGTGGAGGAGGTCATTGCACAGCAGGAAGATGTTCTATATGCAGTCTTTTATGTCTGGACTCAAGTCTGGTTAATTATTCAAATTCTCTAGAAACTAGCAAGAGGGTTGTAGGGCTCTTATTCAACTTAGCACCTGCCTGTGCTTTAGGATACTTTATAGGTTTAGACCGATCTAATGTAGTTGTCTCCTTTTCTTTTTTGCTTTGTTCCTTATACTGCAAGTGAGATTAGATATTTCATAGCCCAGTACAACACCTTCAAATACTGTAACCTCCAGAACACATTGAAAATCCTCCCAAAAAGAGGCTGTAAAATGCCACTTTCAATTGTTCATAGATCCATTCTGAATGTGATATCTATAAGATTCTTTTCAGAGTTATTTCTGCTTTAGTTTTGAAATACACTTGCAATTATAATGCATGGCCCAGTGATAAAAAGATTAAAACTCATTTGTGGTAACGGATGGTTGTGTGGTTGCCCCAAACATGTAGCAATTTTCCATATGTTCTTTTTATCTCTGTAGTATTGTACATAATAAAGTAAGCATATAACCTGGTTTGGTTTGTCTTTTTTTTTTTTTTTTTTTTTTTTTTTAATTTACAGATTTTGGAGTGTTTCTGTCACTTCAACTTCTTGTTCCTTATTAAGACTTCAGAGATACAAACCAGTAGCTCAGTAATTGCTTTCTTGAATCTGCCTTTAATAATTACATTTAGTAAAGCTGTATCGAAAATTAGAAAGGCAGAGACTAATGGAAAACTAGATTTTTCACTGAATTAGAAAGCAAGACAATCCATATATTGACAACATTTCAAGTTGAAACAGATCAGGAAAACTGTTTTGGACTGTCTGTGCAAAGAGGCAAACACAGGCCTGATGTGCAGTGGCATCTGCATTTTATACAGGCAAAGAAACTATAAGAGATTTCATGTAAATAGGTGTCTTTAGAGGGGACAGTAGAAATCTGATTTAGAAGCAAGTCACCTGAGGTTTTTTTAGTTGGAGAACCTTTTTCTTCACATTAACAAAAGTCTAGAAAATGCTAACTTTTCACTGATTAAAATACCTTAAAGGCAAGGTGGGAAAAGAGAAAACATGTTTTAATTTTTTGTTTTAGATCTGTAGAAGAATATTTGTTGATTGCAGTATCACAGCACTGTGAGTCCATTTGTGTGAAGGGGGTAGAGGAGAGGAGGTATTGTGTCATCGTTTAGTCAGTAGTGGACTTTTCACTAAAAATTTAAGGCATTTGAATTCCCATTTTAAGAACAAGGGAAAATGTGAAAACTGTTTCCAGGCTTCAGTCCCTGATATGTATTTAAATGCCTCTTATTACAAGCAGGCAGGGGATTGCCTGATTGATTGATTGATTGATAGATGTATTAAGCAAGATGTGTTCATTAATTACTAGATGTTTTGTGTTACCTCAAAATTTAAAAATACCCCAAAACCCGAACAACTTCAAAATGTGTATAGATCTGGCAGTGTAAACAGATAATTTTGTGGTTTTGTATTGTTAGTTGGATGTAAAAACTTCTACTTACAAGAATTGTTTTTCCTGATTTTTTTATGGTTCTGTCTCTCACATGCTTTTCTTTTTCATCTAGTAATTGAGCTAGTTTTTGGTTGATAAAGATAATTTGAGTACCTTTGGGTCTTTTGTAACATTTTGAGATTGGCCTTTGCTTCAGTTATCTGCTAAACAGACATTGGGCCTAAATAAAAGGTTGACACTCAGCATTTTTGGAGACCTTTTTTTTTTAACCAAAAGTACAATTCCTCTTGTACACATTTAATAATGATTTACTTTGACAGGATACTTCTTTCTTCTGCATTTTAAAATGCATACATAGAATTGGGCACATTTTGCATGTGTGATTTGTGATTTTGATCTTGTGATTTTTACTATGCTGTGGATCAGTTTTGATAAACATGGAAAAAGAGTTTTGATCATGTAAATTTATACAGTTTATTGGATATTAAATTCATTTTACTGCAAAATGTTGCTGAACTTTCAATTTTTAGTATGTCTCATTGAACATAGATTGATGGTTTGCAGGTTTCTGGACATAGAAAAGGCTTCTCCAGCTAGAAGCTTCACCTCAAATCCTAATCACATAGCATAGGATTAAACAGTAACTTTTATTGTATATATTTTATTGTATATATTCATAGGTATATTAATCAGTGCATCATTTTAAGTTAATTGATAGTAACTGTTGGTAATCTGATAGACTTGTTCACTAATCCAGCAACTTTTATGACATAGGGAAAGCTCCAGTTATTGCTAGTGGAATTGCAGCTATTGCAGTGTGCTATACGGTGCGGTGATAGCAGCACTGAAGGCGCTGTTAGATCCCCAGCAATCTGACACATTTCACTTCTGTTTGTAGAACCCATAAAAGCTGATATTTTCCTTGTTTGAAATGGAAAACACTTCAGAACTCACAGAGTAAATGGAAAGAACTAGAAAGGTGAGGCATGCTTGAGATTCATTCCTGAGTCATTGGAATTTCTGTAAGAACAAACCAGCATTCTTTGTCATTTGGGAGGAATTTTTCAGTTGCAAATAAATTGCTGATTTAATAGTAACTTTTGGAGTATGGGGTTTTTTTTTCTGTACCTAGTGGGAAAGATGAAAGACTCTTAAAAAGAGAAATAGCATGAAGTTAATGGGAATATCTATTATCTTCCATCCCACTCACCTTCTTCAAAATGTTGCAATAGGATCTTCAGAGAAACTTTGCAAACCTGAAGAGCAAATTGCTGTTTTGGTAACAAAATCCCAAAAAAGCTAAAATTTGTGACAGTCACGAACCCACTATAACTGGGTCTTCTGAGTGTCTTCCAAAAAATGAGCACAGAAAAAGAAGCAATTTTTTTCATCTTTTTACTTTTCCTCCTGCCTTGGAAGGAGCTTTCGTAGGATCATAGAGTCATTTGGGTTGGCAGGGGCCCATAGAGGTCCACCCCCTGCCCCCACCCCTGCTCCACACAGGGCCAATACAGATCAGATTCCACAGGGTCATGTCCTATCATGTTTTGGCTTTCTCCACTACTTCTCTGGGCCCCAGCTCCAGTGTTTATTTAATATACACTTTCCAATGAAACTATTAAATAAGCCAGATTTGGCACTAGGTCTGGTCATATTTTTCCAGAAAAATTGAGTGGTCTTTGCATGCAGTAATTTTTCATTGATTCTTTAAAAAGAGCAGATAGAAGATTTGATAGGAAATGTTTTCAGTGGAAAGAAAAGATGTGGGAATAGAATTATAACAGAATATCCTAAGATAATAAAAAGTTATAGGTTTAGATCTTGGACTTTTAACTTCAGGCCTCTGTTATGCCCAATATGGATGCTCTAAGTAGGTTTTGCTAAGAACAACATGAAATGCGTTGTTCAGCATTGCAGAAGCACTTGGATTTTAGATCTAAAGTTTCCAAAGTAACTGTGATGTTACTATTTGCCATACTTTAGCTTGTGTGGTTTTCCTGGCTCATTAAATGTTTTTGTTTTTTTTTTTTTTTTAGTTTTTACGTGCAAGGAGCCCATAAGGACTTTGTCCTTTGCTCATTTGTTCCCACCACAGTCGGTTGTGCATGCTGCGCTAAGTGGACACTCACTGGGGAAAAGGGGTGTGTGACTGCTGCAAGTAGGTATGTGCAGCAGTGTGGGTTGCATTGTGTAAAAAGCTTAAATGGCACTCTGAGCATTTAAATTCACAACCTTGTTTTTTAACAGTTTACCCTTTTGCTTCTTTTTCCCCTGAGCAGATAACTGGGAATTAAGGGTAGGGAATATACCTTTTGTATAGGTACTGCCCCAGACATATGAAGAGTCAATGTGGACCTTTGAGGTCCCTAATACAGGCCTCCTGACTAAGAAACACTTGGGTTTTCATCATCCAGCTGCCCTACCAGCTGCTGAGGGAGGGAGAATGGTACCATATCTTCTCAGTGGGTTTTCAGAGGAAGCAGATGCCGTGACACACACTTCTCATTAATACAGTGAAATTGTGCATTCGCTTTAAGAATACAGGAGTGGGAGTATTTCAGGCTACCTTCAACTCTTCCTTGGCTACCTTATTTTTACAGTAACGCAGTATGGTCTTCTCAGATGTCGTTTCCCTGTGTCATAGGATTGATTCCTGTCCAGCATCTCTTATACAAAACTTCAAAATGTCCTCCAGTATTTTTCTGCTTCCTAACATTAGAGCTACTCCTCAACAGAAGAAAGTGTTCTATAGGCCTGAAATTTGTCCTAACTTTGTGGAGAAGCCGTGAGCTTTCAATCAGATCAGACACACTGTGAAAACAACAGAGCACCAGCAATGCCTATCCTACTGAAAAAACTACATTATGAACATACTCAGTCCAAAGTTTTGTTAGTAGTTAGGCAGTTTTCCAGTTCATGATGTGGCCAAATTTGCCTCCCAGATGTCTTCCCGGTTTTCTTGTCCACATCTTGGAGAAATTTGAGTGAAGCAGTTCAGGTTTTGTTTTGGACTGGGTTTTGGGGGTTCTGATTGGGTTTTTTGGCATGGATAACATAAAATGTATTTTTCTTTGAATATGTGTTTGGACTGTCTCAGCTTTAACTTTCTAAAAATATTTTCTGTCTGAATCACATACCTGATACAGAAAATCTAAGCCCAAAAATTAAAGGTTGGCAAAACTAGAAGTAACTGAGAACAGTCTTGTAATGGAAAATATTAGATTATTCTAATTGCTCCTGGCTCTGCCATTGAATTCTATAATGTGCTATATTAAATTACTTCCATCTCAGGTCCTCTTCAACTGTTATTGAGATCGTATAAAGAAAAATAACAGCGGTGTGTCTGAGCTGCAGCATGAAACAGGAGGATGAATTAGTTGATGAATGTCCCTGTTCATTATCCCTTTAGAATTCTTACCCATGAAAAACATGCGGGTGAAAGAAAAGGTAAGTAGGGACAGAGGCTGTACAGAAAGATGAGTAGTTTCTTGCTGAGTTGGACATGACTTCTTAGTCACATGTAGGATAGGGTAGGTTGCATATTTTTGCCCTGTAAATAGAAAAGTGACACTTTCTCTAAATATGTAGAAGAATCAACTTTTGCTGCAAATAAGAACCTAAACAAGGCATTTGCATGCTTTCTGCACAGATGTACTGCAGTTTCATAATAATAGAGCATTTGTAACAGAAAAAATACTAGAAAAACTTATTTATGGCAGCATTTTGTGTGAATAAAAGTGGCAGAAGTTTTTCTATTCAGTACAAAAGGTTAAAACCAGGAAAATGGCAAGATTCCAAGAGATTTGGATAGGCGAGTAAAGTTTTTGCTAAGTACCTAATAAGGCAAGAAGAAAATTTGAAGCTTCAGAATCCAGGAAGGAGTGATACCTGTGACAGTATCATGTTGTACCTGTAAGACACTACACTATAGTGGTATCTATAGTATTTTCTTGGTAATATTTTTGTCCAAGTGAATTTAGGTTTTAAGTCCCTATGTATTTAAATAGGGAACTTGTTTGGTATCTGCTGGTGCTGAGCATCAAGTTTTCTAGTAAAACAGTAAAATGCAGATTTCTTTCACACCCAAGAACCCGGGACATGAAATGTGGCTCATATTTCATCTTAAATGAGTATATGGATTCTATTTCCTCATAATGCTGTTTTTAGGAAGATACTAGCTTTTGTTATTAAAGTGTTCAAGTCAAATTAGTTCTTCAGTAGTCTGTGTCTTCTTTTTTTGTCTTCACTGAGGAAAAGGTGGTTGCGGATTTTTAGACCCATGAATAGTACTGTTGATGCTTTGAGTTAAAATTTGAGGAGACTGCCATATTATATTATTCGTTCAAGCAACAGAGAGCAGTTAAAGACAGCACAATTTTCAGTCATCCACACCCTATTGCTTTGTTTGCAGTATACGGGCTTTTATTTACACATTTCCTGCATCAGACTCAATTTATAACTTACTTAAAATCTCTCAGAAATGTGCTGGATACATAAAACCTTATTTGTCTGAATACTTGTGCAGGCATGTAATTAGTTGATATTTACCTCACCATCTTCCAAGTGACCAAGAGACCAGTTGCAAAATAACATAATATTCACTGAATAAATTTTCATGTCTTTGGAATGACAAATACATGACTATACAACCAGTGTTGTGTTCTTGGAGAGGTTATTCAATCTTGTATCACAAAATTACTAATAGGATACTTTTATTTTATATATGATGCTGGATATTGGTATGTGTTAGTATTTCTACTGCCTTTGAAGCTGTGTAATCTGTTAACTTGATTGTACTGGAAATAGTTCCCATAAATGGTTCAGATGTTGCCTTTTCTCAGACATGGCTGTTTGAGTCCAAATCTGTGCTGCCTTAGGTCTTCCACCAATGTCAGTATAGTTCTCTGCTTGAGGTGTCTTTGATTTACGTACTTGCTGTGTTTTCTGTTGTAAGGAAAGCAAGTTAGGAAATACTTGTTTCTCTTCCCCGTTCAGGTAAAATCCAAACCCTGCTCTGAACTTCATGCTCACTTGCTCCCTTTTGTGTTATGCCTGCACCTTGCTGGCTTCAGTTGCCATAGACATGCCTGGGACAAATCCAGGCCAGCTGTCTTGTCACTAAGCTTTATACAAACTTCATGATAAGTTCTGCAGTGTGTGTTGTCCATGCTGCTGCTACTGTTGATGCTATCACCAGTCCCTGAGCCAGTTTAAATCTGGCTCAGGAATATTTGCATTCACTGTGTCCTACAAGCCAACTATATAAATACTCTGTTAGTCACAGCATGTAAATTCAGAAGCTCAAAAATTTAGATCTCAAATTGGGTGCAATATTTTATTATTTTTAAGCACTGTTTGTGGTGTCAGCTGTTGCATTTTTTTAATAGTTGTGCAGTGTGTCACTTCCATTCTCTTTACCTTCCTTGCACATGAAGACTTTCTGCAGCTGGATACATTGATAACCGCATCCTGGTAGCCTGTTTCAGGGCTTGTCTCAGTTACAGCAGGCTTAGTCCAGTAACACAACTGTCTGATATCTATTTGAGCTTATTTCTTTGTTCCACTTTGAATTATCGTTCCAAAGAGATTGACCTGGCAAGGGAAACCTTTGGTGAACAGGATGACATTCTTTGATAAATTGATGCAGTGCCTTTTCTTTCCAGGAACAAGTGCTGATGTTTGAAGCAGTGTTGTTAGTTGTGTGTAAGAGTAACATAGGTGGCAGGCAATTGCAGAGGTAATGAGGTTTCCATTTTGGAAGACAGGCCAATGCCAATCTAGAGGAAATTTGGATGATTTGACTCAGTGAAAGGAAATGCCTGAAGGTGCTACATAGATCCTGACTGGTCATCTACTTATTAACAGAATAACATTTGAATTCTCCATTTTGGGGCTGAAGATAGGATAATCACAGTATTTAAGTGTAGTATAGGAAGGATATTTGCTAAGTTGCACAGACATTTAGAAAGACAACCTGCTTTGACTACTGCTCTTAAAAATTTATTTGGATGAACTACTTATGGGGCAAAGATGAGCAGAGACTTCTCAGATGGATTACTGCAGACATTTTAATAAGAAATGATGCAAAGTAGATATACATTATTTTTTCCCCCTGGTATTTAATCACCATGATGAATGTAGAGCTGACTTTAATAGCTTGTGTATATGGTATCTTGACTATAGTAAGTCATAACAAGATTCTGTTGTATTTTGTATTCATGTATGTTTTGTTACTCACCAGCAGAGAAAAAGATTAAATTCATGTACTATGGCAGACATACCATGGAAAGTGAGACAGTAGAAAGTCAGTTCCTTTGAAATGCTTATTACCCTGCTGCTTTTATATCTTCTTATGTGTTCTTTGGCACCATTTACATTTCTGTTTGTAAACAAAATATCTGTGCTTTGGAGGCATTAGGTCACCCAGGTGTTCTCCAGACAGCAAATTCAAAGGCAAATAGAATAACACAGACTCAATGTTTCTAGAAAGAAACTTAGTGTTGTATCTAACCTCTCACAAAAAGGAGCTTCTTGCTGCTAGTTGGCTGCAATATGAGGACACTTTCACTGTGCCTCATTCACATTCAATCAGGAATTGCATCCTGCCTTGGGAAGTGAGACGATTCATTACAGACTCTCCAGAGAAAATAGCAAAGGATTTTGTGACAAAATAGAAGATTCCTTATATTTTATCCAACTTAGATTTAATCTGTTTGTTGCACTTGTGGCATAAATTATTTTTTGCAGTATTCAAGTATTTTATCCCAATTTACTGTTTGTGTTGGAAAACTAATATTTTCTATTAAAAGGCTCATAGTTTTTCTATTAGTAGAACATTTATGATAAGAGTCATTGAGATGATCCAGATGATCGAATAGAGCAGATTAGGCTGATTTTATTTTTCGTCTGTATAACTATAGGCTTTAGCATGGGTTGTAAACTTTTTCCTTTTTCAGTAAACAATCAAATTTTCCCTTAAGTTTGACTTTAAGGAAGTTAGTCAAATAGGTAACCACAGTAACAATGAGATTTTGAAGGGGTGTCTGTCATCTGTGTAACAGTTGTCCTCTACAGGGCCAATAAAGAAAAATACCAAAAACAAGTCAGATCTTGTAGCATATTGGTTTGGTTATAAATTAGATTTCCATAGCCAATGTATCGTTGGCAAGGGAGAAGATTTTTAGTTTAGAAAGCCAAGTAAGTTATTTTTCAGGAAATGACAGAGAGGTTCCAATGGGATTTTATGAACCATGTGTTTGGAAAAGATTGGTTTAAAGAGAGTTGAAAAAATCAGAAAACTACTTACTCTTACATGTCAGCTACTCTTTCATTCAACAGTGACAGCTCCGTAGAAGCCTCCCTTGAGCTTCTCGTGTTATAAATTACAAAACTGCCTGACTGGGTTGCAGTATGAACTGTTTTACTATCTCTTTCTCCAAATTCTAAGAAATATGATAGACACTTCTAAAAGGCCATCTTCAGGAAGAATATCCCTGAATCCTTTGCACACCTTTTGTACATCATTCCTACTAACACTGCCATTTTACAATGGGAGGAGCCTCATACTGCAAGACTGCAGGGGAAGTGTAAGGAAATAATCCTTTACTATGTTGTATTGTTGGTGGAAAATACAAACTGCATGCTGGAAGGTTCTTGAAGAGATTGTAATCTGATTTAGGTAGATACTGGTACCAGTAAAACCAGTAACTGTTAGAGAAGACAAAACATTTTAAAGTAAACAAGTGTCTGAAGATTGTATAAATTAATAAGGCTTTTGAATTAGGAGTCACATTTATAAGAACAAGTGATTGTTCTTACATACACGTTTTTTTATTTAGTTACTATTTTTAGCAATGAAAGCCCTAGTTGGATTGCAGGAATATGAGATTTAAGAGGAGTCAGTGAAACAATAGACTTATTCTCTTATGTCACAGTAGAAAATCTATTTTTGTATGTTAAAAACAGTAAGGCTGTTTTCCCACACTGGGATGGGTCAGGTAACTGCTTCACATAGGCTGGAGCTGTTGGGAATACTCTCTGGAATTCCTACAATGAACATTTCACTTCTCTGTCATAGTTTTTCTCCCGCAGAAACTCTGGACAAAGCAGTGTCATCATTGCATAATATCAAGCTTTTATTTCCATAGTCAATAAAACTGTGTGCTTTTTTTCCTTGTGTTGTAACTTAATATTGTACATTGTACTTGAGACTAAGTGAAACAGTCTGATTTCATATAACAGACATGACAGTGCTTGGGGTGAGGGAATGGACTCTTTGTGAGTTTAACCCAAATTTTGAGCTGAGTTTAGGTGAGATGAGCAAATCTTATAACTGATAATGCAGTGGATCTGAGCCTTTTTGGGGCCCCTCAAAATAAGTGGAATGTATGTTGAGCAGAGCTGTACTGCTGGAGGGCGAGGCACAGGCACAAGGAGCACCTGCCCCAGGCAAGCAGGGAGGTTGAAGAAGCTTTCAGGACCAGTGCCCAAATGTCTGTGCCAGTTGACTTGCCCCACAGCAGCTCTGGCTTTTTGCCTGCTCTCATTGCCATCAGGAAAATGTTCAGCATGTGTGAGGATGATACCAGGAAGGGTGGATGACTTTTAGCTCTGTGTCTGTTCATACTCTCTCCCAACACTCTCGATACCTCAGGCATTTATTCTCTTCCTTTACTGCCTCTGGCAAATACTCTCATCTCTTCTTTGGGGCCCAAAGCAAAACCTTATGGAGCAAACTGGTCTCCACAGGGCTATACTGCTTCCTTTTTTACTGTGCCCAACTCATTTCTCAGTTCTGCAGCAGAATGGGGGTACCAGTTCTTACAGGCAGACTGCAGGAGCTCACGTAAGGGCTACTTGTGTAAAAGAGCAATTTCTAAAGAGAGGACTCAACAGATGTGACTATAAACAACCCACGAAGGGAGCAGAAAGTCTTAAGTATCAGTAACTTGAAATGGTGGTGACAACCAAAGTAAACACTGGGTGCTAGACAAAGGAGAACTAGAACTGGGGGGAATATGGTTAGAGAGCAAAAGGGAGATTGCCCTTGCCTCATGCCCCTGTGGCCAATGTCAACCTCCATGCCCTTGAGCTGCCCACTGCAGAACTGAGTTTTGCTGCCCTGCTTTCCAAAAGATGAAGTCAGAATAAGTTAGTGGGTTTTCATTTGGAGGATAGTGAGATTCAGTTTTATCAAGGCTACTCTGAGGTTTGAGTTGGCTCTGAATGCTCTCCCCATCTCTGCCTCTACTGTGGAGGGCATTCAGAAGTATGAAGCATTGCCATGAGGCACTGACACTGCTAAGATGCCAAACTGCTGTTGCAGCTCTGGTTAGTACCACCACCCAGGTGTTTTTACTGATCGTGTAGAATATTGTTTTCCCCTGAAATAGACGGATGGAAATAGGTTTAAAGTTATCTTTTGATCTCTGCTATTTCCTGTGGTCTTCTTCTAGTCATAGTCATAGCACAACGGAGACAGAAAGTGTGCCATTGCCTGACTGATAATCAAACACTAAACACATGGAAATCCTATTAAGTTTTTCATGAACTGTAGCTGTCATTTCATTTCCTCTGGAATTCCTTCCATATGGCCATGGCAAAGGTTTAAGGCTGAGTTTTCTTGACACTTTGAATGCATTATCAGTTCCTCGGACAAAAGTCTGTCAAGTGTCTGAAGCATCTGAAGGGATGTATTTATTTCTGTAAGTAATATATTAAATAGAATTAGGTTCAGTTAGCTTGGTCTTGAGAGATAAAAACATGACACTAGAATTTTGTGGAGTTTTCTTTCCTGGTGAATGTTAGACAAATGTATCTGGCTTTTCTAAATTTATCTTTTTCTGCTTCTGTTTTTTGTATCTCCTTATTCTAAATGACACTGTCTCAAATCTCTTTTTCAAGGGTAATTTTTCAAAAGTATTGCAGTTCACTTTTCCATGTGCAATAAGTATGCACAATACATTAGGATTAATTTAGCATAAAAGTAAACTATGTAGCTAGCATAATTTCCATAAGTGAATGTGACAGACATCTGTGTATTTCTTATGTAATAGAAAACCAAGCTGATATATTACTATACTTGTTCGTTTTTGTCCCTACTCACGGTCATGTGTGTTTTCATTTTTGTCTGTGTTTTTTGTTAAATTGATCACTGTAGGATTTTTCTGAGACTAAGTTACTGGAGCTACATATTTTGGCACCAGATTTTCAGATAAAAGATGTTCTTTTGTATCCAATGCACACTTGTGACACAGGTAAACACTGAAGGGAGGCAGTGTCAAGTGTTACCCACAATTCTCGATATGCACTTGTGGGCACCATGAAGAGTTTTTGTACATCTTATTAGTTCTTGTTTTCTTGTTTTCTTCCATTTTTGCTTTCTGTCTTTGAAATTCACAGTGATCCAGTACCAATTTTTTGCCTATATATAATCCAGTTCAGTTGCTATGTAGTACTGTCTAATTTCTGCAACAAGAAGAGAAATGTATCTGTTATTCTTGAAAATATTGAAAAAGGACCATTCATTAAGAGGTTTGGTAATGATCAGAAATGGATAAATTCAGGAAAATGGCAAAATTAGGCAAAGTTACTAACAACTAAAAGAAGGAAACGGTTCCCAGGATCTGAATATAATGCATATAATTGGAACAAAGTGAAGAGGGGAAAAATTATGTGCAAATCTCTTTTGTACTCAGACCTGACAGTTTTTACTATTTTATTAACAAAGACCATAGGATATTTTTTAAAAAAAATTCATGACAAGTTTGATGGTTATGAATTACAATGGCAGATGTGCAATTCTACTAATTTAAAAGATTGGCATTGTTCATGCTGATATCTAATTCAGAGATTTTTGCCCCATACATTATTTATGTGGGTTAAAGTCTGTTGGAAGAATGCTTTTAATGGATAATTATCCAGCTGTGTGTGGACATTGCTGATAACTGTTGTAGCAGCAACCAAGAACAGTGAGACAGTTTTAGTTTCAAAGTACTCTTGCAGTTTTCTAATTGGTGTCTTCAAATCTGTGGTCCCTTGTGTCCTACCTAGTCAGGGTGAACTGCAGATTGTTCAGCAGTGTAATTTCTGGTATTTCAGTGACTATGGGAAAAGTATTTTGTTTGTCTAATTCAGAGATTAATTCTTGCATTTTTCATTTAACTATGTCACTTATAAAAAGTCATATATCTTTTCAGAGTTATCTGTTCAAAGAACATGAACATTTTTACTAGAAAAGTAATTTCCTAGCACTGTTGCATTTTTTTCCCTGCATAGTTCTTCCATCTTTATTTTGGCACTCTCATCTAGGTTCACCAGTTTCCTTACATTGTTTTTCTGCCAGGGCCTGCAATTACACAGTTCAATTTGTCCAAGATTTGTTTATAGCTATTTTGTATCCATGAAGAGTTCCTATCTCTCTCTCCCAACTTAATGTGTCTTTTTGTCTTTCACACGAAGCCATGTCATTTTATGAAACAGTGGCACAGAAACTAGTGCTTTTAATTTGTTCTTGTGAATTCTGATCGTGTAAACAATGAGGATGCAAACCTGGAACTTATGCAGTCTAAATAAAATAATGTAATAATACAAGTTTTTAAGCACAATTGTGTTATTTCTTGCATTCCTACTTTACAAGTTACTTGGTAAATCAATTTAGATTTAAATTAGGCAACAAATATTTCTGAGTTGTCCACTTATTTATCACAAATTGCTTTATATTTCTGCAGTATAGATGCCACAGTGAGTGGATTAGAAACATCATTTGCATGGTTTTGTTTTCAGTGATATTCAACCTCAAGCCAAGCAGAGTTGTTGTTGGTTTTGTAAATTTTAGGTGTCTGCTAAAGCTGGATCTGAGGCCTCTGGATAGTGAGGGGCAAGTTAAAGCCTACACCAGTGCAAGGAGGGTATAAGGGTGGCAGTGACTGTATTGTGAAATAACATTACTTTGCGTGGGAAGTTGTGCTTCTTTCTTGCACCTTCTGCGAGAGTAACTGTCAAATATATTGTTCAATGTCATGACGGTAGCAAAAATTATGAAATTGTAATTAAAGCAGGATGAAAAATAAATGTAGGATAGTTTTTGGTATTCTGTAATTTATGTGGTTCTTCAACCCACTATGAAACACAGAACATAATAGATATGTGCTTTGAAAGGAAGGTCTACATAGAGATTTATATTTCCTTTCACATAATCCAACTCTTCTCCTTTATGGAAAGATGAGGCTGTAGATTTCAGAGGGACAGATATTTCTCTGAAGACACACATATGAATAAAAACAAAATGGAACTGCACATGCCAACCTGTGATTCACAAGAAAGTTACCTGCCAAGGGAGTGCTTACAGCTGAGGCAGGGGAACCTTAGACTTCTCCAACTTGTTTAGCAAACCCTGTAGCCAACAGAAGTGCTAAACTTAAATGGTGATTGGCTCTTAGCTGTCTGAGAAGTAAGTGGGTGTTATAAGTTCCTCTTAATTCCTGGAGATTTAATATCAAGTAAATACAAAACTGTTGCAACACCTTAGCTAGAGACTCATGATCACTTTTCACTTAACTAGTTTCGTATTTTGTTATTCATTCTTTCTAACAAGTTATCCTTAAAATTCTTTTGATCCTGTGTAATCCAAAATAAATTGTTCCTTGCAGAACTATTTATTTCATGTAGTGTGTAGAATATGAAATGTAAATAATATTTTCCTCTCATTTAATTAGTATGTTAAATCTTAACTAAAGAAAAAAAGCTACATTGATTTTCCTTTGCATATGATTCTCTTTACAACTCTGAACTGACAAAATAAGTTGTAGGGGTGCCTTGGATTTTTTTCATGTGTAGAGGAAAATTGTTCAATAGCCTCTTGCTGTTCTTCCAAAGTAGTCCAAATAGATAGGAGGGGGAAAAAATCAATGCACCCAAATAAGGTCGTCTGCTCGTACTGTTAAAACACAGACAGTCCTATCCCTAAAGATGTAGAATGTAGCACAGGTTATTACAGCAACCCAAACAAATTTTGGTAATGTAAATATTGGGGAGAAATTACTATGGTCCTATCCGTACTGCATTCAAACAAAGGTTAGAGCATTTCAGTCTGGATTAAATAACATACTGTTTTTAATGTTATTTGGCTAGCCAGTGAAAACCATAGCATTTTGACCTGTTTGAAAGGCAGATTCTAGAGGACAAGAGAAAGGGTTTATCAAGTATGATATGTTAGTGTTTGTTCTGATCAATGCTAGCTGGGCATGTTGTGAGCAAAACCCCTTTTTTCTGCATTCAGGCATAAACACTGTTTGCAAATTTATTTCAAAGAACATTTTATTTGGCTAAGTTTTGGGTCTTGATATGATCATCTGTGCTTAACATTGTTTCTCATTGTCCTGAAAATAATTATTTCCAAGATTTTCTGGGCAAAATAGAAAACAAAGAACTCCTGGATAGAACAGGCATCTTTTCTGTATTACTTCTCTGCTGATTTTGTCTTCATTTAACAGACAATATTTTCTTGAGTACCTCAAAATATTTCTTGTCACTTGCCCTCAAAACTGACCTGCTGACCTGAGAATCAAGAAAATGTCATGTTAGTGACTACTAATTAGTGGATCCACAGAGTTGCTTCTCCTGGCCTTTCAACCTTCCAGAGGCAGCTACAAAAGCTGTCACATGTATCACACAAAGAAAACAAGCATTTGCCATGTGTGCATTTTGTTTTGTTTTCTCCTACAGCGTACATAGCACATTTGAGACTAGTTCATTTGAGTTCATTTGAGACTAGATATGAATTTGCAGGTTAGGAGGAAATTAGCCTCGAATATAGTGCTTGCATTTATTTCTCTATTTCCATGCATAACATGATGTATATATTATCCAGCTCTTTCTGAACATGTGTGAATGTATTAGTACACTGTATTGTAAGGAGGGGAAAAGAATTAAACTGTTTTCTTTCTCCCTGTTAGTTTTCTTTTGTTGTTGTTTTGGTTTTGTTTTTGTTTTTTCTGTTCCTACCATTCTTTTTTTTATTTTTTTGGTAAGTTGAAAGTATGTTGCATCTCTCTGAAAGGAGATATTTTAATGCTTAGTTTTTAACGTGAAGCTTAGTTTTTAATGTAAATCGATGCTTAAGCCGGTTCTTTACATGTTTGTTGAACAAACATCTTAACAGAAGATTCAGCCATATTTACCATTAATCACTGTTTTACTTCTGCAACTCATGAGGCACCCTGGGTTTTTTTGAGACTGTTTAGAATAATGTGGTAAAATGTCCAGTCACAGCCGCATTACTGAACTGTTTTGTGCAAGTAACATTACCCTCTTTTTTGTTATTTATAATTTTCAGGTCTTTAAAATAGAAGTGCTGATGAATGGAAGGAAACATTTTGTGGAGAAGAGGTATAGCGAATTCCATGCACTTCATAAAAAGGTACTGATCTTCTTCTTTATAATATGTAGCTTTGTTTGCCTCAGTGATGTTTTCATCTCTCTTGTAATTCTTCCTATTCATGGTTTATCTTAAATATGTCCTGTGACTCATGCCTCTGGCAATTAACTCCTAACTAACCCAATTTCTTCTCTGTTTTGTAGAAGGGAGTGATGATTTCTCACGTTACTAAGTCTCATTTTTCTTTTTGATTATTGTTTACATGCTGTATGGCTAAAATGCCTGTATGTGGTATGTTTTTGTCTTCTTGTAAAGTCACAAAATAAGTCACATTCCAACAACAAATAAATTGAGTGGGGTTTTTTCCCAGTTAGGCAAATGATTTGTTAGTTCTATAAATTTTATTGTTAACTGCCATGTGTAAAGATGAGGAAATAACTTCTGTACATGAGGAAACCAGACATGAAAATGACCGAGTAAACCATCTCAATTAATTTAATATATCTGCTAAGCTTGTCTAGAGAATCAGCTTAGTAACATATAGAAGGGAACTTGGTACTTTGAAGTCTGGTTATCTACTAATACGTCTTTAAATTGCTTTGACCAGTGTTAAAGAAAAAAGTATGATTTTTTTCTCTCCACTCTGAACTGAATACTGCTGTGCAGTTGTGCTGCTGAAAGGCAAGCTTTATTTTTTTATTCTGCTTTATGGAGGCCAAGTATTGTGAAGGAGAATTCTGGAGGAGCATTACAGCCCCTTAGCAGCAGTGGGGCTGTAATGAGGAGCTTCAGTCCGAGGATCTGGGTTAACTAATGTCTCTTGGTTTGTATGTGTGAGTGGCAGTGGAGTGTGGGCACAATCAGCTACTTAGACTGATGCTGCTTGCCTTCATTATGGAAAAGCTTCCTCTGCAAACAGTAGAAACCAGCATGGGTATTTACAGCTCCTGTCAGTGCAACGTCAGAGAAGTTTATTTCCACCAGTATGTTTGCTGGTGGTCCTGAATTAGCACAGGAAAGAGGCTAACCTAGTGCTACAGAGGATGGTTTTGCCAGGCTTGTAAGGTGTATAGGTTTAAGCAAATTTGTCTGAGCAAAACACAACTATTGACCCATCAAAAGTCCAAAGGCAAGAACCATTTGCTTTACTGCACCATAATGAAGATGTGCTAGTGCTTCTTACTTATTTGCTTATTGTGTCAGTAGTGGTATAATCTGCCACTTATTAGTACTCATTTCCTTGTTTATTGCTTTAATACAGATAGATCTCAGATATTGTCATGCTTGTGTTCATATTAAATATGAAACTAAATAAGCAACAGTGTCAGAAACAGTAAAATAACTCACCCACCATTTAGCCTTGCAGTATTTGAGTGTTTTGTTTTACAGATGAGAATAATTCTGCAGTTCAAGGTAAAGCAGATGAATAGAGTTTATACAATGAAATAGAGTAGGAAACAATAAGAGGGAAAAATCAGGATTTACATCTTTAAAATGCAGCTTTCCAAGTAGGCAGTCTCCTATTGTTAGAACAGTGTAATATTGTATAATGCTATGTAGTACAGAATTAGAATTAGAAATATAATTGAATATTTTCAGTTGGAAAAACCTACAACAATTATATAGCCCAACTGCCTAAGCAATGCAGGAATCATCAGAAATTACAGCATTATATTAAGAATATTCAAATGTCCCTGGCAGGCTTGGGACATCCACTACCTCTTAAGGAAGCATGTTTCAGTGTTTCATCACCCTCTTGGTAAAGAAATGTTTCCTGATGTTCATTCTGAACCTCACCTGGCACATCTATGAGCCATTCTCACATGTATTATCACTGGATCCCAGGGAGAAGTGCTCAGCACCTGCCACTACACTTCGTCTTCTCAGGAACCAATGAGATCACCCCTTATCATACTTTTTTCCGAACTATGCGAACACAGTGTCCTCAGCCACTTGGCATCTATCTGCTGAGCACCTGCAGGTGCACCCTTTGCAAACAAAGGAGAAGAAAAGCCAACCCCAAGGCTGGATCTGGAAGAGGGAAGAGAAAGCCTGTGGTTGTGGGCAGAAGCCTTTCCTGGGCTGCTCACCATCTGGACAGCTGCCCCATGTCTCTTCACGGGGACAGGATGTACTTTGTACTTCCCCTTCGTGGGCTCCTGCTGTGGCAGGATATGACTGGTATCATGTGGACAGCAGCACCAAATTGTAACTCTGGGCAAGAGGAGAGATTTGAGGGCCACCATAGCAAGGCTGCACCAGGCAGTGCAGGCTGGTAGGAGAGCAGAGCCCAGGGACATGGTGCAGAAGGTACAGAGAAGAGGAGGCCAGGCCTGAGGTGATGAGCAGTGGGTCAGGGGCTGGTTCTGGAGACCCCTGCCTGGAAATACCTGTTGCAGGACCAGCTGCAAAGATGCAGGCATGGAACTGGACAGTACTTGCCTTTAGAGGAACAACGAAACAGTATCTGGCACAAGCAGGAGGACAATCAGCATTAACATTCCATCCTACCTAGCAAAAAAGCGAAAAAGGGTGAGGATAGAATCTATACTGTTAATAGCACTGAGACTTTCCCTGTAGATTTGTGCATTTATTTTATTTTGCTGATTAGAGCTTGGAGCTTTTGGGGGCTGACACATGCTGCAGATGGTGGCCCAGTCCTGCTTTAGCATGTTCCAAGATCACTGATGTGCTGGGCTCTTGTTTCCTGGAGAGGCCTTGGGGGTCTCTTTCCCTTCTCTTCAGGAGTTGCTGTGACCCTTCAGGGGAGGATTTACTGCACCATCTGGAAGTGGCAACCCTGGGCACAGCCTTACCTGACCTGTCTTCTGTAGAATGGCAATGGGAGCAGAGGTGAGGCTGCCAGGATCCCCACCAGCAGCAGTGGAGGAGGTGGCCTTTCTGCTGCTGCATTGCACAACAAAACGTGCATGCTGCTGCCTGAATGTCACTGTGCAGTTTTGGAGGGACACCCTCAACATCCAGCCCAGCAGCTCTGCATCCATCCTGTGTTTGGTTGGAATGGCTGTGACGGTGTCCTTTACCATGACTCATGCAACACTGTTGCCAAATATCTCCATCTCCTGTTGGATCCAGGGTTGCAGTGTCTCAAAGACCATTGCATGGTTCTGAAAGCAGTTCAATGAGCATAGAGGCTGGATGCCACCCACAGGACACCTGAGTACTCCTTAAAGCCCACCTTTGTGGTGCTCTAGGATGATGGAAGTCCTGGGCAGCTGGATGTCCCAGAGCCACTCCCACTTGGTGGATGACTTATGTCGTAGGGGCTGTGGTGACATGCTCCAAGCAGTCATCATCCAGCTGCAACAATTGCAAGACTGACAGTATCCTCCTCTTGCAGAGGCGATAATTGGGCTCATTCTCAGCCCATCGCAGGATGGACAGTGAGCAGAACACTCACAACTGGCCTTCTCCCAGCTGTTCAGGTGGATGGGACAGAAGGTCTAACTTCACTGTAATTTTTGGAGCTGCGCAATTACTCCACATAAAAGTAACGGATGACTGCAGTCTCACTCTCAGATTTGTCTTCTTGTACACCACTTTCACTGCAATAACACCTTTTGCATAGATTTCTTAGAACACCAGAAAAACCCTAGATGATGCCCCCTTTCTCTCTTTGCAGAAATAGCAGCAAAATAAACAAATTTGAAAAACAGATATTCTAAGCAGGCACATTTCAATTTGTTTCATTTTCTTCTTCACTTGCTGTCTGCTTATATTACTCTGAAAATGGATACTTTTTCTTATTTGTTTCCTGCACAGATGCAAAACATATAGCGTATTTTGGCAACAATGTGCCTTTTTAATGTCTTACTTCTCGAGGTTGTAAAATTTTGGTTAGTATTGTTGAACAGCTGGTGCTCTCAACCTGTCTTAGTGCTTTCAGTATTACAGAAATCCTAGAGAAAGCATTTGCATCAGTTTGCTATCAGCATGCCAATACGGTATTTATCTTTTGTTCCTCTCTTCCGCTTTAATCTAAAATGTACATTTCATTCTAAATTGCTGTGAGTATATGGCAGTTAGAAAGGTCTTTTTAGACTTGCCGCATATTCAAGGTGCCCTTAGTGTTGGAGATGTCTGTAGTGCATAGGAGAAACAAAGCTGCTGTAGAGAACACCTGTGTGGAAAATGGATGTAGATGCTGATGAGGAGATTGTGCCTTTCTCTGGAAAGCAGCATGCCTCACTGGCATTGTATGGAGGAAGGAAGACACTGTTGCTCACAGAAGACATTGTTCATTCATCAGAATACCAATCAATCTTTTGATTAATTATATTTTTTAAACAAAGCTGTTTCCAAGAACGTACCTGGATTTCCCTCTGTCTTGAGTTCAATCTTTCACAGATTTCAGTTGTATAAAAGAGTAAAGCCCCAAATCCTGTGCAATCTGGCTGTAGTGGAAAAGGTTTAAAATATTTTCAAGACTGCCATATTACACCAGGAGTACAAATGATTCTTTTGACAGAAACCACCCACAGAAATTGGCTTCTGTGAAATAGTTTGCATAGGCCATTATGCTTTGCCCTAATTATGAACAACAAACCTTGCCTCTCAGACTATGCACCATTCACACTACAGTATTATATATAAATCTGAACAAAAGTGTTACTCACATGGAAGGTTTTTTTAGTGACAATTAAATTATTTCCAGGTGTATAACATAGTTAAAAATACAACCATTTGTTCATATTTATCCCCAAATCTCTTTTTATACTTCTTTTCCTATACATTATTAGGTATTGGTGGTTCTTTTTAAGTACAATAACACTAGAAGGTCACAGTGTTAAAACTACTGCAGTGAAACTTTCACAAATTTTGTTGAAGTTTAAAACATCTTGTTTTGCAAGTTGTCTATAATTTTAGAATAACTAGTGTATACTCAAGGTCATATTGTCTTTTCACAATTGGACAAATAACTCTTTACTTGATAATGTGAGCCATCTTTAAGTCTTTCAGGAAACAGAGACTACAGTATGTCAGTAGGTGTTAGGTCAGTGTTACAGACAGGAACATACTGTGGGCAATAATGGTCCTCAAATATATTTTGTTTTGTGTCTGAAGAAATCTGAAGTCTGAAGAAATACTGCTAATGCATATCTGGTTTTGCTTAATATTGCTTAACATTGTTATAATTATTTGTAGCAATAGATATGACTGGATTATTGTATATCTGTATAATGTTGGCTTTGTACTTACAACCAGTATCTAGTCCAGCACATTAAGTAGTTGGACTTTGGATGTTTTGTATGTAACAGGGCCACAGAGCACAAAAGGATTGTTAATCATCAGCTGAGTTACCAGCCACAGAGTATTTATCTTATAAACAGCTAGGTCTTGGTGGATGCTAGTATGGTTTCAGATTTGTCTGCACTCATCTGGAGCGTTCTCCTCATTTGTTGTTCACCTGCAGATGCTGTCACAGTTTGCAGCAGTAGTGACCATAGTTTCTTCAACATCCCAAATCAATTTAGAGGGAAAAACGGGGGGTTGTATTCTGTTTTTAACATCAGTCAGTAAACGTAGCTGGGTTTGGAGTTTTATTTTGGAGTGTTGTTTTTCTCACTTCACGTTTGATTGTAATTTAGCACTGTTAAGAAGTAAGAAAGTTGCAAAATGTTTCCAGAGCAATTGAGGTTTCCCGGCTGCAGCCTCGATACTTGTGATTGCAGAGACGTTGATATGTTGCCACTGATTTTTCCTGTAGTGACATCTCAGTAAGCTCAAAGATGAAATGTAAATTCTCAGTCTCCCATGGGTATGCATGTCAAAGTCAATTTTGAGTTTCTTTCCTTGCATTCTTTGCTTCAGATTTATTCAGAGGCAATATCCAACAGAAAGAATGCTACCTTCTATTAAAATGCAATGGAGTCTGTTTCAGTTACTATTTTTGCTCTGTAGTTTTGAAGAAAACATTAAAATTTTTTGGCTTTGAAAAAATTTGCTCCAGCAAGAGCAATCTGGAGTTAGAAGCCATCATGTTGTGTTCACTGCACTTAGCAAGGTTATTTCTGGTTATGTCATGATGACGTTGTGAGGTGTTGTCCCAGGTAGGCTAATGGGAAACTCCAATTTCAAGTGTTCTCATGTAATAGTTGCCATTTTATTTTCAGGCCATTAGTCACAAAACAATTTTAGTAGGATTCCTCTTTACCATCCAGGGCAACTGGATGGGAAGATTTTTAACTGCACTCTGTAGGTATGTCATCTCTTATAATTTCAGGGAAATTATTGTAAGAAACTTCATTTGAATGCTGTTGTTCATAATGGATAGGTTTTTTACATCACTAACATGAACTTGTTTATTTTAAAGAGACATTATTATACTTTGTTTCTATCCATGTTTTTTTCTCTTTTTTTATTTTTCTTGCAGCTCAAGAAGTTCATAAGAACACCGGAGATCCCTTCAAAGCACGTGAGAAACTGGGTCCCCAAGGTCCTGGAGCAGCGACGACAAGGCTTGGAGTTGTACTTGCAGGTGTGTCTCTTTGCAGCCTGCTAAAAGTAAAAGCAGCATCTGTTTCCAGAGCATTAGAAAGTATCAAGTGTGGCATTTTACTGATAGACAATTTTAGAGGTGGGAAGTGATCTGGATACTTACCAGCAGCAGTGATTTCTGTTCACTTAGCAGGACTACCAGCTAGAAAACCAGACTGTTTTGCATTTTTTTCCTGATTTTTCCAAAGGGTGCTCACCGATTTTGGTGAACCTTCATTTTCCCCTGCCTAAAATGAGGAAAATAATGTTATTCTTTCCAAAGTTGTCCTGACTATAGCAATCCAAAGTGTTGCCTGAAAAATATAAGGAGGCATTATTTAGCTTACCTCTGTTTAGACAGACTAGGGAAGCATCAGCTCATCAAATTCATATCAGTCTGCTATAAATGCCTGTATATGAATTTTTCCTCCAGCTGAAATAGGCACCTGTCATCTCATATTCTTAGTTGGTTTGGACATTTGCATTTTAAGTCTTAGGTTCTACCTAAATGGGTCATGATTTTGATAAAGACAATTAAAGGAGTCTTCAGGAATGATGCAGTTGTATAGCCATCTAAATATATCAGGAATAAATCCCATGCATTTTTAATGAATGGAATTTCTATTGTCACCATGATTGCTTTAAAAAATGCCCCGTGGTGTAGGTTCACAGCTGTTTCTGGCAAAGCCAGATAAAGGTGTTAACTCTAAACACGTTCCACTTTCAGCTGCCCTAATGCAAGTGCTCGTTTACTGAAGGGGATCATAGAAATGATGAGTCAACATAATTGTTTTGGGAGGAGGGCAAGAATAACAGTCTTCTACTTTTACTCACATCAGCCACTTGCAGTGAATTTTTGTTTTTTCTGATTTCCATACAACTTTCTTTTGGACGTAATCACTACCAAGGCACATATACCAATTTGTCTTAAGAAGTTTATTTCGTTAAAAAGATAGAGAGCTTATTTTGGTTATGGCTTTTTAATTGCTGATGAACTGTAAAAGAACATCTCCCCCTACTGGAAGAGTTAGTCAGCTCTTGTCCTTTTGCAGTCTTGCGCATTTAATTAGTTCTTCCTCTGTTCTGTTGCTGTTGGCTGCAACATGCAGTGGTTTAGATTGGAAGAAACTGCTGGGCATCATCTGTCTGGGTATCATCAACATGACAAGCCACTAAGTTATATCCATACTAATGTGCATACTAATTTAAACAAGCAGAAAAGTTGTTAATATTTTTGTCAATGTAATTAATTTTTGTTTCCACTAATAGAAAGCAGAATTAATCATCAGTGAAAATTTAACTTCTAAGATAATTAAACAATGAAAAGTTCATAGTAAGGCACTTCAGTTATGAGGCTTTTTTAACAGTGACAAGCATTTACCGAGGCATGGTGTAGAAATATAATACAATTTTGGAAGACACAATCAGTTTTTTATTTAACACCATGTACACAAAATATTCCAAACACTTTTTCAGGTAGTACTACTGACAGTTAATCTGTAGGAGCTGTTTGGCTACTACTGTCACTAGTCAGTGGTTGTGCATTTAGCCAGACATTTGTGCAGCAAATAAACTTTTATGAAGTCATGCCAGTCATTAATTGTTTTGTATGAAACCAGCCAGAACCATATGCAGATACTGAGCTATTACGTAGATGTAATTTTCAATGAATTTGTTTCAGCATGCCATGCAGATAGCCATCAAATGCAGACCTGTACATGACATGGTCTAACTGTGTTGGGTTCTTTAAACATTTTTAATTAAGTAGTTGCCTATAATTAAATGCAGATAAAAATATTGACATGAAATGAGAGTAGTCGAGTCACTCTGTACTAAGTAGTAAAGAAAGCAAGACACACCCTTGTCTAAGACAGAAGGTGCTGCAGTTGCCAGGACCTTGTTGCTTCTTTGTGACCTTTTCATGGTGAAACCTCCTTTTTAAATCCTTTCAGCACAGGTTGTTTTTTTCTTGGAGTGGATGAATAGGAGCTCAGAAACATTTCATTATATCTTTCTGAAGAGTAACAAAATTACAAATAAATGATTGTTAAATTGTGAACTACAAGGAGTAATTTTTTTAATGCATCAGTAGGCACTGCCAGTTAATTGCCATAAGACTGCTTATTTTACTTCTGTTTTTGAAAGCTTGGGTCAGGACTTCTTGTTGTAACAGACCAGTTTTCATGTAATTTTGAAAGAATGATTTATCTTACACTATTTTTAAGTAAGACTTTCATATTTTACAAGTTTGCTGGAATGTGCAACTTTTGTTTTTTATATGGTGAAACAATTGACTAGAAGCACGAATATGCTTAGTAATTCAACTGCATATCCAATAATATTTACAGAGTCCTTGTGAATACTGAGAACAATCAACTGACTGACAAGAGGAAAGAAGGATTATGTTTAATTTATTAATGAGGAAACAGATGCAAAGATAAGTGAATGACAGATTGTGGCCCCAAACATTCAAGCAAATTAGTATGAAGAAATAAGCTATTGCTACTCTGCTTATCATGGTAAATGTCTCTGTGCATGCAGCACAAAGAACTTAAGCTGAGCTGATTTAGTCTTTGCTAAATAAGAAATAAAATAAAGAATAAACTGAATTGGAAGGGACCAACAAGGATCATCGAGTCCAACTCCTGGCCCTGCACAGAACACCCCAGGAGTCACACCATGTGCCTGAGAGCACTGTCCAAACACTTCTCCAGCTCTGTCAGGCTGGTGCTGTGACCACTCCCCTGGGGAACCTGTTCACTGCCCAACCACCCTCTGAGTGAAGAACTTTTCTTAATATCCAACCTAAACCTGCTGTGACACAACTTCAGGTCACTTCCTCATGTCCCGTCAGTGGTTATCACAGAGGAGAGATCAGTGCCTGCCCCTCCTCTTCCCCTCTTGACAATGTTGTAAATGAGGTCTCCCCTTGTTCTCCTTTATATCTCAAAAGCCCTGTTACTGCCAGTAGAAGAGCACTAAACCAGCTTTAATTACCTTGTGGTGGCCATCAGCTAGGTAACTTTATAGTTACTTGCTTGTATATCTGAGCTTGTAGCTTGCAGTAGAGCAGAGATAAGAACACAGGTGGTTTTGATTTTAAATTTGTAAAATAAACTACTGGGTTACACTACTGAGGACAAAAATCTTGCTTGATAGTCGTTTTAGTCTGCAATAAGATTTGAACTTAGTATTTATTTATGGTTAGCAATATCTTCTCTTGATGAACTTCATGAGGAGCTTGGTGTTGAAGAAACCTAGAAGATAAGGATTTTAAGCAGCTGGTTGTATAAGGCACCTATAATTTGAGAAGGCCTGCCAAAAGGATCTGCCCTGAAAGTCTATGACTCCTCATAGTAGTGAGTGTAGATAAATGTATTTGTTTGAAAGTACCAGAAGGTGAAGATAAGTG
This sequence comes from Prinia subflava, assembly GCF_021018805.1. Taxonomy (NCBI): domain Eukaryota; kingdom Metazoa; phylum Chordata; class Aves; order Passeriformes; family Cisticolidae; genus Prinia; species Prinia subflava. Next base: position 68,533,304 of record NC_086283.1, on the reverse strand, counting down.
TGGAAGATTATGGGGCAGGCTCATAACCAGTATTGTAGCTTCTGGATGGTGTTTGTTTGGTTTGAGTTTTCTTCATCCACTGTCCAGTCTCGGACTGACTGTTATCACAAAGCAATACAGAAATATAATTTGGTTTGTATGTGTATTTAAATAAGATATAAATCACATGAAAATTCCCTCTTACATGGTTTTTACTGTGTCTGAGTTCAGTAAGTAATTTTGTAGACTGACCAAGTGAACAGGTAGTTGGAGTCTTGTTTTTGCCAAGGGTGGCACTGGAGGGACCTTATCTAACTGGCTATCAGAGAGCTGCAGCTGCTTTGGATCAGATTAGTATTTGTTACAAATACATTTGATATGATATACTATTGGAGGAGCAGTTTTTACAGAGCTTATTTTCTGTGAATTGGTAATGGGGAAGAATTTGATTTAGCCACCTGCTCATTTGGAGTTAGGTCATATCCTTGTCCCAGTAAGCTGACACTGGATGTTATTGCCATCCAGTCAGTCTGCCCCAGGGACTTGCCCTTTGACAGGTCTGCCTTTTAAAGTTCAATGGAATAGATATTTTCTAACCCCCTTGGGCTGAAGAAATCTCATCATTTGCTGATATCATCAGTCCAACAAGATAACAAGCATCGTTAACAGAATTCACTGTGAAGTGGCACCCACACCTCAGCATGAGACTTGGTAGCTGCTGCTAGTCTTCATTGAAATAATTTGCTTGTAGGTAGAGATTTTGAAGGAGGCCCATATTTTTTATTAGTTTTAGTGTACTAACTCATTTCATGTGGTCTGAAGGACCTGAAGAAATTCTTCTTGTGACTAGCAAGACTCTAATATAAAACAGAGTGTTGTAGACCTTCTGAAGTGCTCTGTGTCTATGTAGGGTCTCTATGTACATACGTCTCTAACCAGAGTTAATATGTAGAGCTAATATTTCTCTCTTGGCTGAGGTCAAAAAAACATACTTGCCTTTTATTTATTCTTGAACTTTTTACAAAGAGAACAGTCCTGATTCCTGGAGATAAGATTGGTTTAAAGTGCTCCTTGGCTGTGAGACATGAAGACTTGATGAACTTCAACATTCCAGCAGTTTCAGGAATCCAGATCTTAAAAATGAATTATGGCATTTATGAAACTGGACTAGAGATTTGTTTTCCATTTAAGGAAATAATCTGGAGATCTGAGAAGCACTTTGACCTATATTTCAGTATTCTTCAGAATGCAATTCTCTTTAAAAATATTTTAACTACCAATCCTTCCTGAAAAACATAAGTAAAACCATATCTGAAATGATTTTACTCTTAAGAAATTAAAATCCAATCATATACTCCTTAGTTGTCTTAGTTTCCAGCAGGGTGGAGTTAAGAAAGCAGTGGATTTAATAATGTAATGAATAATATGTAGTTGCTTTATGAGTAAGCTCATCAAAAATGAAAAGAAGACAAGTCCACATTATTATATTACTTTTTTTTTTACTCTTTTGGGGGCAACAGTTCAACCACAACTGCAAAAATATGGGGACAAATAAGCTATTTATGTAGTTAGTTAGACGAGGGAGGACAAACTGTCAATTCAGAAAATTTGGCTCAAGGTGTCATTTCTTCATGGACCACTGTGGTTTTCTTTGATTACTTCAATAAACAGTGATACAAAAATCCATGTGGTAAAGTTTAAATAAGTAAATAACCTTTTTTGACTAGACAGTGAGTACCAACAAGATTTTTGTACTATTTTCTTTTAAGTTGATCTAATTTTGTGATGTTACTTCGTAAAAGTTTTAGATTCAGTTAAGAAATACTGAAACATTCTTTTTGTTAGTTTGAAAACTCTGTTGCAGAGCATTTCAGACCTTTCAATACAGAATTTCATATTCAACTGGGGATAACAATTGTGTTTTTCTTGAGCTTCAGTCATTGCCCCTTTTCACTGAGGGGCAATTTCACTGTTAATGTGATTTCTCAGGGTTTTTTATCAAATTGTGAAGAAAAAGAGTTTTCTGTCACCTCATGGGGAGTTTCATTAGTTCTTCACTGCTTAACTGATTCAATTTCTGTTGACCTCTTGCTATTCTAACAAGAAGGAATGCAAACTCAGCCATTCATAACTTTATAGCTTGTCCATTGTCAAGAAGACCAGAGAGATCTCTGCTCTAAGATGAGGCATCTAGGCTCCTGATGCCAGTGTGTAAGTACTCCCCATTGTGTGTTTGCTAGAGCTTTGCCTTTCAGTAGCCAAATATGCCTGTTCTGTAACTGCAGCTGAAATCCTGTTTCAGAGCTCTCTTGCCTGGAGTAGGATCAGGAAAGAAAAGAAATTTTTTTGGAGGAAAGAAGTCCTTGGTGATGTACGTGGTTTTTCATTGTTTTCTCTTTGTGAAGCAGAGGTAGAAGTGGTCCCATGGTAGCACATAAAATTATCTGAACTCTTCTAAGCAGAACAAAAACCAATGCTTCATATAAAGACAGAAATATCTTCATTATGGTGTAAGCTGATAGGCATATCTAGGATCAGATGTAATCTGTAAGTGCTTTCTAAGTGGAACAGTTTTTGATGTTACATATGTAATGTAGAGGTGAACTGGTGCTGTTGGAGATGGTTAGAATTGTTGAGATCTTTATGTGTGATACATACGCTTTTATGAGACATTTTATTACCTTTGTCCAATAAAAATGAATCAAGTACTATTTAATTATGGAAATGCAATGGCAAAAATATTTTAGAGCTAGTCAGTGATCATTCAACTATTTAAATTTTATTTCTGTGCAGTTCACATTCATCATATTTATCCATTCTGTCCATGTCCATTCACCACACTTACCCATTCATTACAAATTTTCTTCCTTTATATTCTCCGAAATCTAGTCTGTATCAAGCATGTAATTATTCCCATATACCTGTGTACCTTCACCAAAGGTTTTTTTTGTGTGAACACAAAATTTTGAGTTGGTTCAATTGAAAGTCTGGAAAGGTATATGAAAGGACAGCCTCTATCAAGTGTAAAAGGTCCTGTAGTTGGAAATAACTTTTGAAGCTGATTTTGTTTTGAAGAAAAATGTCTTCTATGGTAGTCTTGCACTCTTGCTTGGTATCCATTCATAGCCATTTTGGAATATAGGATGCAGTGCTAAATGGATCTTTGGTCTGAAGCAATGACCTTTCTTAGTTAATCCTTAAAGTACATTAGAGACATGTTTGTGTTTCAGCTTGTTACTAGATTTGTTTAAAAATTACCATGTTTTCAAGAACTGAGCCCTGTATGGATCATGAACACTATCCAAAAAGAAAAACGAGTTAATTGTGTGGTTGAGAAGACATATTTGAGTAATTGAGATCTGTAGAGATATGTATATGTATAATTGTATCTGTAGAGATATGTATCTATTGAGATGATTGATTGATAGATAGATAGACAGACAGATAGATAATGAAAAAGTATGCAGATGATGTGACTGTTCAAAGCTACTTGTAAAGGCGAATGCTTTTTCAGACCAAATGCTTTACACATGGGAAGTAATTGGTTATATACTTAAAAGCTAAATTCAGACGTTGAAATTTTAAGCTATAAAAGTTCTGCACAAAATGTGAGCTTATTTTTTTTTCCTTCTCTGCCTTATACTCTGTGTGCCTGACCTGTGGGGTTTTTTTCCCACTAGGTTTCTGTTTAACCATTTCCCATGTCTGAGAGCAGGAGCTGGATAAGAATCACTTTGACTTCCTTGTATTATTCATTTGGCACCACAAACATTTCTGCAGAAGCAGTCCTTCCCTTTGTCCTATATATACATTCACTGTTAGGATGTATTTTTAACTAATTTAAGATCAAATTGGCTTATTTGCAGAAAAAAAAAATCCCATCAAGTCCAGAACAGATGCTTATCTCCTGATTGCTGTTTCTGGAAACTAGTTTTATTTTAATTGCAGGTGAATATGCTGAGAAGAAAGGGTCTAGCATTAGAAAGTTGCAAAAAAAAGTTGGATCCAGTGAAATAAGATTTAACTGATGTTTTGCTGGAAAGTCAGTTGAATCACGTACATCTATTAATCACATTGAAAATTCTCTCCATTATCCAAAATTATTCAATGTCTTCTGTCTCTAACTTCATTTAGTGTGCAGTAATCAAGGCTGAACATCTCCTGTAAGGAGTTCCAACAACAATGATATGATAAGTATAAAAAGACAAAATGTTCTTTGTCCTCATTAAAGATTGTGAGCAGAGTGTTAAATAATATTAATGGCTGGGATTGTCAGTACTTAACAGTACTTTCCTAGTACAAGTGATTTTATTGATCGATACAGTCTCAATGTAACAGGGCAGATTATTCTACTGATTTTATCGAAACCTTAACTAAGTTTGTTAGTGTACCACATATCCTTAAATAGATCTAGATGATGATGTAGATTAAGAAAAGCAGACCACCATCCATCTTTTTTTGATCGGTTAATAACTTAAATCCATCATTGCTGCAACCGGCTTTTTTAAGATTCTGTTGTGCATACGTGTTTCTTTGGTGGTAAAGATACATAGCTGGGTTTAAATGGCTGTGGATTTTAAAGAAGTGTGCCTGACACATGCAGGATTGCATATTTGTTAAGAGGAAGCAGAAAGCCAAAGAAAACAGGGAAGCAAAATAATTCTGTAGGTAATTTAAAGGAGGCCCATTTATTTATAAGTGTCTGCCTGCAGAGATTCATGAAGAATTATTTGATGCATTTTTCAAGCATGCTCAGAAAATTACCTGGTTTCTGTTTTAGGAGTTAAATTTTTGCTTTTCAACTTGTGCTTTGTTCTGATTTATGATTAATACTTTTTTTCTTCATCTTCAATAATCTGTTTGATTTTTTGTATAGAATTGTGCTGCATGAACTCTCCCATTTTACATGTTCGAGGTGATCAAAATAAATTTTACTCAGTTAAGCATAGAATTTACATTAGTAGTTGTGACACGTTTAGAAACCATGTCCAAGTTATTGTTCTGTTTTTATTATACTAATTATCATAATATTGTATTACATACTTTTGCTCAAGTTAAGATGAACATCAAAGTGTACTAATCAGGCATTTCCATACAGTGAGAAAAGTTCTCTGTCAGGATTGCATATGCTCAGAATAACTGGAAAATTTAAGAAGAGAGAAAGAAATTAAGTTCTCTAAGTCACAGTACTTGAAGGCAGAACTAGGGATATTAAAATTCAAAGGCTGGCATATTCCAATAGTCTGCTGATTAGTTCCACAGCTTGTTGGGTTTTGTTTGTCTGAGGGGGTTTTTTTCAGGATGGTCTGTGTTAAATGATACAAACAATGTTGGACAATCAAGTTATTATGGCATACTAGAATCAAGCTTTAATTCAGCTTCCTTATGTATAAAGATTTATTTAACACTGCTTACACATGTAGCATGATTCTACATTACTCTTTCTCCTAGAATGAGTAGGAGAGTATGAGTCTGTTCTAAGCACTCTGATTCCTTCTAAGTCCATACAAAATATGAGATACTTAATTTGTTTAACTGTGATGAAAGAAAATGTGCTCACCTTCCTTATCCTGAATGCAGCTCCACATTTGACTTGTTGGCAATAAATTTTCTTTTTCCTTAATAGATATTTAATAGAGTTGCTTGAGCTCTTTGGGGAAGGTGGGAGGAAGTCAAAAATTTTTTGTCCATTATAGTAAAGAAGGAAGGAGGGGGCAGTAATTCCTGCAGTCTTACTGTCACCACCTGAAGTTTGGTAGAAAGACTCAGGTTTCCCCCATCTTTTTCATCAATCCATAGCATTTTAAACACATTTTCAGTTCCTATTTTGTGCTGTTTTACATAAGGTAATTCTTATATTTATTTATAGAAAGGACTATTGCTTTTTTAAATTGGACTTTCAAAGTAAGTCAGATCTTAAGGGCTTTTTCTTCAAAATTAGTCTGTAAAGTTAATGAAATGCTAATAAAGGGATACGTTTATTTTCTACTGAAGGAGTATTTTATTATTGCATGTGTAGTGTAACACACTGTGTTTTGTTAAGGTTGTTCAGTAGTATACGGCATTAAAGTAGAATGTATTTTAGACCTACATTGCATTGACTTTATGCAACCTGGTAGCATTCTTTTGCATACACTCTTTGTGTGTAAGTGAAGATGCACCATTAATATTCTTTACACATTTATAAATTGTACGTGAGGGCAGGGGAAAATGTCCATGAAGAAGTGAATAAATTTTTTTTATAGCAGGATTTGAATCTGCACATAAGACACAGGTTGTGTTTGGAAGCCAGAGGAGGAAAACAGATATGGAGTATATCCTGAATAATTGAACCATTCATTTTGTGCTTTGGATGATAAACTCATTCTAGGAGAAAGAGTAATGTAGAATCATGCTATATGTGTAAGCAGTGTTAAATAAATCCTTATACATAAGGAAGCTGAATTAAAGCTTGATTCTAGTATGCCATAATAACTTGATTGTCCAACATTGTTTGTATCATTTAACACAGATCATCCTGAAAAAAAAACCCTCAGACAAACAAAATCCAACAAGCTGTGGAACTAATCACAGGGGATTACCAGAAAGATACTGAAATAAATAAGCAGTAATTCTTGACCTTTTGCTTTAGATTTTGAAAGGAAGGAGCATAGGAACAGAATTCTTTGCAAGACAGACTGCTAAGCAAAACATGAGAGCTGGTCTATCAATACATAAGAGAGGTGAGCAGAGGAAGAGGAAAATAGTCTTCCTCAGACAGGTTGTGGCAGAGTGGTTAGTGAGCCTTCTGCTTTGGTTCTGCAGTAAATTGAATGCTCCTGCATTACATCCAATTCCCATTCATCTGGGTGTGCTGCCTTTTCTTGGTATTTATGCAGTCTTACGTGACTCCTTTCTGAAAGGCATTGAAGGATTTCAGAGTGAACTAAGGGGGGAAGGTCCTGCAGTCATGGATAGTTTAGGAGATTAACAAATCCTTGTTATCTTCTCTAACATTGTCTATTTCTACTCACATCACTATTGATTGTCTTTTTTATTTTTCCACCTGCTTACTGTCTCTTTTGTCTGAATACAATATAGATTTAGTTACACATAAAAAAGCTCATTTTACACTAAATTCATTCATTGCAGAATTTTTTGACTGAGATAGACTTGGACTTCTGTGAAGGTACATTTGCAAACAAATACACATTATTGAATGATGCCTAAATTTATAACTCTGATCTGGATTTTTCCTGTAGACATTAAAATAAGAAACAGGGTTACTTATGATAAATCCTGTGAATTATATATAAGAAAATTTCACAAAGTATTGATGTAAAAAATGTGGTGCAATTTCTTGTTTTTAATTTCTCATAGTTTTAATTGTCTTTATCTAATATATTTTTCTTCTGTAGTTGAAAAAAGTTTGCAGAAACAAAGCATGAGCAGAAGTACAACCTTTAATTTCATTAGGCATGTTGTAACTGGTGAAGATTAATGTATATATCTCTTGCTAATTCTTTTCAATTACTCAGTTCATATAAATTCCCAAACCTTGTTAATTATGCTGAAGTCAGGTGGTAATTTTTAACAGTGTTTCCACAGCAAGGGAATTTTCCTAGTCTAACCTTGCCCTCCTGTAGAAACTCTCAGCAGATTAGGCATTCTGACTCTAGTCCATTCGTTTTCAGCACAAGCCTAATTGCTGCCGACTGCCTGCCACAGGTACCCTGGTTATTGTACATTTAAGGGATGCAGGTTCTTCTGAGAACAAATAAGGAAAGATTAATTGTTTGTTTTGTTTCATCCCAAGAGAAATGTAGGAGCTTAATCAAGAAAAATAATTTCTTCTGTTGATTTGGCTTATTTGTAGAAAGGGATAATTGTATAGAGGCAGGCATAGAGCTATGCATTTTGAAAGAAATTTTGCCATTTACCTACTTGCGAGGCAAAGATACAGCAAAATGAATGTAACACAGCATTGGAATTGATGGGGATGGTTCATGTTTCTCATAGTAAGTAATTTGGCTGCTGGGCTTTTATTTGAACCAATATTGCTAGGTGGTGTTGTCATTTGTTTTGTCTGCTTCTTTGGATATCTAATCAAGTAGGGGGAAAAACGCTTTTCCAAATTGTCCTTAATTGCTAGAGCACGAAGTGAGCTGAGCACTCAGGTATTTCCAATTAAAGAACTTGTTTCCAGCAAACACCATTAAATCTATCTTTCCCAATCTGATAAATAAGCTATCAAAGAGTGGAACAGATTAATTGAGAGCAATTAGTTCAAAGCTCAGTATAACAGTTAGACTGAACCAACATTATCAATGAATGCAAATTTTTCGTAAAGCAGTAAGAGGCACTGATGCAACAAAACAGAGCTGAGAGTAGCCACTAAGCACAAAGGAAAATTTTGTATGTAACAGAGAAATAAAAGACATAATAATGTGAAAATCACAGATCATACAATTCAGAACCATCACGAGATTTCCTCCAGTTGCATCTAAAGCATAAGAAAGTCTTGCTTATACTTCAACACTTGTGTTTGTAGATGCAGTAATCTCCAAGTTTGCTTTGCTTATGTTAATAATCAGTAACCCCTATGTAGAGACAGCCTACACACTGTATTTTGAATCGCCTTTAGTACAGGTTTGTGTTCCTGTGTATCTAGACATTTTGGATGGGTGTTCCTTTCTTCCAGCTGCCTGTGCATGCCTAATTGCATTGGTCCACATCATGTAAACATCATTCTGCATGTGAGCTCACTGGATATTTCTCTTAATGACAAAACATAGAAAAAGCACCTGGATACTCTCCTTACGTGTCAGCATTTGGACAGTGCACACATCATCATGAAGAGAAAGCCTCTCTGTCACCTTAGATATTGAAATAAATTTATAGGCTCCAAGTATTAATATGTTAAGAAAACATTTTACAAGTTTGTTTGCATGATGATAATTGTTGTGTATATACTGCTTTGGAGTAATGTTCTCCATCAAGAAGAAAGCACATGAAATAGCCTAATTTCTGTCAGTTTTTACAGAACTACCTTGGCTAGGTAAGTTATATTGCTGCTTGTGCGTTGGCATCATTCCTGTAAACTGACAGCACAAATATACCAACTGCCACAACTTTCAAAACTGCTCTCTTAGAGCATCAGTTTGTGTGGTGCATCTCTGGCCTTTACAGCAGCAATGTGGCTGGAGTCTGCTTTTGCAGAATTACAGTTTTAAAATGGTTGGATAAAAATCTTATTTCTTATGCTGTTGCAACCCACTGGGTACATCTATTCTAGAAAAATGAAAAGGTCAGTGATAACTTTCCCAATAAAACCTTCTGAGAAAATGTCATTCCAGTTATGTGTATCTGACTCGGGGAGTTCATCCTCCATTTTTTGAGCTTCATATTTTTTTGCGCTTCATATTTCTTTATTTCTGGAATATCATCATCATTAGAGGAATTCAGCATTCATAACCACGGTAGTGTGGTGTCATATCAGCTCATGAGCTTATGATAACAGACAAGGTTTAACAGACATAGGACTTTGAATGTATGTAGTTTACAGTATTTTTCTTTGTATCCTTGCTGGCAAGTCACAACTGAATAAGATCACGGTTGTATTCTGTGTAACCATGGTCTTCTGAGCATCTTCCCCTTAATGCTGGCTTCTGAAAAATGCTCAGATTATCTCCAAAAAATCATGAGGAAGTTAGACAAGTGAAACCTCTCTTAGTTTCTTCAGATGTTAAGGCATCCAGATTTTCAAGTGTGCTTTCAGTGTGCTTTCCAGCTCTCACACCTAGTTCATTGGGACAGGCTTCTGATGTAACACTCAAAAAAGCACTCACAAAGCCACAAGAGAGAATGGAGAAATAAAGACTATGCACAGAATTCAGAGTCTACAGTCTTGCTACCAGTAGCATTTAAGCAACCATCTCCACATTATCCCACCAGAGGTTTCTCTGTGTATCTGGACTCAGTCAAGGTCAAGCTGTGCTACCTGCTAATAGTTTTGAACAACAGCAGTTGTATAACTTCACAATTAAGATACAATCTATGTTTCTGTAAATGATATTGTATTTAAATGGCATGCAATAATATTTATCTGCTTTACAGGGGGACTTTTTTATAATTAATCAAATTCAGACAAGTTTAATTATGTGACCTGAATTAGTTATCCAGCTTTAAGTGCTGGAATTACACGCACATGTACTGCAAGAGTAAGTTACCACAAAATATTGAGGTCTTTCTTTAGTATTGGAAATAAAGATCAGTGGGTTGTCTTATGAATTTGCCCTCTAATGTTGTCAGAGGCTCTTGATAACTGTGTGTTAATGCAGATACTCAGGAATACTGTATTATTAATGTAAAAGTAGAGACAACATTTCAGGGAAGAGGTCCAGCAGCCAGGCTTGACATCTCAACCCAAATTTTAAGGGGCAAAAGAATCCCCAAAATAATATGATTTTCTCTAGTTTGTCAATTATTTTTTCCAGTTTTACAAAGCAGTGATGTTTACCAAGGCCATCAGAGAGAAGTCTACCATCAGACAAGACTGATGGGTTTGTTACTGTGTGTATGGAGACAATAATGTAATATTATTATTATTAATGTAAATTATTTTTCCTGTAGCGTATTTATCAGTTATAACTACCATATTATCTTTTTTTGTATCTATAGCAGATTGTTTCAACTTCAGATTCTTTCAGCTCTCCATCTTCTAACTATTTTGTTTTGTTTTTTTCCCCTTCAATTTAATTTTGTCCCTCTGAGTTTATTCAGTCTTATTCAATCTTAATCTACGTATCAGTTATAGTGTTGTCTTCTGATGATAATGTATTGAAGGTCATCTCTGTGGCCAGTCAACAGACAAAGTTAGGTTTTTTGTAAATTTCAGTTGTTCTATGAATCCTTTCTGAACCCTTACTCTACATCCACATCTGGTGGCATACTCACTTTTATTTGCTCATCGTGGAGTCTAGATTAAGCTCTCTATTGCACTGTATATAGTACTATTCTGACTTTTCATTAAAACACCAAGAAATGTGACTTATATAACAATTTACCCAGCTTCAGATGCTAAAGCTTTATTGTATGGTAAACCAGAGCCCTCAGAGAAAGAATAACCACTGGGAAGAAGAGGTGAAACACAGTGTTTTTTTACAAATTCTTATTGTGGGGGAAACCTGGAGACCAAATACTTGTGCCAGACTGAGTAATAGAAATAAGGAAGATTGCTGTCTATAATGCCAGAATATATGATTCATTAATCTGTGATACTCAATTCCAACCTCATTTGAGGAGTTTACTGATCATAATTAAGTCATTCTCTGTTTGCTGAGTGAGGAACATCAAGTAAATTCTAAGTGAGAATATAACATCCAAAATATGGGATTTATAAAAACATCTTGGCATTCTTGTAGCATTCTAATATTATGATAATTTTTAACAGAAATACAGGCTGCTGTTAGCAGGCTAAGTTGCAATATTTTTTCTCAGTTTTGGAGAAATTATCCCTCTTTCAGTAGCAAAAATGTTGAGAGTGTTTAGCCAAATCACAACATTGTCCACAGAATTGCCATGGTGTGACAAACGCAACCTTCCAGCTGGTGCTGCTTGTGTGCCATCAGCACAGAAAAGGTAAATAAACATTCACTGACCAAGTTAGGATGGTCTCTTTTCACAAGTAATTGCATCATTCCTCACCTTTATCAAGGACTCCCTTGCTGGTGAGTTTTGGGAGGGACAAGTGTCAAGGAACAGAGCCATAATGAAGTACCTGTGATTGAGCATGGATTACATTGCTCTGTTAATTCTGTAAAAACTTGTCAGTTTGCCACCCAAATAAATGCCTAGACTGCGTAAAACATGGAGCAGAGTGACCTCTAGAAGAAAAATCAATGGCAATTCATATTTCATATGTCTATAATTGCTTGTGAGAGCATGGCAGCAGTTTGTTTATAGAGCAGCTTGTTTTACCAGGGATTGTTTCCTGACTTTTTCTTCTTTCTAGTAGCGATGCCTCTTGCAGACTGTGAATTACAGCTAGACACAACAACAGACAAGTTTTATTGGTGGTAGTTTTTTATTATTGTTTTCACATTACTGTCTTCAAAATTGTCACAATGTGTTCTGTTCCAACCAGTGCACTAATCTATAGTTACATGTAAATCGTATTCACAACTGTTTCCTTGAAAGACTCATGAAGCTGTTTTTAACTTCTTAGTAGGCAAGGCTCTGTCCTCCATGAAATCTTCCATTTGCTAGTATTTTAGCCATCAAGTTGATTCCATTGTATGGCCATCATTTTTAAGCAATTTGACAGAGAAGCAAGGCACTCTCACAGTCTGCTAATTTAAAGACAGAAGTTTGAAAATATCTTTTTTCCTCCTGCTTTTCTTTGTTTTGTTTTGGGGGTTTTTTTGGGTTTGTGGTTTTTTCCTCTTTTTTTTTTTTTTTTTTTTTTTGAGAAGCTGTTGTAAGATTTGTATCCCCACTGAGGACTGAGATGTCATAGGGATAGAGAAAATGCCGCTCACTTTATGGATTACTGTTAGGTCAACAAAACTTTGGCAGCATTGATTAACTTGACAGTGAGTACAGCAGTACATTTATCACTTATGGCTGTGCTGTAGAAAATCTAATAAGAGGCAAACAATTCCCTTTAGAGCAGTAACAGGTTCACTGTGGCTAACGGTGCATGCACTGGAAATTTCTGACTTTAAATTATACCCTTGCTGCTAGTTGGGTCATTGACTCCAAGCTACTGCACTTTCGCTACTATGTTCTGTATTATTAATTTGATCAAAGTTGTTTTGGCTTCTATAAATATGTGCAAGCCATATATTGAAGTTCATATAAACTCATAAGCATTTTTGAAGAAGGGATGCAGAAGGAACATGATCCAAGCTACATTATACAGAAGGGGCAGTTGCTTGTTACACCTACAAATGTTAGGGGTCTTACAAGGTTATAAAAGAAAAATTCTGGATTGTTGCTTACAAACCTGCCTCTAATTCACAGATTTAAATAAATCCTAAACCCAAATCTATCTTACATTCAATAAGTTTCATTAATTGTTAGAAGGACTTTTTGCACGTGCAAATATTTTCTTTTTTAATTACCAATAATTACCTTTAAAATTATATATATGTTGATTTACAGATATGTTCTTCCAGTTGTTTTCTTTTTTGCAATAATAATGAGAACCGAATTGCTAAGGAGAAAATTTTTTTGCCTTTTCTGTGTAGCAGCGTGCTGCTTGACTACAGCTGTCTGACTATCATCTTATGGTGAAATTGGGTTCTATTCAGTATTTCTTGGTTTCATTTTAATGGAACTTTTCTGAAAGCTATGACCTCAGCACTGGAAAATGCCTTTGCATTGCAAAAATAAAAAAAAAATCAAGTCTTTTAAAAAAATTTTATATTGATTAGTTCTCTTAAATGGAAGCCCTGCATAAGATACTCTTCTACAGAATATCAAGCTTTTTTTTGCAGTTCAAATAACCAAATATATGTAAAGATCACATACCCAAATAATTGTGTTTCTAGAAACACACAGGAAAGAAGTTTGAAGAAAAATTGGTGTTAAGTGCAGATCAGAATATAGAATGTGCAGCTTAACTTGTGGCTTTGTGATGCAATCTGCAAAATTGCTGTTCAAGTGAGTGAGTAGTTATTTTAATATTTTTTTAAAATATTAAGATATCTGGTACACTAGACCAGAGAGCATTTATGGGTAGCAACTGTTCTTTCAAGTGTTTTATGTTATTTTAGGAAACTGTTTAAATTGGAGGTTTTGTTCTGCAGTATCTGTAAAAATGATGTTGTTTTCTTTGTTGGGAGAGAAGTATTCTACTTGAATCAATTGTCAGGAGGCTTAATGTAATAAGGCAATTTGTGGTCTGACTAAAAGAAACACTGTGCAGAAGAAATTCCCATAGCAGTTTGTTTTTAACAGAAAAACTGAGTTCACCTGAACCATAAATACATTGAAAACTGAGGCTTAATAAGGTAGAGCAGCTTCAGAAGGAAGAGAGATTGTTGTCCAAAGTATGTCTTGTAATAACTACAATTTAACCAAATATCTGTATTAATGATTGTGAAGCTCTATCAACACCATAACAGTAGATTCTATGCAAGAAATGATCAAGCAAGTTGACATTAGTAACCTTTGCATAGTTAGGGGGAAAACACAATTAAAATAGTGCCTCTGCTTTCCTTTTTTTTTTTTTTTTTTTTTTTAATTTCCAGTACAGAAGTTGTGTTTCCCACTCTCCTATTGCATTTTATAGGTAACGAGACACATTTCCACACTTTCTCCTGGGTTCATACAATAAAGGACTTACCCTACTGGCTGCCTTACTGAACAGAGACCTGGTATTGATTACCTATCACACTGGCATCAGAACTACTCTTAGGATTCAATTTTTTTGTTGTTTTGCATATTTTATTGATCAAAAGTGGTAAATGAGCATCAAGCGTGCAAGAAGACGATGAATTGTTTACTTGCATAAAATAACCTTTCAATAAGGGAAGATGCATTGCTCACACTTTTGGTGCTGTTCTGCTGCCCGAAGCAGATGGCATTCAGCTGCTATTGATTTGCTCCTATAGTTACAGAGCAGCATGTAACAAGGCATGCTCATTTCTCTGAAAGCGAGGTGAGGTTTTTTGCCAGGGTGGCAGGAGTGAAAAAAGGAAGGATGGGGTTCTGAGGATTGTTTTGGGGTTGTGTTTTTTTACAAGAAAAACAGTGAAGCCCTGTGCAAATGAAAAGCAAGATTTCTGTGTTTGCAGAGGAAGGGAATTACTTTGTGCAGTTCTGGCACTTCTGATGATATTAATTCCTGATGCAGATTGAATCCATGAGCAAGCAAGTACTTAGGATTTTTAAAATAGCCACAATTTAGCATCACAATCTCTTGTCTTAACACACCACAAGTCTTAACTGCTATGTTTTTTTGATTTATACATGTTTTGTCCTACTTGTGTAAAGACTGTTGATTCATTAGCAAAATAAAATCATACTGCAATATGTTGGGCTTGATTCTGCCCAACAGCTAATTTCACTGAAGGATACAGAATTTAATAATTTGCTGCTGTATCTCTCCTGTAATCAAGGACATGCAGACATGACAAAGTCAGCTTTCTCTGAAAATTTATGTGGAAGGATATTTAATGCAGAATTTTGGCATGAACAAGATCTGTAATTCTTTTGCAGATTTTAACAAAATGCAAGGTATGTGATAGAAAAGGGTGTCATCAAATATAGTATAGTATATCAGTATAGGCATGTTTGTTCTAAGACAAAACATTTTAGTTAATTTGTAGTCTTAATCCTGAAAGAATAGTTTAGTGGCTGGTACTTGCAGAGTAGGGTACAGTCCTTGATCAATCTGTTTTCACATAGTAATAACCCAACTGTCAAAATCTACAAGTATTGTAGTATAAGAGTTAAATTCATACTCTTAGTGACAAAAGTGGACCATTAAAGTGTTTTGGCAACACATACTAAAGCCTTTTTTGCCCACCTGACTCTTCTGCAGTGACTTACTGCCAGAAAAGCTTAGTGTTGAGTTTGGACAGTCTTGAGAATCTTCCTGTTCTTATCTTATTTAGGAAAATAAGATTAAATAATTTGCTCCATTATGACTGCTCTACTGTCCTCCATTTCTTTTATATTGTATTTCTTCTTAGTGAAAATAATGTCTGAGTTATGACTCCTGGCAAAACATTGTCAATTCATAGTTAATAGCTAGTTATTTTTCAAGGATTTAATTTAAACATGCATATCAGTAGCTGTTAAAAAATTCTCTCCTTCATATAGTCAGATTTCTCTTTTCTGACACTGATTTCAGTTTGCTTGTGTAATTTATGAAATGCTACCTATGCTTTTTTAATATCCATATGGTTAAGTATCATTACATTTTGACTATTTGTTGTAATGCTTCCATCGCATAAACAGGCAAGAAGATGTTGAATCTTTGACTTTAACCTGTTGGTTCCAATACATAGCAGACATTTCTTATGAGTGTTTTTCAAAGCAAACCTCTGTGATTTTTCAGAAAACAGATAATTTTTAATCAATGGCTAATGCTGTCAGCACAGCATTTATTGCATTATTCTGAGTTGATTTGGTCTTGCTGTCTTGTGGGGTAAGGGAATGTTTGAAACATGAGAATGTTTACAAACACAAGTTAATATAAAGAACATGGATATATGTGTATTTTAAAACAGCATTTTCTCTTGCTATGAGAAAGTCCTTTGTTTTCACGAATTAAAACAAATACATTCATATTCTTTTTCAATACCTGTGGTGTTGTACTGTTAGGACTGACTCCAGTTTTCTTTGTTTTCTCCATCTCTGAGTTTGTCAGTAGTCAAAATATAGTTTGTGCTTCTTTGCTATTGTGTTAGCAACCACTTCCTCAAGTACAGAATCAAGATAGCAAAGTAAATTGCTAGTATATTAGCTATTCAGGGGAAAAAACAAAACAAACAAACCAAACCAAAACAAACAACAACAACAAAAAAAACCCCCAACAAAACACAACCAAAAAACCACAACCAAAAACCACAAAACCACACAAAATAGTCCCATACACAAATTTTTACCTTTCTTTTGCACATAAAGGTGTCTTGCACAAAACATGTATTTTCTTGTTGATTAAAATTTAAGTAAGCTTCAGAGTTTTTTTTTAAAAAAGCTACAATTTCCTTGTAGCTACACTCCCAACACTACAAAATAGCCTAGAGTACTTATTCAACATTGTATTTTGTGCTGAAAGGGCTACCAGCTCTCAAAACTAACAAACAAAGCCCCAAACCCACCACCATATAAATCCAAATATATTTTATCAGCTATGTTACCCCTGCTTTACCTCTGCAAAAATGACACAGTTGAGTTCATTAACCTCAAGTCTAGTGAATTTCTACATTCTCTTGTTTGGACTTCAGAATGGGTACCTGCTGCTTAGACTAATTAGTTTCAAAGGGAATGTAGAATCATTTCTCAAGAGTTTACTCTGACCCAAAACATCTGACAAGAAAATGTCATAGAGACAAAATAAGAAGTTATTGTAGAGTTGAATAGCATTTTTGTTACAGTATCTTGTAGAAACAATGCAGATGAGGAAATCATGCTCAGATGACTTTTAAATTTTTGATATGAGATTTGCATGAAATTGTCATTCTTGTGGAAAGCAAGGCTTGTTTTCACAGCTAAGTTCCTCAGACCTTATCAAACATCTGGCTCTTTCCTTGTTCTCAGCAAAGCCAGCAAAATGAGTTAGAGCTGTGGGAGATTCCTTATGAAGCTAAAAAGAAGTGAAAATGCTGTTATAGTAATCAGTAACTCGCTCCCCCATTCACTAATGGTCATTCTAAGAGCCATCATTGTTTTGTTCCATGTTTTCCAATATGCATTACTCAGAGCTCTGAGATAGGTTAGGTGTTCTCCTAACCTATCTTGTAACAACTTATTTATCTTTGTGAGGATCTTGTAACAACTTGCTTATCTTTGCTGAGTTTGCCTTAAGGCTTTTCATGGGGGGTTTGTCAAAAGCTTTTTGGAAATGAAAGAGGCTCTATCCTTTCAGGGTTCACATTAAGTATTGAAACAAAGTCTCTTTCCTCTGTTGTTACATCTAGTCAGTAACCATCTAAACAAAGTCTCTCAGTCACAGCAGTTCTGTGATATGTTTCCTTTCAGATGTGTTTATTTTTGTTCACAATAATTCTACTCCTTCTTGTTACTAAGTTATAAGTTACTAACTTCCTGGTACAGGCATATCACTTTATTAATACCTAATGGTATTAATAGGTATTAATGATTCTGTCATGGTATTATACTGTCATTGTCTATTGTTGTTATTATTATTACTACTATTATTGTTGTTACCATCATCATCATTAGTACTGTATTTTTTTAGTTCTCTAGTTCTAAAGCAGCTATAAATAATACGTTATACACTATTGTTAATCCAGAAAATTACTAAATTGAGTTTTCTTTGAAGGAATACTGTGCTTCTGCTGACTTGTTACTGTAATAACCAAATACATTTCTGTGTGGTTTATGACCTCAACTACAAAAAGCTTTGATGAGGATCCAAAAAAAAAAGGGAAAATGGAAGTGTATGCTGAGTTTTCTGAGTTTAAACCTGACAGTGATGAATGCTGATGGTTTCACAAATGGCCACTCATGCCTTGGATGGACATAGTCTCTGCTGGACAGCCAGGACCAGAGAGTGGAAGTGACTGGAGGTACATCCAGTTCATGGCCAGTCACAAGTGCTGTTCCCCAGGGCTCAGTGTTTGAACAGCCCTGTTTAAAATCTTTACCCATAACCTGGATGTGGGGATCAAGTGCACGCTCTGTCGGTTTACAGATGACACCAAGTTGGGTGGGAGTGTTGATCTGCTGGAAGGTAGGAAGGCTCTGCAGAGGGATCTGGAAAGGCTGGACTGATGGGCTGAAACCAAGATGACGAGGTTCAGCAGAGGAAGTTCCAGGTCCTGCACTTTGGTCACAACATCCCCAAGCAGTGCTACAGTCTGGGGGCAGAGTGGCTGGAAAGTGGCCCAGCAGAAAAGGATGTGGGGGTGCTGGTTGGCAGTAGCTGAACATGAGCCAGCAGTGTGCCCAGATGGCCAGAAAGGCCAAAGGCATCCTGGCTTGCGTCCACAATAGTGGCGTGCCCAGCGTGACGAGGGCCTGCCCTGGATTGTCCTCTTGTACTGGGCACTGGTGATGATGCCACACCTTAAATCCTGGATTCAGATCTGGGCCCCTCAGCTCAAGGACGTTGAAGTGCTGGAGCATGTCCAGCGGAGGGCAGTGAAGCTAGGGAAGGGTCTGGAGCACTATTCCTGTGGGGAACAGCTGAGGGAGCTGGGAGTGTTTTGCCTGGAGAAAATTTTTCTCGGAGGGGACTTGTTCACTCAATACAACCACAGGAAAGGAGTTTGTGGCAGAATGGGGGTTGGTCTCCTCTTTCAGATAAGAAGTGTCAGGTTAACAGGAAATGGCCTCTAGTTGAGCCAGGGGAGGTTTAGATCAGATGAGAGAAAATTCCTTCAAGGAATAAGTTGTCAAGCATTGAAATAAACTGTCCAGGGAAGTAGTTGAGTCACCATCCCTGGAAGTATTTAAAAGACATACAGATGTGGCACACAGGGACTTGATTTTGTGATAGATTCAGCAGTTCTGGGTTAAGGGTTGGTCTTAAAGATCTTTTCCCACCTAAATAATTCTACAGTTCTAAGAAAGGATTGTCACACACAAGTAAACAGGAATGTACACTAAACCCTCATATTTAGTGGAAGAAGGTTAGGACTTGCAAATTTGGAAAATCTAGAGCTGACATCTGACATACTCACCTTAAAATAGATGATGTATTTATGATAGTATTTAGTTACCTGGTAAGTTCTGTTGCAGGGTTTTGCTTCTTTTTCCCATGCAACATTCTCCCTGATGCACAAGGATCTGCATAGGAGGAGGGCAGTACCTGACTGACAGAAAACAAAAAACTATCCATTTTGAAATTTGCCAGGTGTTACAGTTTGCAACAACGTTTCTTCACTTCTTCTCTTTCTTTTATTTTTCTATTTGTCTTAGTGGTCTCTTTCCTTGGCATTTCTCAAAATGTAATTTCTAGGTAACAGGTGTCTCTGGTAGTGGACAGCAGAAACTGCCTGAATAGGGAAAATACATGTGCTTCTGGTGACATGAATTTTGCAGTGTGCAGTTCTTGTGGCTGGTTTGTACCTAGAGTGTTTTTTGAGGAAATTCTGCCATTTACCAGTGAATGTGTTAGTCTGAGAGGTTGTGTAAGAGGACTAAGATGCTGCCTGTCTCAGGTGAGTGTCCTAGTGCTCCATGACACTGTCTGTTAGAGCTTACCCTGGGAGAGGGATTGGCAGAGGGCAGGATAAGTGAGGCACCTTGCTTCTCCGGAATGCTCAGTGGTTTTTTTACTGTCACATATTTGTAGCACCTGTTTGCTATCACCACTGCTATTCACATTGTCTTAATTACTTGTTAATTTTCCATGTTCCTAGTGGTCTATTACTTCTGAAAATACTTCAGTTTGCACATTTTGAAATCAGGATCTAATTTTGTGTCTGTCATTAATGGCTGTATTCATTCTTTGTATTACTTTTTCTTGTTACTTATTTTTAAAAGTGCTTCTTGTTCCTGCTAAGTTTTTACAGTATCATTAACTTGGCCTGCCCTTCTTTTCTTTTCTGCCTGTTTCTTTTCCTTTTGCTCTGTTGATTTCTTCATTTCTCATCCAGCTTTGTCTTAACCTCCAGTCCTTTGAGCAGTATGTCAGGAAATTGTATTGACCACTTTCATTTGTATTTTTCAAAGGAACTCTTCTTGCACTTTGTTTCTAATCATTCAAGGACTAGTCTCCTCTTTTACTGAAGAGAAGTTCACTGTTTGCTCCCACTAAATTATGTTCCCAGTTTTCTGGAGAAAAATTCTATGTTTTATTTTTCATGTCAAATGGATTTGTAGATTTGTATATTTCTAGACTTAGCCACAAGTCTGCATTTAGTAGATAAATATTAGTTGGAACTGTAACTGTGTTTTCAACTAGGTTTCTAACTAAAGTGGTCTCATCTTAAGGCCTATGTGGTAGTATTTTTAATCAAAATTACTAATCTGCCTTGTAGTGTAACTTATAGACACTGTCATGAATTCTTGCATACACATTTGATAATGATCCAGCAGTCATTTAACCTATTGGGCTTCCCTTTCATCTCATTTATCCTTTGTGTGAGTACTATGAGAGATGGATTTGTCACTCATGAGACACTGGGGGAGTTTTAAGCTCACAGGGAGTATCCTCCAGTCGTGAAATTCAGAGGTGCAACTCCCCTCTGTCTTTTTTTTTTAATACTTGTGACTATCTTTCAGGTAGTTCAGTTGGAATGTCTGGATCTTTGTTGGATGTATTTTGTCTTAGAGTACCTTTAGCCAACATTTGTTCTGTTTCAAGCTCCACTGCATGGATATCACTCTTACTGTTGACTTCCCTTTGATACAGTGTGGGAGAGTTAACTAGCTGATACTTCATATGGAGCATCACTTCTGTGTTGTTGTACGTGTGTTTGCACACTTCTTGAAACTTTTTAAGCATGTTTGATAACTCCTTCTATTCATACATATGTGTATACCTCTGGTAGTAATGAAAAGTGGAAATTAATTTTAGAATTAATCCTAGTTAATAACCTCTAACAAGCCTCATTGAACAAGGGAGTGAGTTTCTTCATAGTCCTTCACAATGGATACTATAAAACATGATTGTATCTGCTATTACTTTAAAGAAAAGCTTAATCTTAAAAGTCTTGTTCCTTTTTCTACTTGGTTTTTAGCTAATGTGTTATTTTGATAACCTTTTTATCATTTCATGGGACTGTGTAAAGCAGTTCAGGAAAAGCAGGTTAATAGAAGAATATAGACTCTAAAATGTTCTAAAAGATGAGGATTTTGGTCCCAGTGGAGACTGACACTCCAGCCTACTTACTGTAGCTGGAATGTATTGATTTTCTTTTCCCCCATTTTCGCTGCACCACTGAATTAGGTATGGTGAAGCATCTTTCCCTGTGAAGAGAGGAAAAACTGTCATGAACTTTTTCACCCTAGCAGTACAGCCTTTCAAACTAAACCCGAATGAATGGAAAAGTCTGTAAGAACCCTCAGCTCCCACTCTCTTTTCTCCTGTCCAACTGCTCTTCCAGCAACCTCAAGAAAGTGTGATAGAAGACTGTAAGAATTTGATTTTTAAATCTTTCTTCATTAAAACCAGCAATAATAACAATAATAATAATAGAAAATGATGCATTTCTGTGGCACAATCTCCAAAGGTTAGCAAAGTGGTCTTGTTTAGGTTTTCAGCAAGATGTTCAGTTACTGTTATAATTGGCTGATGAGTAGGTTTGGGCCTAACTAGAATGCCAGTGTTCGATTTCACAGTGTCCTCTGTGAAGATATGTCACCATTTACCCTGGCTTTAGTGACAATTTTCTAAAAAGGAAACTCCTGGGAAATCATTATGCTGTTTATATGTCTCCCTTGTTGGAGAGCATTATCCTGTGATATTTTAGGACTGTTTTCCACTGCATGATGGCATCTAGCTAAGGTTAAGGCAGAACAAGTCCCTTTGCAATTTTGTGACTATATTTTACTTACTGAAGGAGAAAAGATAACCGACAATTAAGTATTTCAGATGTCACTGAAAGAACATGTGCAACTAATCAATGACATCCTTAGGGAACATGATTTTATGAAACTGATAAGGTAGAAAAATTGGGGATTTTGTGATTTGTCTTACATAATAATAATTGCACCCTTCCAATGAAAAAGACATTTCTGCTGATGTAAACATCAGACTTTCCCTTGTGTTGTGTTGTGGGTTTTTCTCCTGAAGCACAGAGTAGTTCATTAAAGTGTGACAGTAACAGATAAACACCCTTTACAATTTTCTTAGAAAATATGGCACTTTTAGTTCAGCTGAAATCAATGAGTTGAAAAATGTGTTTCTGGAGTCACTTCCCAAATCACTTGCTAGAGGTTGTGTTAGCTGATTTTGTTTTGGGGGAAGAGAGGTTTTATTTCCTTTAGGAAGAAAATACACATCCTGGGGGTTTTTTTTCTTAAATTAGCCTACTTAGCAATATTTGAAATTCATTGCTATGATATTGATAGAATTTGTGAACAAAAATTCACATTACAAAGAAACTAAGTGTGAGGTTTTATTTCTTTGAAAGTATTTATCCTTCTTTTTCTGATGACGGAGCAAACAAGGTAGTCATACTTAGATGCCAATATCATATATTCACTTGAACAGATACTTCAGTTGAGTAATTACATCACAAATTATAGGTAGTGGTTGAGAAACTTTACCTGCTGGTTCCTTTTCTGCACACCTATCATTTAAAGGTTGTCAGATTTGCAAAATATGGATTTCTTACAAGTTTTCAGACAGAAGTAAAAAAAAATCTGTTGTGTTATGGGTTGTTCCAGGTAAACTAAGACTAATTATAATAATATTTCTGATTTAAGAGTATTTTTTTAAAACTTTAATCGGGAGCTGAGAATGCTTAGGTTTTTTTCTAGACATTGACTTTGAGTCACCACCAGAATTAGGAGATGTGTTTAGACATACACACCTAAACCTTTGTGACAGGCTGGTGCTTGTGGGGGTTTTGTTTTGGTATTGGCTGCTTGCTTGCTTGGTTGCTTGGTTGATTTGGGGTTTGTGTGGTTGGTTTGTGTGGGGGTTTTTTGTTATTTTTTCTTTAGTTTGGATTAGTTTTATTGTTGTTTTTGTTATCAGGATTTTTTTTGTCCTTTGGTTTCCAGTGTATTTTAAATGACAGGATTATGTCCTCAGCCCTTGTTGAATCAAAGCCAATAAGAAGATAATTTGCCCCCAGTAGTGAAATTAACTTGTAAACTTTGTATTTTTATTTTTAATGCTAAAAAATCCATATCACACTACACTACATCACTTTAAAAATCCTCCTTTGGTCAACGCAGTCATTCCTTCCTTCATAAAATTCTGGAAACAACAAAATTCCCAGTCAGCAGAGGTGGTGTACAAATACAGTGCAATGCAAAATTGCCTTTGCTTCTCTGCAAATTCTACATTTTTGAGTTTAGTGATCACCAAAGCAGAGTTATTGACAGCTAACAAACTGTATGGTTTAACACACTCTTTGCTTACAGCTTCTTGTGAAAGGTATTTGGTCAGGCCAGGATTGACAGGGCTTGGGTTGGCTTGATACAGGTTGTGGGGAAAAAAAAAATCAAAACAGAATATTAATCTCAAGTGAGTGGAAGTAGAAGTGAATAGGCTTTTAAGAGCTGTCAGTAGTTTAGCTTTTATATAATGGTGTATCCTTCTGTTCTTCCCTGCTCCAGTCAGCAGCCTCAGCAGGCAGCTCAACTTTTAGAAAAAGCTGTCAATAGTTGTAAGTATGAAGTCGCATATAAGCACTGGATGCCCTTAAACATCTTTCTATGACTTTTTGCAGTTCCTCATTGCATATAATTAGCAAGATGGTTTTATTTGAGCCGGTCATACACATTTCTATGCAATTCACACACCCTCTGAATATGCATCCAGCCCCACATCTTCTTTTGTGCATAACCTGAATGCAGAACGGGATAAATTTTGCAGCAGCAAAGTGCTGATTTTGCAGAATGCAAACAAAGTGGCATTTTTTTAATGCAGCATCTTCATATAGAGGTGAGCTGAAAGGCTTAATGCTTACCAACATCTTAGACCTCCTTGTTTGTTACATCCCTTGAAATCAAGAACAGACAAGTTCAAAAGCTGCATTTTTCCTTGTTCTTTTCTTCAAACATTTTAGTGATGGCCTCAGCTGTTGAGCAAGTGTAGCCTCTGAATTCAGACTTGCAGATGTAACATAAAAAAAGATACAGATTTCAAATAAGTTTGTTTTTAAATGCTTTCAAGTCCATTCACATCTTGTGTAGTTTTAAGATTAAGCAGGTTTTCCTTAGACAAATAACCAAACTATTTGCTATAAAACCTTCTACATTTTAATGTAGATGACTTCTAGATGTCTCTTCCAACCTTTCTCTTTTTTTGTGATCCTGCTATCCTCTATATACCATTGTGTCTCCCTTGTGATATTGTAATATAAAAGAATACACATGCAGGAGTAAGTTACCTCCTGAATGTAAGAGTAATGTGTCTTTCCATCACCAGACTTGCTTCTTCTTTGTGTTAATTTCTTCTATCATAGGGTGGGAAAGTGAACAAGATGAACATGGAAAGCTTCGCTTCTAGGAGTCAATTTAATTTTAAATCCAGTGAAGTTTTTTCCATTCATACATTCACTTCAGATCAGGCCTTTGTAAAAGAAATCTCTTTAAGAAAGCTTGTGGCTTCCTTCTTGTGAAATACACATGTTTTCAGAATGTATGTCAGTATGAACAGTAAAGAAATAAGAGCTTTCAGGTGAGACATTTGTTGAATTTATGAACTGGTTTTCTTTGCCTTGTAAAAGCTGTAAATCATCTCATCAAAGGAAAAAAACCAGAGGATGTAGTCTGGCCATTATGTGGTCATTGTATCATGTTTGTGGAAGAATATGGCAAGTTTGGCCAGCAGCTGCCTGGTCAGAGCTTGTCATTTAGAGCTGTAGCGCAGATACATGGACTTACATTGTAAGCTGACCTGTCAAGCCAAGCAAGGAGTTTCCCTTGTTGTCATTTACCAAGATGTGCATTAATAAAACTGCAGAAAGTGGAGACAACTTCTGATCGTAAGCCAGATGGTAGTCTTCTGTGAGATGAACATGAAAGCACTGAGCTGAGGCTATTTTATATATCAAATAAACAGAATTTTATTCACAAATGAACATGCCAGTAACTTCGTTCCAGAACCAGACATCTCTGCTTGAGAAGCATGTAGGTTGGCACCAGTGATGGCAGGTGAAAAAGAATGTAGTACCATAGGCTGAATGTATTTCTAAGTGATTCATCAAGAACTGTGGTTTTCCTATCAAAATGAGGCATTCCAAAATAGGTGTAAAAAAATGGAAAGTTAAAAATATTGCAAGAGAGAAATGTTTTAATAGCTTGAATGGAACTGTGCAATATCTAAAATACTTTTTAAAACATGGGTTCCTATTGTGCCTTTTTTTTTACAGACAGTCATTTTAGAAAATGAAGAGCTCCCTAAGATATTTCTTGATTTTCTGAATGTTCGTCATGTACCTACCTTGCCAAAAGCAGAAAGCTGTGGGTAAGCTCTCCTTTACTGAAAAATATATGGAGGCCAAAAGGCCCATATCCACTCAGTGCTGATGCAATTCCATTGACTTAAAATGGTCTTGCTGCCAACTCTAACACTGTAAAATAAATGGGCATTAGGTTCATGTTAAGTATGTTTATATATCCCCTAAAGGTCGTAAAATAAATCCAGCATGTTCAAAGACAGAAAGGAAGTTTAATGTAATATTCTTGGAAAGCAAAGGAGAGCTTAGATGAGAAAAATATGACTTTCTTGTAGATCATGAAGTATCTACTGAAATGTAAGATATTCGTAAGCACTCACTAAAATTGCATAGAAAGCCTTTGCATGTGTTTTATGATCATAATACCTGCACAAAATAGAAGCTCATTCCGTGATAATTTAATGATCTCACTCTGTGTGTTCATAAATTAGGTTCTTTTGCCATTCTGATGACAGTGACTCAATTGCCCATCCCTTGGGAATGGTTCCTAACCAGAGTGGCAGAAGGCAATCATAGTACGATGAGTGTAACGACTACAGAAATACCCAAATCAGTGTAACTGGAAGCTCTGTTACCATCTGCAGCTGTGAGCTTTGCAGGGAGAATTTATTTTGCTATGTAAGATGACGTGGCTGATAGTGCAGAAGCATTACCAGAATGTGCTCCCCAGAAAGCAACATGGCCCTTTTCCATTTTGGGAAAGCTGTTTGGATCTGTAGTGGTGAGAATGAAAGTTTACCTGAAGATAATTTTGAGGCCCTCTTAGAGAGACTTGGAGGTCTCTGTGGCCCAGAGCAGTGTCCAGAGTGATTCAGGAGCTATTAGGCTTGTAGTTTTCAGTTGCAGTTAATGACATCGGCCAGTATCTTCAGTGGAACCACACCCCAACACTTCACAGAGAGAGAGAGAGAGAGAGAGAGAGAGAGAGAGAGAGAGAGAGAGAGAGAGAGATGGAAATTAATCTGTTACAGTAAAAGGTATGCTGTAATTTTCAAGTAGGGGTGGTTATAAAATGATACAATCTCCCATGTGTATTTCCTTATGTGGCATTACGTGGCCACTGACCAGAATCGCTTTGGTGATTCATAAAGGATTTGGGAGTTTTAATTGTAAAATTAATTTTGTTGTAACCAAAGCTTCCCTCTCACTTTACTTGCAGCTCTTTTGATGAAACAGAATCTGAAGAATCAAGGTGAGCTTGATTTCTGCTCTTTGTAGGGTACCTGATTAATAAACTACTTAAATGATTGGTATTTACTTTATTTGTTCCTTGCAGATAACAAATTAGAAGTCATTTAGCATTAAAATTAGATGTATTTGTTAAATTCTACCATCAGCTGTGCTATATCTCTCCATATTTAGTGTGGTTTGAACATTGTTATGCTAGTGTTGAGAAATTCCTTACAAAACTGACAGAATACTGCCAGCTCCAAAATATATCTGAGAATGTATTTTTTGTAGCAAGAAGATTCAGCAAAAGAAATTAGAGGTCTGGGTTGTTCTCTATGCATTTAGAGTTTCATCTGCATCTGGCTGCACCTATTGGAATGTATATGTACAGAGCAGAGTGGAGAGGGCTGGGGGAGGCTGTCCGTGCTGTGGCTGAGGGTGAGAGTCAGGTGTGGGGGGCTTCCAAGGACTTCTCTCCATGGGTGGTGGGTTCTTACCTCTCCGGGGGCTGTAAGAACATGGTGATATTTTGAGTGTTCTTGGTGGCCTGGAGAGCCTATGGGCATGGAGCCTGGTTGTAGATGGTCTGGTAGCCTGCATGACACCACATGCTAGGGAGCAGAGCAGAATCAAGAGGTCTCAGAACCAGCTGCAAGCCACTCCTCCTGGATGCAGCCCCATCACTCCAGCTTGACATTCACTATATGGCTGAGGAGCAGCGAGCTTTGCTTCCAGGAGATGGAGCCTGCCCTTCTGGGCAGCACTGGTGTGCGGAACCGCACTGCAGGGCTCCTGCAGCTCAACCCCTCACTTTAGCAAAACTAGTTCGTAGAATAGTCTGTTTGCTGTCCCTTGATACTGACATCCCTGTTCTTGCCCTTTCCAGCAAACTGTCCCACCAGCCTGTGCTGCTGTTCCTAAGGGATCCATATGTCTTGCCTAAAGCCAACGGTAATCAAACCTGTCATCTGTTAACAGCACTTTACTGATCTGACCCTGCACTGCATAAACCACATTATTATTATTAATACTGGCCTAGTCAAATGACACTGGTCCAAAATCTAATAACCTGCCAATAAAACAATAGTTCTTGTGTCAAAAACCATTAAAATACCAAGTGGGATGGGTGATTTGTAAAAGGGTGGAATTTTCTCCCCCAGTTGTTCTCTCAGGGAAACCTACTGAGAATTCAAATCAAAAGATAAAGAACACTGCTTTTCTTTTTTTGTTGCTGACCCTTTGGCTGTTGTGCCTGAAGGATGTGAACTTGGAGGCCCAGTCCTTTGTACGTGCTTTTTCCCTAAACATCAGTTGAGCTACTGCAAGCATGTTTGTATTTCTGTTTGGATTATTATTATTATCTTTTATAACCTCTGGAGCGCTTTACAGGGAAATAAAAGTGTACTTTAGGTGTAAGTGATTTTCTCAGGACATTTACATTACACTTATATGGTTCGAAAGAGTGTTTGAAATTGTTATAAACTCTTCAATATAAAAAGTTCTTTAAGTTAATGATCCAGAGAATTTACCCTGTCTTAAATTAAATGTGTGCAGGGGAAAAAAGTACTGTTTTCAGAGTGTTTTTTTTCTTGGCTTTGTCATTTTACTTGTTTGAACTTTTTGTTTCTACTAAATATTTTATTAAGAAATGTAATATGCTTTCAGAAGAGAATTTTCTCCCTGAGCTTGAGATAGATTCTTTTTTAATGTGGCATTTTGTTTAATTTTACAAAATACTATGTAGAAATCATATTCTCACACTGCCTTGAAATTCATTAAATTTTTAAGAATAAATTTAGGAAAGAATACTTTTTCACTTTTCCTAGACAATGGAGTGTACTTGTGTGTTATTTTCTCAAGATGTTTATTGAGGAGAGGGCATAAGGAGGACAAAGCCAATCTCTTCAGTGCTGCCCTGTGATAAGGCTAGAACATAAGGAACATTTTCCCAAGCCCAGACACAGGTTGCCCAGAGCGGTGTTGGGTCTCCACTCTTGGAGACACTCAGAAGCTGCCTGGTCCTGGGTGACTGCCTGCAGGTGCTCCTGCTTGAACATGGGTTTGGACCAGATCACCTCTAGTCATCTCCCAACTGCAGCTATTCTGTGGTTCTGTTGTTTTTTCAAACTGTTTTTCTAAAACCAGAGGGACAAGCTCATGTATTTTGAGAGGGTTAAGTAGTCTCTCTTGCAGGGAGTGTCCACACTAGGAGTAGTGGGGCCAAACACTCTTGACCCTATGAAGTGTTACTGAACTCTGGCGTACAACTAGAGTGAAACACGGACAACAGAGGTCCAGTGTGATTCAGGTTCACATCAAAAGACACATTACAAGGTTGTTTAGCTTTTACTTTGACTTAGCACTAGTCTGATCTCACAGACTGAATGGTCATTTGAGGCTGAAGTGCAAATCACAAAATTGATGAACCAAAGCACGGTAAGGGGAGGAGGTCACTGCACAGGGTCATGTCTGACCCAAGTGACAACAGTAATAAAGAATCACCCACAGAGTAACCTCTGTTTAAAATTTGGTCCAGATGCTGCCTATACTAATATTTAGAATGAGCCACATTGCATGTCTTAATCTTAATGTTTAATGTTCCTCTAATTGTATACTTGATTCCTCAAGAGCCTGGTATAAATTACAAACATCATGTAAATCCGTACCATTCTGAAGAGAGAAAATGGACTTCATATACAGTTATCCCAAAAAATTGAGATGGTGCTTAGTATTTCCAGCCCACATGTAACATTTTCTGTAAAACTGCAAGATTCTGCAGTTCCATCATGGTATTTATCTCCCTTCCATAATGTGTACTCTGAGTAAGGGTTTTTGTGAAATCATTAGGAACTTTGCAATTAATTTTGTAACTGTTCTTTTAAGTAATGCGAAAAGGCCTTAAGATAAAGGCCTCTTCTAATGAGTAACATTTAAATATTGAGTAGGCCTCATTAATGACATCTGAAACAAAGGACATTTCAGATTTTTGCCAAGCCATTTTCTGGCCTTGATCCACAGTATTTAGAATTCTATACTGCAAGTGAATATTGTTTGTATGTGAAAGCCCTAAAACATGACATACACTGCAAGTCGTTCTGTAACTTAATAAATAAAATACAAATTAGAATGTGAGTTGTGGTTTAAAAAAGGAAGAGGAAAACCAAGGCCTGAATCTAGAGGATCTACTAGTTGACGCACGTCTAGTTATAAAGAAACAAAGTTTTAACACAACTACCATTGCCTTTAATTCTTCTTCATTTTTAGTTTGCAGCACAGAGAAAATATAGATGAGCTTTCTAAAATTTTCCCTCTCAGATCAGTTCTTACTTTGATAGAGCCTGATTCCTTTGTAAAAACAGCCAAGGCTGTTCAACCTGTGACCAAAAGTAAGTGTTCATTAACAAATAAATATTTGTTGTATGTTTTCTTTGAAGAAGGTGGATTTCAATCAGAAGTCTTTCCTGGATATAGGAATACTTGTGTTAATGTATTTCAATAAATAGGAAATAGTGTGAGTTTTAAACAAAATAAATAACTATTTCTGGAATATAATACTCAAAGAACATTTTTACCCTGTCATTGCATTGTTACTTGTCTTTATAAAATATAATCTTGCCAGTGTTCCAATATTATTCTTATATTTTAAGCCCAATACTGGGCTTTAAACACTGTTGAATTGCAGGACAATTTTTCCAGAAATAAGATGCACAGTTACAGACCTCATTGATTTTCAGATTCCATTTGTCATGATGTATCTAACGGTCTAAGCGTGCAAGTGCACATTACTTTTGTGTAAGGGTATTGGGAGAAAACAAAAAGTAATGTTCTCAAGAAAAATAAAGGAAAAACCTAACATGCTTCAAATTGGAGATGACACCTTGGAAGCTAAAAAATGGGGTCTTAGACTTACTGTCACTTGTTTGAAAATTGTTCTGATGATTCTTTAAGCCATGAAAATATCACAGATCTGCAAGACTATGCTTTTTTGTGTTCATACTTAAGTTATATATATATACTTTAGTTTTATTTAACTTAAATTGATATGCTTGATTTAGGCAGAAAAGGCTCATATTAAATCTAATGTGTGAGATTGTATCATTTTGAAAACCAATCCTTATTTTCCTATATATACTGTATGTTATAGAAAAACCAACTGATTTCTGGAACTGCATCATTTAATCTAGAAGGAAAGATCACCTTTACAAGTGTATTTTGGTAACATTAATGACAACTGCCTAGGGTTATTCTGCCTGGGTAATTTGGGACAGATGAATTTACAGGATTAAAGGAAACATTATTGGATTCAAAATATTAGCAAGTAATTTATAATTATGACTTACTATGAGAAGCTGGGTAGAATTATGCATATATTGTTTACAGTGGAGGTTACAGTTCATGAAAACATCCTAAAATATCTCTGTTCATAACAGCTGTAATATTCTATTAGTAACAATGAAATAACCCATTTAACACAATGAGGATTGTTTTTATAGGGCCCAAATCTACTTCTGCTCAGTATTTTTACTTCCAAAATTATTTCTGTGAAAGAATTAGGGATAAACCCTAATTCCCACCCACATTAGGTGATCTAATTTATCAAGTACAAATGGTTTTTATAAAATTTGCATCTCCCCTTTGTGAATATCCTGTAGGCTGATAGTTGAAGGTTTGATTAGTGTTTCTGCATCAGAAACAGACTGTTCTTAGCAGGAAATCCATTTCTAGTATCCTAACAATTTTAAGATTGTAAGATGTGATCAAAAATACTTGGTTTAAAGGCCTGGCAATTTCAATAGACCTTCCATTAAAACCTCAGGTGTTGGTGCATTTCAAAAATCTTTTCAATTCAACAGTGTACATCCATGTACATGGATCTGTTACTGTGTTCTATCAGGCAATTCTTGCATGCCAAATGGAACATGAAAATGAACTGGCAGGTTCCTCTGCATCCATGACAACAAAGTAGTGGTGGTGTAGGATGACATTTTGTAACACATGACTTTTTATGTTGATTGGACAACATGAAAATTTCTTGCCTCAAATAATCATCTTTGTACAGGCATCCTCAAGCCTTCTCAGTCTAAACATTGCTGTAAACCACAATACAAAAAACAGCCTTGAAGTATTCCCAGTAGTAATCTTGAAATTTCTTCAAGTATATTGAGATTTTGTTAGAAACTGAATTGCCAGTGTAATCCATCTTCCTTGTGAGAAAAGATTCAGATAAAGAACTGGAGCCTAGCAGCATTAAGTATTAGAACATCCCTTTAAATCAATAAGCTACAAATCTGGCAGCGCATTCATGCAATGCCCAGTGCTACCCTAAAGTGGCTTTAGTGCTGAAACAGCATTACTAATGCCACATCCCCAACATGGATAAACAGTTGAGTGATGCAGTAACCCAAAGAAAATGAGCCTTACCTAGTTAAGTTTCACAAAAACATTTCTTATGTTACTGACATGGATAAGAAAGTAAGGGTTTTTTTCCTGGTTTTTTTCAGATGACTTTCCAAACGTAGTTATAGATGGCATTCTACATGGAATATTTTATCCTCATCTACTGCCCAGGTAGAAGTAATACAAGGCAAGAAGAAGCTGAAGCAAGTCTCTGAGTCGTGGTTAATAGAATTAACAGGAATAAAATTCTTTGATGTGAAAATGATACTCAGAAGCAAGAGGCACAACTGCAGTTTAAGTTCAAGCATTGTGTCTTTTAAAATAAAATCACTGTCATTACAGTTGCTGCTTTAAAAAAAAAGATATGGAAACCACAGTATTGAAGTTATTTATACCTTCTATATATTGACATGCTCTATTTAACACTAAATGCTCTAAGTCATACACTGAACTATGCTAACCTTTGAAGAGAAACATTTTACTAATTATTTCTATAATTTCTATTAAAGCAAACACTAAACCATTTTGCACCAGGATTTTTCCCAGCACCTTACCCATTGCTGACACTGGATGGATTAAAAGTGCTGAAGAGTGTGTGCGCAGAATTGGAAACATGCTTTCACATTCTGAAACACATAGCACTCTCTAAGGTAATCTTCTAGATTCCAGTTGAACCTATTTTACTTACCAGGAGCTTTTACATAGCTTTTACACATCTCCATTTCGATGACATCTAACCTGTGTGTTTGTTTACTCTCTACATCAACTTGCTGACTGTATTCTATATATTAACATTTTATAAATCACAGAACATACAACTCTGTGGTAAACTAAAGCAAGACTATTGTTAAGATTATGATCAAACTAAAACTGATACATATATATGTATGTTCAGATTTAACTGGAAGTTTGTATGTGTGCTACTGGACATTACAAAATAAATCACTAGGACATGAATGTACCACTTCAGTGTCTTTTTTGTGCTTTTCTATTGAAGTTTTTCTGAGATGCTGTCATCTGAGATGGGGCGCACAGATGTCTCCTCGTGAAGTGTGAGAAAAGTGTGTCTGTTCATTTAAAGCTCTTAGCTTAGGTGAACATGGTACCCTTACAAAACTGTATGTCTTCGTGAAAAAAAGGTGTAATGGAACACAGAGCAAGTCACTGGGCTCATCAGCAGAATGAAGTGTTACACAAAAGCAGCACTGGCAAAGCTAAGCACAAACATAAGTCTGATCCTGGAGACACATGGGTTGCCTGCTCTAACTACTAAATGTGTTGGAAGTTTAGGGAGAGAGTGGAAAGCTGGGACTTGGATAAAAGGCACGCCTGTGACTGCAGCACTTGTTCATGTAGCATAATCTTATGAGGTTTGTAGGCTCAGCCTCCAGGAAAGCTTTCAACTACTGGCAGAAAGCTGTTTGGGCAAGGCAGTCTGGGGCATTCTCACTCCTGCTTAACTCTGCTTCCAGAGCTGCTTTTCAGAGAATTTTACTTTTAACACCTAGTAGAAAGAAAAATGATCAGGGGTAAAATGGAAATCTGATTGCCTATCACCAGGCAAATTTAGAGGTGCTTGCCAAGTTCTCCTCCAGTTCTGTTTGCAGAGGACACTAATCCCTTCATAGGTCTCTGAAAAGAAGTGTCAGTACTTACCTTCAGAAGAGACCCCAGAGCTGTGGATGAAGAACCAGCAGGAGCATCCTCTTAACTGCAAATGACATGTCAGGAGAACCTGGAGTAAATCCTGCCCAGAGCTTTTTCCTGTTTCCTTGTTAGTGGAATGCCAGTAGGTACCTACAAGCTCTCTGTTGTAGCAGTCTCTTCTACCCTGAATCAGTTCAGCTCCGGATACCTTACACAGACTCCACGACAACCTACAGGAAACCACTACAAAGAGGATGTACAGGTGGATGAGTCCTTCATCACATCTTGGCACTGCCTCTTCCATCTTGAGTCCTAAAACAGTCAACTCAAAAGGAAAAAATCCACGTATCTGCCCTGTGGAGTTCTGTAAGAACACAGGTGTCAAGATCTTATGTGTTACCCTACACTGACCTCTGAAAGCTACCAGTTGTCAGCTTAAGAGTTATTTATGAAGCATCACAAAAAATAAACCTGAAGTTCTCAAACTTACAGCAAAACTTCATGAAAAAGCATTTGAGTTTACAATAAGTAACATTTTTACATGTTATAAAATTAACTATGCTGTAAAACAAGGATTCCTCTGTTTTAATCAGTTTCCAACTGATTATCTTATCCAATAATAGACAGAAAAGGTGCTTGTTCATGATCACAGAATGGTGTCTGAATAGTGTGGTTCTCTGAATAACAGTAGGGGCTTTTATCTGTCACAAGATTAGGAAAATTTACCATCTCTGCCCTAACCCTACAACCTTATCTACTGAAAAGGAAATCCCCTATTTTGTGGAATCAATTTAGGTGAGAAAAAAGACCTTGGGAGTGGAGAAAAAAATTTATTAATAAGTATTTATTTGAAATCAAAGTTTATTTATTCAAAACATTTCTATATTTTACTTTTTTTTTACATTTTTAAAAATGCTGGTAGTGTTACAGTAAGTATTTTCAGTTGAAAAGGCAAAAACAAATATTGCTAAAATTTCCAAACAGAACAAAATTACTGTATTCCTTCTGTAATACTGTAAACCTTCAAAAAATAGAATTACTGCTATAATTTTTCATTAAAGACTTTTTTGCAAGATCTAGAATTTGGTGGGGTATGTCTTGAATTTCAAGGAATGGCAGCTGCTGCAAATTGTTACAGAAATAGCCGTATCTTTTCTGTGTTTGGCAAATGACAAGTATTGCCTAAGAGTAATTTCTTATGTTTCGAGGAGAAAACTCAGTGGATCACTGAGATTGGCCAAAAACTGGCATTAAAGAAGTGATTAAGTTTTATTTTCATTCTGACTATTGGTCTCACCAGTCACCAACTTCAACTACAAATGGTTCCTTTACAGCTATTTTGCCACTGTTCACAATCACACAGTCTTGAAGGGGCCGATCATGCTCATCTGTCTGCTGGAGTTCTATCGAGTGCACCACAGACTGTCAAACAAAAAAAGAACAAACAGAAAGGGTCAGTTTAGCCAAAGAAACTCCAGTGGCTCAAGTCTGGTGCCACGGAAACAACGAAGTACACCTAACATCACTGCTTATTAACCAGCTTGTGAACAAAGACCTTTACCCTCTCAACTTCCCACATCCTTTTTTTTCCACATTAGCAGCTGTGCCACTCTGTAAATCACACACAGTTGACAGAAGCACAGGGAAGGCGGTTTGCCCTCCTAGAAAATCTTTCAGCCAACAAAAACATTTTGAAGGGGCAACTGAAAATG
The DNA here is from genome assembly GCF_021018805.1 of Prinia subflava. Taxonomy (NCBI): domain Eukaryota; kingdom Metazoa; phylum Chordata; class Aves; order Passeriformes; family Cisticolidae; genus Prinia; species Prinia subflava. The sequence goes on along the minus strand of NC_086283.1, from coordinate 68,497,636 downwards.
TACTGATTAAGCTAGCACACAGAATTCTATCTGGGGCCAGCGAGTAAAAAAAATATTCCAGAAATCAGAAAAGGCAAGCATTATTATTTTTCTAATTGTACAGCATAACTGTGCTGGTTACTGTTTTGACCTTTAGCATATAACACACAATTAGGGGTTTTTAGTGTGGGATCATGCCACCAGTATTTTTAAAGTACAAAATTAATTTAGGTATATTGACTACCTGGTTTTAGATATTCATCCATTTCTCTGACTAAACTGAAACTTAAGTTTAAATATCTTCTAAAAAAATTTACAGCTACTACTGTAGATCATGAAAATGGAACTCAGTATGAATATGGGAGTGAGACGCAAGTATTCTGATGAAGTTTTCAAAGTCCTCAAAGTCCATCCAGCAGCTCATGTCTTCCCCAATAATTTAAAACCACAGATTAAAAAGGAATAATTTGTAGGAAGAACCAGATATATAAAAGTATAATCACTTGAAAAAAAATTTTTACCTTAAAATTCTATTTGGTCTCTCATCGGTATGTGATTGCATGCTTTACATTCATCTGCTTCTAAAAACCCTTAACAGTGGAAGTGTTACCCATAATTAGCATGTGCTACAAAACTTGATTTTAGCCTGAAGAAAAAGAATTATTTCATGGGTAACAGTGTTGCTGGAAGGAGGAGCTGAATTTTCTCCAAAGTTCTTTATAATCTGCAAAGGTGTCAGTGTTGATTTCAGTGGTTAGCAGTCTGAAATAAGGACTGTGAAAGCCAAAAGCGTGTTACAGGTTTCCATTTCTGCTATTTCAGTTTTAAATTGTCCAGCTGGAGCTCTTCACAATCATTTTCACAATCATTCATCACATGTACGTACTAGATGAACATTCAGCTGTTTCTGAACTATGGTAATAGGGATATAATGGGGCACAATTTGTCCAGATCAACCACTATAAACTTACCATTCCGTCAAGGACTTTGCCAAATACTACATGCTTTCCATCTAACCAGGAAGGCTTTGTCACACTGATGAAGAACTGGGATCCATTGGTGTTTGGGCCAGAATTAGCCATGCTAACCCATCCAATTCCATAGTGTTTGAGCTTGAAGTTCTCATCAGGAAACCTTTCTCCATAGATGCTTCTTCCTATGACAAAGAAAAAAGAAAAAGGAACAAAACTTAAAAAAAAATACAAAAAAAGCCCCTTTTTGTTCAAAAATGGGAAAAGCAAAGTATGAATTCAGGACTTGAAGATTCACTGAGTAAACAGAACAGCATCACTGTTCAACCATCAGCAACTCCATAGCTAAAAGCATTTTATGTGTAAAGGTAAGCTAAACCACCACACGCAAGGAGAGCAGTTCAAGGTGATGATGCTTTATCCTTTGAATTTAAGCAAGCTGAATACCTTCAAAGGTCTGGTTTACAGACACCACTGAACAACAGTATACTTCATCCTGTTGAGCAAATTAAAGTACATACGCAAGGCCACTAACAATAAGACTGCCATGTTTTGTGATAATTTCAATATTTAATATTCATTATTAATATTATTAATATTTCATTATTTCCCTTATGCTAAGAAATTGCTTTAGGCGTGTTTAGAAACATATGAAGACCAAATGGAAGTTAGACTAAAATACTTGGTGTGGATGTGTACAACCACGACACAAAGATTCTAAAATAGTTTCTAAAAAGTTTCTAAAATAGTTCAGCGAGAAAACACAGCAGTCCTGGTTAAACCACCATCACTCTGAAAAGAAAAGGCTGTCTGTCTCACTTTTTACTTGTGCAGTGCCTAGCACAGTGAGGACACTGTTCCCAACGCCACCAAATGCTATCCCAATAAATATCAGCAGGCAAATAAATGCTGCCTACCTTTAATGCTAAAACTATGTCTTTGGTATTATGGTCTTCCCCACTGTTCATTGCTAGGAAAAGGAATGTGTTTTCCATTCCATCCCAGCAGGGAAATCACTAACAGTTCATGCAGACAGTTCAAATCATAGCATGTGAAGAATGTGCATGTAGAGGAAGAGAAGAAATCTGCAGCCAGAGTGAGTGCAGTGCAAGAGATGCTGCACTGGCATTGCCCCCGAGTGGGCTGAACTGTTCTTCTGGAGGGAGAAGTGATACACACAGCCAGGACTCAAAGCACCAGCAAGTTTATGGTTTCAGTTTTAGTTAGAGAAAAACAGGGAGAGGGCACGACCCTCATGTTCTAATTTCTTTCTCTCTCCCTGTTATGAAATTACTTCTCACAGCACATTTCAGAGTTTCCTCGGAACGGGCTGAGCTGAGGGCAGAGAGGACAGCCTCCTCATTCCCTACCTGCCTTCCCTCTACGCGCTTTCACTGTTTCATCACGGATTAGACTTCTGCTGGAGGACTTGAACAGGTTCACCTATACATGCAATCAGTGAGTGCCTCGGGGAAGGAGCGCTGTCACAAAGCCAGAGCAGGGGAAGGGTGGAGACATCCATCTTTTGGAGACGGTAAGTTGTAGGAGCAGCTCAGCTGGTCACGTGGCTCCAGCCCAGCACACAAAGCCATGCTTCTTGAATGGGGACAAGTCACAGACAGAAAAGAGCTATCTGCAAAAATTGAGGACAAAGGAAGAGCTACTCATACTTATAAATCAGATAGTCCAAATAGCTGCAGCTTAGGCTACATGATACTTGGAAAAGTACGAAATGGTCTAAAACAAATGTGGGCTGGTTTGGTGTTTTTTCATTTATTTGAGCAGAAACTATGAAGGAATATGCTGGTTTGCCCATACTGTCAGCAGACACTTGAACAAAGGGAACTTGGAAGATACTAAGTATGTTACCTCCTGATCCATCTCCAGCTGTAAAGTCTCCTCCTTGAATCATGAAGTCTTTGATCACACGATGAAATTTACTTCCTTTGTATCCATATCCCCTCTAAGAAAATGAAATAATTCTTTAAATGAATGTAACATCCACTCCTACATACAATCATACGGAAATACACAAGTTGTGAATGGCTAGATTTCACAGAATATACCACCAACAGATATAAACTGTCAAGAAACACATTAAACTGAGGTGCAGGCAAACACGGCTGGACTGCACTGCCACAAAGAAGGTATTATTCAGGTGGTCAAAGCCATTATCTTTATCTGACTGGTATCTGAGCACAGTAACTCCACGTGCTAGATCTGCACGGCAGGGAGAGACTGAGGTGCTCATGCCGATCTCGTAATTCCGCCTTGTGACACAAGGACCTGCGAAGACACACACTCACACACATCCCTGGGGACGGCGCTTGTGCACCGGCTCCGGTGACTGAAGATCGACAGTTCACAACAGAAACAGCACTGAGCAAATGCTGCCCTCCCAAGCTAAACTTGAGTACACAGTCGAAGAAAACCGCACACGTACTTCTCCAGTTGCCAACACAATGAAATTCTCCACAGTCTTCGGGACAACTTTTCCAAACAATCCAATTACAATTCTGCCAACATCTTTGTCGCCAATCTTCACATCAAAGAACACCTGAATATTTTTGTGAAGGGAACAAAAGTGATAGAGATGTGAGCACAACAAACAGCCAAGCTTTTCAAAGAGTAAGGTGGTAAGAAATTACTTCTGGCTGGTCTGTATTAATATTATCCTGCAATTCCTGAGAGCGCTGTTTCAGAGAAATCCTTTCAGAGCCACCAAAATCAGGTTATGCAGAAAACTGCTTGAGAACTGGTTATGGTGGAACATATTTTGATTCTTACTGCTTTTAATGGCTCAGTGGGGCTGCTATATCTCAAGTCTGAAGATAGTGTTCAAGGTTTTTCCCAGACACATAAGTCTTTAAAGCTGGATGGAAAAAATAAAATTAAAGTAAGGAAGAACAACATGCTACTCCCATATGGGGGAAAATAACAAGGAACTACAGTATTGACACTCCCCACAAATGACAGTTTGCTATCCACTCATAATCTTCGCTGTCCTACACATCAGTATGTAGACACAAAAGCCTAAATTCCACTGACTTGACAAACAGTGGGAAGAAAATCCTATGGCTCAAGCAAGCAGTCGCCTTCCTAAACATGAATTCAAACCCAGCAGAGAAATGACCAGGCCAGATTATTCAGCTGACTGCCTAAAAGCTTCAATCTATATGTGGCTGAAAAGCAACTTAAAAAAAGAAAAATGAGTTATTAAGACATTTTAATATGGTTCAGAATCTATGAATGCATATTTGAACATGCAAAAATGTTCCAATAATTACTGAAAACAGGACCAGCTGTCAGGAAATGAGGCATTTTGAAGTTCTGAAAAAGTTACATAAAGGCTATTACAACTTCTAGGAAACAGCAATGTGTATTCCTATGATGTGGTATTTGCTGCTCCTTGTGGCACTCAACCAAGTATTACTTGTCTGTAATGCTAAAAAATTAGTCCAATAATGATAATAAATGACCATAGTCTCTCCAATGTGAATGCCTCTTTCACGCTCTCCTACTAAACATTTCTACCATTTCTTGATCTTCCATGTGGTTTTGACTGTTGAACTTCTGGCTAACACTATAAAAGCGCTATAAAGGAAATAAAATTCCTTTTGATACACCTCATTCATTTCCTTGGCACTTGGCACTGAATAACATGCTTTTTAGATGTGTGGCTCCCAAAGTATTAACAGCACACTTTCACTAAATTTTTAACAGTTTTATAAACAAATCTCTCTGAATTGTGCTGCCAGGGTTATCTAGGCAAGGGGTATTTTGCCTTCCTGCCTTTTCTAAACCTACTGCTTGTCTCTTTTGTCTGGAAATGTTGTTCTAGTAGGACTGCTTGAAATACACAGCCATATATAAGTAACAAGACCAAGGGTACCAAGCAATCACCCCACAGAGCAGGAACATCACACACTTTGCTGACAGCACAAGGAGACAAGTTCATCGTCGGCTGTAAGCCGAGCACAGCCACAAGGCTTCATACGTGGCACTGCTGCTTGCCTAAGCACCAGACCCAGTACTTTTAAAAATGTGTCTCTGTGTATTTTTTGCCACAAAATCAAGTACAGAAATATCTGGTAGGCCTAGACACTATTTCTGCATAGAAAAGCCATGTTCTCACGAGTGTATTTCCACAGGTTCTCTGGAAATTCAGTAAGCATGCAGACACTCATAAGCTGATCAATACAGCACTTTTAAATCTCAAAAAACATCTGGCCAAATTCTTCACCAAGAACTCTGAAATAAATATTACAAAAATAAACATAAAATAAGTATATTTTATAAATATAAAAATATTACAAAATTTCAGTCTTAATATTTTTATAAATATTTTATCATATTTACAATCTGAAGTTAAGTATTTCAAGACTAAAATTAAAAAAGAACACACCAGTAAGAGTGGTTCTCGTAAAAATATTCACATATAATTTACACAAGATGGTGTATATCTAATTGAAAAAATGGACAACATTCAATTATTCAGGGAAACTAAAGCTGACTCTGGAAGGAAGATCTTACAATTCCTAGAGCCCAGGTAATGTAATAACCTCATAAATGCAAAAATACTGTACATGGTGTAGAGCCACAACAAGGGGGCCAAAATACATCTGAAATCATCCTGAGCAGTTTAGTGAAAGGTTTGGCTTTGGGCTTGTGAAGATCAGAGAAGGAAAACAAATACTAGAAATAATTAAAATTGATACAGAAAAGAGATGGGCATAGCTACATCTATAGTGTGAGTTCACACCCTGAGTGCTACATGTAATTCTGGCTTCTCTATTGCAGAATGGCAGAATGGTAAAACCAACCAACCAACCAACAACAAAAAAAAGAAGCAGAAAAATGGGCAGAACATATGCTCAACAGATATGGAATACCTTTTATATGAAGAAAGGTTACAGAAAACTAATTAAACTGGATGAGAAAAAACTGGTTTGATTTGATGAGCTTTGTAAAGTTACCACTGCCTAGGACATGGGAAATTGCAATGCAATTCTTTATGTGCCACAACAATGAGAAAGGGGCATAAAATTATAGCCCAGGCAGAAGGAATGAAGGAAAGTACTTTGTGCATAATTAAATAAGAATATACTGCCAAAGGATTATTTAGAGGTCAAATTTACCCCCCTCCCTCCCCAAAAAAAAGTCAAATCTGTTGTCTAGAAGTCCATGGCAATGAAACTGTAAGCAGTTGCAGTGAAGTGGCAATGAAGTACAGGGACGAAGGCACAGTCCAGGGCTTAGGATGCTGAAGCCATGCTAGAGGAAGCAGTTCTGCCCCTGCCCTTCCCTGTCACACTTTCAGGAGTGTAGGTGTCTTTCCCAGCATGGGCAGACTCTCTCCTGACTGCAAGTGGAAAGACACTTAGTGGCTGAAACCTGGAATCCCTCCTGCACCAAACAAACATTGTTTGAGAAGAGATGCTGGCATGCTGCAGTGACTAGGTGCACCCCTATCCCTCCAGCAGGCCCCAGAGCCCACAGGCCCGTCTCCTGGGCAGTGCCACTGCAATGGCCATATGTGCTACAGGCGCACAGCCTGCCTGCCCAGGAGCCCTGCAGCACTGAGCCCCACGGGTCCTGGCCTGCAGCTCTCCTGGCAGGCACCCCGTACACCTCCTCTGGGGCCAACAAACGGGCTGCTCTCAATACCAGGAGCTTCACACAATGACAGAATGATTCTGAGTGTTAAGGACACTGTCAGTCATCTGGCACAACCTCCCCACTCAAGCAGGACCATCCCAGAGCACGTGGCAGAGAACTGTGTCCAGATGGTTCTTGAATATCTCCTGCGAGGGAGACTCCACAGCCTCTCTGGGCAATCTGTTCCAGTGCTCAAGTCATCTCAGTCACCTCAGTTACGGTAAAGAAGTTCTTCCTCATATTCGGGTGGAACTCCTTGTGCATCAGCTTGTCACCACCGAGCAGAGCCTGGTCCATCCTCTTGGCACCCTCCCCTCACATACTCATAGACATTGATAAGGTCCTTTCTCAGTCGTTCCTTCTCCAGGCTGAACAGGCCCAGCACCCTCAGCCTTCCCGGCAAGAGAGATGCTCCACTCCCCTGATCAACTTCGTTGCCCTCCGCTGGATCCTCTCCAGGAGTTTCAGCAGAGAAGGCAGGCGGCAATGAATAAAACCCATGGCACAGACGAGCCCCAGCGCAGTGAAACCCCTCTGCTCGGCGCAGCCTGGCAGCACCAGCAGCCCCAGACAGCCCTGGCAGCAGCAGAGGCCGCAGCAGCGCTGGAGGGGTGAGGAATTTAAAAGTTGACACTTTTGCAAGCCAGAGGGAGGCTTTGCTGGCCCGAACTCTGCGGTGTGCCAGCGCCTACAAAACCAAGTAACCACCCAACCAGCCAAAAAAACTAATAAAACGGTGAAGTCCTGGCGCTTGACCAAGCCCGCCCCAAGCCCTCTGTGGCCAGGATGCGGCGCGGGGCTGGCTGCGGGAGCGGGGCAGGGCCGAGGCCAGCCGGCCGCCCCTGCACCGCCGCCACGGCCGCGGGACATCCCCGCCCGGGCCCCGCCCGACCCGTCCCGAGGCTTCCCGGCGGCGGAGACACCGCCCCGGCCGCGGGCGAGAGTCACCTTGGCTGTCACGCTGGGTCCCCTCCTCTTGAAGGCCTCGGCCGCCGAGGCCAGGAAGCACAGGCAGGCCACGGCGCCGAGCAGCGCTCCGCGGGCCATGGCGCCGGGCGAGCGCTGCGGCGCCTGCGCCGCGCAGGGCGGCTCCTCCCGCGCCGGGGCGGTGGACTCCGGGGAGCGGCCCCCGCCCCGGGGAGCCGCCACCCATCCCGGGGATCCATCCCGGGGAGCGGTCCCCCATCCCGGGGAGCGGCCACCCATCCCGGGGATCCATCCCGGGGAGCGGGCACCCATCCCGGGGAGCGGCCACCCATCCCGGGGATCCATCCCGGGGAGCGGTCACCCATCCCGGGGATCCATCCCGGGGATCCATCCCGGGGAGCGGGCACCCACCCCGGGGAGCGGCCACCCATCCCGGGGATCCATCCCGGGGAGCGGCCACCCATCCCGGGGATCCATCCCGGGGAGCGGGCACCCACCCCGGGGATCCATCCCGGGGAGCGGTCACCCATGCCGGGGATCCATCCCGGGGAGCGGTCACCCATGCCGGGGATCCATCCCGGGGAGCGGTCACCCATGCCGGGGATCCATCCTGGGGAGCGGTCACCCATCCCGGGGATCCATCCCGGGGAGCAGCCACCCATCCCGGGGATCCATCCCGGGGAGCGGCCACCCATCCCGGGGATCCATCCCGGGGAGCGGTCACCCATCCCGGGGATCCATCCCGGGGAGCGGCCACCCATCCCAGGGAGCGGCCACCCATCCCGGGGGTCCATCCCGGGAATCCATCCCGGGGAGCGGGCACCCATCCTGGGGATCCATCCCAGGGAGCGGCCACCCATCCCGGGGATCCATCCCGGGGAGCAGTCACCCATCCCGGGGATCCATCCCGGGGAGCGGCCACCCATCCCGGGGATCCATCCCGGGGAGCAGTCACCCATCCCGGGGATCCATCCCGGGGAGCGGGCTCCCATCCCGGGGATCCATCCCGGGGAGCGGGCACCCATGCCGGGGATCCATCCTGGGGAGCGGTCACCCATCCTGGGGATCCATCCCGGGGAGCGGTCACCCATGCCGGGGATCCATCCCAGGGGGCGGTCACCCATCCCGGGGATCCATCCCGGGGGGCGGCCACCCGTGCCAGGGAGCGGCCACTCTTTCTGGGGAGCGACCATTCACCTCAGCGGTCGGTCCCTTCCTGGAAAAGCTGTCACCCATCCCGGCAGGAGCGGTGACCCGCTCGGGGGGCTGAGCTCCCGGCGCTGCCCAGGTGCGGGATCCACCAGGACGGGCCCGGCGCCCTGGCTGGATTTGGGACGGGTGCAAGTGCGAGGGTTGGATGGGGCACGTTCCTGAGGGGCGGCGGGGAGCCGTGTGCCCTCCCCGGGTCAGCCTGGCCCAAGCTGCAGGACCTGAGAGGGGCATGGCCACCCAGCCTTGGGCTTCGCCAGGCTGTGTTCCCCAGGAAGGTCCCGCATGTGGGTGAAGTAGCCAAAACAGCAAACGCTCAAGGGATTGAGCCAGCAGTGTGCCATTATGGGAAAGGGCAATGGTACCCTGGGCTGCACTTGAAAGAGCATTGCCAGCAGGGCAAGAGAGGTGATCCTGCTCCTCAGCCCTGGTGGGGACACATCTGGAATGCTCTGTCCAGTTCTGGGCTCCTCAGAATAAGAGAGGTGTGGAGCTCCCAGAGTGGGTCCAGCACAGGGCAAGAAAGGGGCTGGAGCATGTCTCTTATGAGGAAAGTCTGAGAGAGCTGTGCCTATTCTGCCTAGAGAAAAGATCACTGAGATGGGACCTCATCAGTCTCTGAGGGCATCTGAAGGGAGGGTGTCAGGAGGACGAAGCAGACTCTGCTTGGTTATGCCCAGCAACAGCATAAGAGGCAACAGGCAGAAACTGATACACAGGATGTTCCACCTGATTACAAGCAAGAACTTCTTTACTGTGTGGGTGCTCAAGGTACTGTGTGTACATTGGAACAGATTGCCCAGAGAGATTGCAGAGTCTCCCCTTCTGAAAATACTCAAGAATCATCTGGGTACAATCCTGTGCCATGTGCTCTAGGACAACCCACGTGACCGACTGTAGTCCCTTCCAACCTGGCCAGTTCCCTGATTCTGTGATTTTGGAAGTGGATCGTTGGTGTTTCGTCTTTTGTGTGCTGAGTAGAAACAGGAGCCTGTGAGGCACTTATAATACTTTTGGGTTAATTTGTGTCAGTGGTGGTGCACTGCTTGGCACCCATGTCAGCTCGCACCTCTGGCTTTGGACAGTAAACGGCAGCACTAAAGGAATTCATCAAACACAAGATTTTCTCCCAAGCCATTGCCTGCTAAAAAGTTATTTGTACTCAGGACCTGTTTCAAATGGTGTTGCTGCTGCAGTCCATAGAAAATTTGTAAATTAGAGCACACACTGAAATCTCGTGGCCTCTCAGTTGCCAACATATGAAAGTTATAATAGATGCCAATACACTACAAGCAGGAAGCTGTCAGTGGCTTATGTAAACACACTCAGGCTTAAACCCAGCAGCGCTGTGGTTCTGAGTGCATGGCATAGCACTTACACAGACAATTGCAAAGCCAGCCCAGAGCTCAGGTGCAGTGCCCAAGGGAGAATGTGCTCTGCACCACTGCACGTGCAATGCATGTCTGCAGAACCCCTCAGCTCGAGACTGTGCCTCAGCTGGCAAGTAGCAGAGACAATAGCCACAGAGTCATGGAATTGTTTAGGATCATCGAGTCCAACCATTAACCAAGCACTGCCAAGCCCAGCACTTAACCACGTCCCTAAGCATCACATCCACATGTGTTTTAAATAGCTCCAGAGCTGGTGATTCTACCACTTACCTGGAAAGCCTAGTGCTTAACAGCCCTTTTCATGAAAGAACTTTTCATAATATCCGACTTAAGCCTTCCCTGGCACCATTTAGGGATATTTCCTCTTGTCCTAAGGCTTGCTATTTGCAATAAAGAGGGTGACCCCCACCTGGCTACAGCCTCCTTTCAGGTTGTTGTAAAGAGTGATCAGGTGTCCCTTTGGTTGTCATTTTCTCCAGACTGAACATACCCAGCTCCCTCAGCTGCTTCTCATCAGACCTGTGCAACAAACTGTTCCCCACCTTTGTAGACCTTCCCTGGACACACTTCAGCACTTCAACATCTTTCTTGTGGTGAGGTGCCCAAAACTCAACCCAGAATGTGAGGTGACCTTACCAGTGCCAAATACAGGGTGATAATCTCTTTGTCAGTCGTGCTGGCCACACCATTTTTGATACAAGCCAGGATGCCTTTGGCCTTTCTGGCCATCTGGGCACACTGCTGGCTCATGTTCAGCTACTGCCAACCAGCACCCCCACATCCTTTTCTGCTGGGCCACTTTCCAGCCACTCTGCCCCCAGACTGTAGCACTGCTTGGGGATGTTGTGACCAAAGTGCAGGACCTGGAACTTCCTCTGCTGAACCTCGTCATCTTGGTTTCAGCCCATCAGTCCAGCCTTTCCAGATCCCTCTGCAGAGCCTTCCTACCTTCCAGCAGATCAACACTCCCACCCAACTTGGTGTCATCTGTAAACCAACAGAGCGTGCACTTGATCCCCACATCCAGGTTATGGGTAAAGATTTTAAACAGGGCTGTTCAAACACTGAGCCCTGGGGAACAGCACTTGTGACTGGCCATGAACTGGATGTACCTCCAGTCACTTCCACTCTTTGGTCCTGGCTGTCCAGTTGGTTTTGGGCAGCAAAGGGTGCACTTGTCCATGAACAGGCAGTGTCTTCACTATGTGTTTTCAGGTGGCTTGTGCAGCTGACCAAATGCCTATAACACCTGAAGAGTGTAGGCATGTTTGTGGAACACATTCTCTCCTGCAGATATTTGACAGGCATCAGGAACTTGACGTGTATAGCAAGTCTTCTCTGAACCAAACATAGTAAGCTGGTACATTAGAAAGATCCACTTCAAAATTCATTTCTTATCTAATCCAAAACATAGCGTACCCTCATGCTCTCTTTTGACTGTATGGGGTGATCACAGAGTGTCTTTCATAGGGTATGTAACTTTTCTGCTCTTTTCCATTCGGCCCACATGCTGCCTGTAATAAGATTTCTCATCAGGCCAAAAAGTAAAATTAATTTTACAGGCACAGCAGAAGGGATGGTTACAGATTCCACATTACATAGCACATGAGCAGAAACACCAAATCATCATCTTGCTTAATTGATGACTGACATAAATAGATGCTTTTTCCTCAAGAGGTGTAAAACATACTTGTAGTTCTTGAGTCAAAGAGCTGTCTGGACTATTCTAGAACTTAATTTTGACATCTGACCTATGTTCTGGTATTTTGTACAACTGAGGGTTTTACCAAAGTCTCTACTACTGCCCCTGGGGACTGCCACCACCACTAGGGTATATGGGGCTTCAGGGCACGTTTCAAGATATTTATCCTGCAGCTATTTAGATCTGTTCATTTTAGTAAACCAAAACTATTACATGTGTGTAGAGGTGGTTATGGCACTTCTCTGATGACATTGCTAATGAGCACAATATTGCACAGTCATATTCTTTAAATATTAAAGCAGGCCCAAAAGGAAACATCTCTTATGCTATATTCTTTGATATGTCAGTGTGCTTTTGACAGGTATTTTAGTATATTAGTATGAGTGTTTACCCAGAGTAAACTGAATATGTATTTATATTCTCTGTCAGTTTTATAAGGTACTGAGAATTTAATATTATGATTCAACTGCCTTGCAAATTCAACTGTAAACACATAGCAATGGTGCTCTACTAACTCTGGCATTAGGATTTACTGCAGACATATAACAAAGTCCAAAGGCTTACTGATTTGTTCTAGTAGTTGGATATAAACTTTAAAAAATCTATATTGCTGTATAAATTCATTAGACAGTAGTTAAGGATTCTGTCTAATAGTGACAAAAGCATTTTCAGTCTGTATATGTATCTAATCACATAAGTCTCAATAGTTAAAATCCAGGGAGTGTAAACTTACCATTTCCGTCTTTGTTTATAGAATCTTAGAATCATAGAATGATTTTGGTTGGAAGGAACCTTAAAGATCATCTAGTTCCAACTCCCTTGCCATAAGCAGGTACACCTTTCACTAGACCAGGCTGCAGAGCCCATCCAGCCTGGTCATGAACTCTTCCAGGGATGGGGCATACACAGCTTCTCTGGGCAGCCTGCTGCAGTGCCTCACCACCACCACCATAAAGATTTTTTCCTAGTATCTAACCTAAACCTTTTAGTCTTTTAATTGGAAGTATTTTTAGATTTGGCATGTGTGGGACAGAACATTTTTGATACTCCAAATGCATGTGGGTCACCAGGTGAGTGTATAAAAGATAAGGGAAAAGGTGGAGCCAAAACTAATTCTGAGTTCTGATTTTGAAAGAAGACCAAGGCTGGCTTATGAGACTGTATTGTCTCAGAGTAGTTCAGTCAGAGTAGTACACTGATTCAAACCAGGAGGTGCAGAAGAATGAGCAAAGAGCTAGGAAGACACAAAAAAGATGATCTGGCTGAGAGGCTCCTTAGTTTAGTACTCCTTAACACAGAGTGTATGAAAGTGTAGGTATGCTGAACAACACTATCTAATCACAGTATTTCCAAGAGTTGCCTTTCTCTCCCCCTCAAAATAAATGTTGGTGTTTGCAAGGATGACTTCTCTGTTTATTGAAGTGTAAATATGTTTCATCCATGTACAAGATGGCAGTATGAGGCAGGAAGAACCAAAGGAGTGCTTGATAGCACTGAAGATATTTAAAAACAACAAGATGAGAAGATGAGACGGGATCTGGTTTACATTATCTTGGAAAGTTTATGCATACTGGTGATGCTGCTAAATAATTTTTGGAAGAAGATAAAACAATGTTTAAAGAGGAAATCTTGAAAAAAGGCAGAAACTTAATATGTTCAGTGAAAAGTCAATTTTACACAGAAAATCTCTTCCTGATGCTAAAAGAAGTACATGTTCTTTTTTCTAGGAGTTTGATGTCATGACTATTGAATTGGAAGTACACAAAAGCCGGACAAACAGTAAACTTTGTACTAGCTGTAAAAAGAAAGAAAACCTTGCAATGAAACTAGACAATGTGTAAAAACCTGTTATGAAGTCTTTATTCTTCTGCTTTAATTATTCATAGCTTTCTTGAAGAATTTGGAGGTATTTGCAAACGCTTTTACACCAGCTGGTTACAGTGTGCTGAGAACTACACGGAATGCACTGTGTCTTTGCACAGAGACAACGTCTCCATATTAAAATAAAAAAAAAAATTGCAAAATCAAGAGGGGGTCTACAACAGAAAACCATTCTTTCATATTTCATCTTTCCTAGCCATGAACAATTTGTTCACCTCTTCAGTGAAGCTGATTTGAAAAAACTATTATCATTTCTTCCCTCAGTTTTCTTTTCTGTAGACTAAACAACTCCAATTCCTTCTATCTTTCCACATGGGTCAAGTATTAGAGCAGGCGTCATCTGGATGTGTAGCTTTTAGTTGAAATATTACCTTTGTCCTTACACATGAGTAGAAGCTTCAGATAAGCACATTTTGTCATTTCTTGCCTCTTTTGTTTCCCTTTATTTTTAAGTTGTTCAAGCGACATAAGGCTGTTGTGGCAAAGATTATGTAGCTCATTCAAAGAATATGCTTAGACTGTCTTGTGTTTCTACTATGGTGCACGGGACGTTGAATTTTAGAGCTAGCTGGCAGATTATTTGGGTGTTTGTCTCTTGAAGTCACCAACCTTTTAAAACAGTAATTTGCTACTGTTTGACAGTCTTTGATTTAAGTAATAGTGTCTGTAATGAGATGTTTCATTGTTTCTTATAGGCTCTCTACGATTTAAAATGGGTACAGAAGAGAACTATTGAGCATACAGAATGTGACACATTTTTCTAGTAGTACTAGCATTGGTAGTAATTCTAGCACTTCTCTTCAGCACTATGGCATGATATGAGCTATGATTTATTGCAGTGGTATAGAAATATATCATATCCAAATTGCTCTAGTATATCATGTTATACAGGTAAAAGAATTCTGGTACACATAATAATGCTTTATGGTTCTGTAGGCAGTTTCATCAATGTTAACTGCTTGATAGCTGCCAGGATAAAACTTGGAGTAACCACTGTGTCCTGTAAGACTGCTGTAGCTGAGCTTTTATTTTTATTTTCTCACTTTGAAATGGGTTTTTGATTCTCAAGGCTGAATCACTGAAAGTGTGTCATCCCTTCCAGGACTGATCTTTGTCCATAAATTTTCACACTGCCGTCATGTTACTTGTCTTGTTTATTTAATGTATCACTGGCAGAATAAAATCATAGGTTTAAAGCCAAACTTTAATCCCATAAAAAACTAAGAAATGCCCCACTACATCTTATATACCTGCTGAATTATAAAATGGTTAAAAGTGTTAAAAGATCAGAGACATTGTGACCTGACATATGATTCTAAGATGCAACAGTTAAAAAAAAAACCAGCTTAAGGTCTGCAAATTTTAAGTCACTGTATATGGCCCTCATGAATAATGAAGAAAGAGGTTTATGGGAAGTTTTGTTTGTGTTTTTTTTGTCTTTTCCTTTATGTGACTTCAGAAAGATGGAGTGTATCTTATGTGCTGTCTCTTCTATTAAACCACTTGTAAAATGGCTTAGACTGCTCCTGTCATCTGGTGCACTTATGCAAAATAAATGTGTCCTATGCTCCGGATAAGTGTCTTCCTTCTGGTGAATAGTTTTTAAGCTTTTTAAATTTTGTATCCAAACCCAATTTGAAGTGTCACCCTTTCCACTCTAATGGTCAAAGCATTTATTTAGGTGATACCAGCAATGTGTTTTCAAAATACTGCAGCTGGAGGCTGAACCATTTTGAGCCTATATGTTTACAGGATATCAGAGCTATCTGTAATTGCACATCTCATTTAGCACATAGTCATTCATTTAAATTCTGTTTTTCATAGCATCTGTGGTTGCATAAGATCCCTAAGGGCAAAACTGAAATTTTTTTTCAGTAAAGTGTAGCTGTGAGGAAATGTATAGTAATATTTCTTTGTTTTCAAGGCAAAAAAAGCTAAAACTTAGAGGGGAAAAAAAGCTAAAATGGCATAGGATCCTATTTTTTCCCCCTTTTCCAAATATTGCTTCCAATTATAGTAAGTTGTTCATTCCAGTTCTCCAAACACTATTGCATATCCCTAAATTATGTCTATGGTCTCTTTTCCATGGAACTACTTGTGCCTAATGGTAAGTACATAGGTGCTTATAAAGTATGCCTTTGTCAATAATTTTAAGTTCCAGTAATCAATACTTCCAGCCTGAATAGTGCCCAGAGGTGCAAATCAGGATATAGCATCTGTGTTTCTAGGCTTTTAAGAAAAAAAAGAGAATTCCTTCCTCAAATATGGAAATGGGAAACTGAAAAATAGCATTCCATCACATCTATGTTGAAGAATAGGTACAAGTTTGTTCTTTTCTTATGATATTTTCAATTATTATTATAATTGTTCTTGGTGGCAGAGGGGAGCAAGGGAAAGGTAGGGAAAGAAGGACATAGGAAGAGTGAAACAGTGAAAGCTCACTAATTGTGTGGGAGGTAAATGGCAACCCAGGAGTAACATTCAGAAGAAAACAAACATAGTCAGCAGTGCTAAGGCGTGTGAATAGGTTTGACCCTCATCTTCCAAATACCAGATGAGGTTGTAGTAATAAAAAGGGAAAATGAAACTTCATCTAGACAAGGTAGGAAGCTGCTGCTGGGATGGTTTTAAATGGAAGGAAAATATGTTGGTGGTTTGTTTCATGATGAGTGAAAGGTGAGGACACATGATATTTGTCTCTCCAACTCACTGTGGAGCCTGCTGTGCTGACAGAAGCACAAAGCTAGCCTCATTAGTACAGGAAATATGGGTTAGAAGATACAGGAAAGAAAAAACTATGTGTAATTTCAGTGTCCCTGAAGTTCTGCATTGTTATTACCATGTTAAAACTAGTGTCTGATCAAGGACCTCATCTGTCTACTTTCTTTCTAATTTCTATTCAGTAAGATGCAGTGTTTCTGAAAAGATGTATTAATATGCTGACAGATTACACTATGTAAAAAAAGATATCTTAATCTACCTTAAGAAACATTTTTTCTTCACTTCTATATTTACTTTAGCTTTTATTAAGATTTTATTCTTATGCATATACAGGTAACTGCTACACTTGTCTTAGGTACCACCCTATTTATTGCATATTTCAGTTCTTTCAGAAAATATACACTGAAGTAAAATAATTATTTTTTTAGAGCTGTACTATTCTTCTTGGAGATCTTGCCAATCAGAGATCAAATTTCTGAGAAATACCTACCATGATCCTTTGTCTATATGAAATAATTTTTTATATGTTTTTGTACATTAAACCTGTGCAACAGATAGATGAACTCTGCCAAGATTGTATAAGGATCAAGGAAAGGACAATAGTCCTGCATACAAGGTGGGCATTAAGTGGTCAGCTCCTAATGTTGCAAATATATACAGTTGGTGTTTTTACTTAGTGTATTTTTTCTGAACAGTGATACAGTTAGTCACAGGTAAAATTTTCTACACTAATTCTCATTAGAAATTCCCATGTCACAGTATCTAGGAAAATGTAATGATTTCTCACACTTAAAATAAAAGGTGATGTTATGAATGAACACAATATAATAACTCTGCATGTATTGACATTTTAACGGTGTATGTACAAAGAAACACCATTGAAACTATTCTTTCTTTTACCATTGTCTATGCGAAGTTGATTGTTTCTTTTCAAAGTGATTTTTTCAATAAAATTTCTAATCTCAAGTGCTTTGTAAATTCTATGTTTTCTGCCCAGTAACTTATTCCAGCAGTCAGCCTTGCATTTCATTGTTGTAGTGCTTGTAATGAACAGAAGTGTGTGTTATTTTTGAGAAAGGAATTGTAGTTAATTTGGAAATGATTCTGACTCACAGTTTTGGAGAGCTGCACTGGTGGCAGCAGTACCTCTCTGTGGTGGGGTGGCCTTGGCTGCATATGAGTTGCCCACCAAGTTGCTTTATCACTCTCCTCAGCAGGGAAGAAAATAAGATGGAGGAAACAGCAATGAGTTAAGGAGAAGGAAGTTTAACAACAACAATAGCAACAACAAAACAAAAGTTGTACATGGAAGCAAAGGAAAGGAAAATATTTATTGCCTACTGCCCATCCACAGGTGATATCCAGGGCTGCTCAGGAAAGCCAAAGCATGACCAGCACCTCTCCAGCCACCAGCTCACAGCAAAGCAGGGTGAGGGCTGCTGTGGGGAAAAGAACATGTTCCAGGCAGACCAAATACACCTCTATATTCGCAGTTCTGGTGTTCAGAGGTATATGAAGGTTCTCAGCATTGAATTCCCACTATCAAAAGAGGAACTGGGAGGTCTGATATAAAAAGTTGTGGATTTTAAGCACCTTGTTCACTTCTGGGGAAGGAACTTTCAGTCTTGGTGAAACTTTTCAGTACTTCTTTTAGATTTTACAGTTAAGCTAGTGAAAAAGACTAGCGTTTTAGTGATTCTTTTTAAAAGTGTCATCGACCCCTAAAGCCCTGAAGACTGCACAAAGCATTTTAAAGCAAGAATTTCTTACAAAATACATAGAATATGCATAATGTATGAAAATGTAATTGTCTGGAATGAAAATTTGCTTATGCAGCTGTCACTTCTCAATATTTAATTCATCAGAAACTGACGCTGATGGCAGTTTACAACTTGCCATTTGTATTCTCTGTATTTCCTATGAAGCAAGATTGCTAAGCCTTAAATATCAATACTTTTCCTTAGTATATTGTGAGTAAATATTTTACTGATTTTTGTGTTTGTCACCCATTGATATGAAGAACTGTAAGGAAAAAGTAGGAAGAGTCTGGGATATTTCAATTGGTCTGAGCAAAGTTTAAGACGTCTCTGCTCATGGCAGGCATTTGATCTAGCTGACTTTTGAAGGTCCCTTCCACCCCAAACTATTCTATGATTCTATGAAAATGATCAAGTTTGTGTCTGCAAGCAAAGGAACCTGGGATAAATAGCTTAGAGATCAGACATGTTAATAGCACTTCACTGGGCAATGCTCTCAGAAATATAACTTCACGTTGTAATTTATGTGCCAAAATACCTAATGTAATTGTTAACACCATTGAAAGCATTGCTTTTCTTTCTGTTTTTAGATTGCTGATACTTTGCTGGATGCCATATTTTCTCTGTGTCTGGAAACCTATGCTAATATCATAATGCTTTGGATGGCATATCCCACAGTTTTGGTTGACAAACTAATTATTTGGATGGTGAAACAGATTAGAGAATCTCCCTTATTTAATCCATTAAATTCTAGATAATCTTCATTAGAGGCCCCAGAGACTTTCATTGGTGATTGGTTTTTAGTGCAAAATACACCTTGGTGGATTTAAGTGTAATCCCACAAAAGCTACCTGGAAGCTGACTTATTTTTATGTCAGTTTTTACATATCTTAAAAGAGAGCCCTGGTTTCTAGCAGAAGCAGCATCAGAGTAGAAACAAAACAGATGCTTCTCTGATTGTATCTAGGGATATGTCAATGGTATTCTTAGAAATAGAGAAATTTTGGCTTGGCAAACTAGTGGTGGCATTTTTGTTCTCATTAAAACATCAGATTGATAAAGTCCATGAACTGTTTTGTTCCAAAATGTTCAGGCTTCTTTAAACATTAGCATTCTTATGCTTTCATTGGCATTGCAGGCTTCTAGGAAACTCACTTTTTTACAGATCTTTTCCTTCACGTCCTTCCTTCCATCAATCTGACAAGTGAGAAAAAAGTCAGCCCTAAGACTGCCAGTTATAGATGCTGCTGAAGACGCAGGACTACAATAAAATTCATTTCCAGGAAAGCTTTTTCCTGTTCGGGGCTCTGTCTCTCTCCCCATTGACAGGAAAGCCAGGACTTTTTTAGACTCAGCAATGTTCTGCATCAAAATTCTCTAACTTCAGACAACATAGTCAGGGAAGTGACAGCTTTATATGTATCTCTTTGTAGAAGACCTCAGTAGTATTGTAAATCCAGAGTATATTCACAACTGTTGTGCTTATACACTGCTGTAAAAGCAAATGGATATATCATGTGACGTGTAAACTACTGTTTTCACACTTAGGACAGCAATCTGTAAATTTGAACCAGTAAATCTTCCTGAACATGAAGACAAAGTTGGTACTTGTTTCATAAACACATTGGCTATGTATATTATAGCTAATGCAGCAAATGTTCTCCTAAAGGATAAACAATGTCATCCAGAGCTAAAGTGTTGTCTTTTAATAGTGTGGTTCATAAATTACAATGTCATTAAAAAATTAAATTCAAACTATTTACAAAAGCAAAATAAGTTCACTGCAAAAATGTGTGAAATGTAAATTAGAACTTGAATCTTTATTCTGCCTCTTTAGCATCAGTGTAAACTCAGTTCTAACAAAGTGGTGTTTGAGTCTGTCAGAGCAGGATATTCCAGAGCACAGGAACAGTACTCTGGTGAAGCATTCCAGCAGGAGTGTCCTTGTTGGCTGACCTTCTCTTCTCTCTGTCTTCTGTCTGTGATGCTTCCCCATTAATTGCATTTTCTGTCTGAGTAGGATTTTTACATTTGCTGGTGTAAGATTTATATATTTGGCAGCCTTTAAGGATCAACTTGGCCAAGGATGTTTTTCTAGTGAGGCTAAGAGTGTCCACATGTGGTCTTTTCTGCCAGAGTGGTAGAAGAGACATTACACAGCTATGATCTGATTAAATGAAGCTTATCCATAGTTGTGTCTGTCTTACCAGTTCAAAGGTAGAGGTGTGATTCATGCTTCTCCCTTTAGACCTAGAATAAGACTGTGTGACTACAGATACTATCAGGAGCTGTATTTTAGCCATAAACTGAATAAGAAAGATTGTAAGGTGTCCCAATCCTGATTTCTGGAGGAAAATGAGATGACCATGTAATTCAGATCAAATAATTAGAAAGAATTCCTCTGTGAAAGCTGGAACAGGAGCAGACTATCTCTGAAGTACAGCTAAGAAGACAGGCACAAGTTCATACTGTAGCAAATTGGGATAAACATGAAGTTAGGACCTCATGTTTCCTTTCCTTCCTTCTCTTCTTCTCCCACTGACATTTTCAGAAATTTACAAAACAATTTAGCTCATCTGTCTTCCTCATTGCTACATACACATGTATGTGGCTCAGTTGCAGATTCCATTCTGTATTTTTCAAAAGTTGGGAGAGAAAATGATGAGTCCCCTCAGAAGCCACTTCCAGCAGTACAATGACAACTGTGTCTCCATCTTCCAGTGGATGCTATTGCCTCCTCTATTAAGACATCGGGAGCCTGACAAGAAAACTGTTGTGCAATTAGCTCATTCTGAATCACAGTAAAGGAAAAAGGATGATGCTTTAACTACCCGCCTGAGATACTGTTTGCAGTAGTATATAGAGCTCTGTGTCACTCAGTGAAGTCTTGGCATCCTGTCTGAAATTGGATAACTAGATAGTGTCAGTATCTATGACTGCTTTATTTAATATTTATCTTGCCTGGAAACTGTCTTGCCCTGCTGGGCAACGTACCTGATAAAGCAAACAGTGAATTTTGCTGGGATCTTGAACTATCTCAGCTACTTCAGCTGAAGCTGACTGCCTGAGGCTTTGAGGAGACCATCAGCCACTGAACTCCTATCCAGTTTTGCATCTACTTTTTCAGCAGAATCATCTCCAAAATCATGTATTGTCTGAGTGAGTGGAATGAGGTAGAAAGCAGTTGTTCTTCCCTAAATTCCTGCTTCTATCACCTCCTAATGTTGCATTTATTTGTCTACCTAGGAGTAATGTCAGCAAGACAAGTAAATTTAATATAAAGTATATTTTCAAAGGGTTTTTACAGGCATTCAGAGTTGCAGAAGCTAAAGTGATGCCTTATGAGGGAAAGTAGGGAAAACAACAAAATAAACCAATGTTTTTGGCATGAGCAATCCTGGCTGCTATGTGTAATATGATTTGCTGTCACTAATATTATCCAGGGAATAGTTATAAGACCAAGAACATGCTTAGTATTGTGGGCAAACAGTTGAATTCAGCTCAGTTACTTGAATTCTAAAATTGTAGTCTACTAACCAATTGTAAATTATCTGCATTTTGCTTTCTGGACCGCAGATTTATTGGGAAGGCATTGTACTTCAGATTAATAGAATTGTTTGGTTTTAGAATTCTGGGCTTCCCAAGGAAGGGTTTTTCAAAATTGTCTTGGGTAGGGAAAAAGATGTCTGTTACAGAATCGGCTGCAGGTCCCTTCTCAGGAGAAATGATTATAGATAGCTACAGATCATTATTTGCTGTTTTATTAGGAACATTATCTCTACAAACTTTAGGGAACACCAGACCTTAGTTGTTGACAGCTGCTGGTCCTGGAGCAGCAGAAATTATAATAATTCATGCAAGAGAACTCTTAGACTGAGAAACAGGAATAAGGCTTTGCATACTGTCACAGCCATCTCTGACCCAGACTCAGCTACTTAGAAAACCTCAGAAGTTGCAGTGGTGTTTCATTTCTCTCATAAAAAATTAGCAGTTGAAATTTGAGGATTTGCTTTTCAAAACAGACTCAGAATTGTATCTATCAGCCTAGAAAGTGCTGTAAGAAATTCTGAAAGAAATTGTCTAAAAAATGTAGCCAGGAGATGCCCATGGGAGTAGAGTGGGTGCGCTAACAGAAGTCTGAATGCCTGGCTTGACTTCAGGTGTCACCAAAGCTGCCTTCAGACAAAGCTGACTTCAGAAGGCCTCGACTCAGGAATAAAAGTCTGGTGTCAAGAACTGCCTTGTGACCTAGTTCAGACTAATATTACCACAAGACCAGTATACATCAACTCTTGGGTGCTTAGACACTTAACAACACTTCTATCCCCATATCATGATCAGTTCAGAAAATTCAATAGCACTTGGAGAACAGATTCATTCTTGTTTATCCTGGAAACAAGGCATTAATGTGAAGAGAATACTCAGTGAAAATTCAAGTAGTTCATGTTTATTTTGTATGCCTTTTCTGCTCTAAGTAATGCCAACAGAACAAAAAGAAGGATGAATGGAAGTAATAAGAAAAAGGACACCAAGGAATACATATTTTCAACCCTGCCTTCTATTTCCATTTTCACTTGAATGCAAAAGAAAACTGTTTTTAAAGTTTCCTATTGACTACATGTAGCCTTAGTGGCTACTACCCTTGACTCTGAAAGGAGTAAGGATCAGAAGGGATGACATAAAATGCAGCCTTTAGTAAAATTCTAGTTAACAGAATACATCTGGGGTGTTTTGTTTTAGGAAAAACAAGTTCATACTGTTTTATAGATTAATATGCTCAAGAATTTCTGGTATGAGTCATGGAGGTATAACTTTTTTGGGTAATGTTGTTACAGATTGCTTAATTGCATTATGTTGTTTCATTTATTCCATTTTCTTACCTTGGTTCAACCACATAGGAAACAGAAATAGCACAACTGGACTTGCAGAAAAATGGAGAGATATTGGGAGAGGTCACTTAGATTGGAGTGGAACACTCTTTTGATACCAAAGGATTTTTTTCTGCACAAGGACTGTAATATATGTTTCAAAAGTTGCCAGTCAAAAGACACCTAAAACTTAATCACAGAGCTATCTTCCTCTTCTTTCAATGTAGCAAAACATGTTGAGGAAACAGGAGCATGAGAGATGAGTATTGCAGATAAATTTCAGCTGCTTTTACTGGCCTCTTTTTTTCCTTTAGTGTAATGTCTAGTGGCCAAGAACCACGATTATTCAACAGGAGAGTTCCCGAAAGTTTTCCTGACTTCACCAGCCCAGCAGGTAACTTTAGTGTAGCTGCAAGGCTATGAAGCTGTCTTTATAACATTATGTCCTAAGGTCATCAAAGGAGTGTTTCCAACTGAGTTTCAGAGGAAGGGAAAAGGGCATTGCAAGATCAAGGCTTTTTGTGTTTGCTCCTAATTACTTAGAATTTTTCAACAGATGATCTCGTTCATAGTTAGGATTGGAGAGGAAAACGTAACAAATCTGAGTAACTCACTCACTAATGATGATACTAGCCTCCCATTTCAGACTGTGTCTCTGCGTGTTGCTTTAGGTTGTTGAGGAAGAAGCAATTAATAACATTGGTGAGATTAACCTTTTTCTATGTAACTGCAGCTACACATTATTTTTGGTTTCATAGTCTACTCTCCTTAATCTGTTTTTTCTCAAAGGTATTTTCCCTGGTCATTGAAAAGGGGAACCAATACATGTGTAAAAATACGAGGTGGAGCAGGAACTAACACACAGCCCATAATATGGAACTGTCAGTGATAAACCTCTCTGGGAAAGGCAAGGTCTGTGATGTGGTATAAAATGTCAGACTTCTGGGACTGCTTATGGGTGCAACGCGACAAGTTGGAATCAGTAACCACATTGATTACACATTTATTTTTAAGATGCCCTTTTGTGTTTTACCTAATCTGACTCAGCTGTGGGCTATTGCCAGTAGTGATCCCATTCCTCCTTCTCTCCTCCTATGCTTCACAAGTGACAGACTCTATCTGGTCCTTTATGTCATATGAAATACTATTAATACAGCTATGCAGCAGGTCATGTAAACCTGCTGATCTGATAGAGAATGGACTTTTCTTCTTTGTAGTTATTTGATGGACCAGTGAACCAGAACTACTCACTAGAAAGCCTAATTATTAATAGAACCAGTTTTACATTGGTGAGAGAAAGAAAGTAGAAAAGTGGTTTATTATGTAAGATTATACAGAACTTATAGATGTACCCCAAAAAATAGCAGGACAGACTCAGTTCTAAGATCTCATAGTCTGTTGGACCCTTCTGTACCTGCTTTCTTTCCATTCCACAGATACACAAGGGGTTTGGCTTTTTTCCTTCCAAAGCATTGCAGAAACAACTGAATAATTCAGCAACACAGTTGCTTTCAGGATTTGTTGTAGATTCTGGTATTGACTTGCCCGCTGGCTGTTGCCATTTTCCTTTTGCCTGCTTCTGTACCACTTCTGGCCACTTGTTAGACCTGCAGAACAGGACTGGCTGCAGTGGTCTTTAATTCCTCTTTCTCACATAAATGAGTGCTGAAACTCTTACAAAAGGTTAAGTTATATAGATGTTAAATGATGCTGTTTGGTTTGGTTTGATCAGCATATTCAGGTAGCTGAGCTAAGGCATGGAGCTGTGCTCACACATACAATCCTTGATTAACAACTTTCTTGGTGCTCTTTCTTTTTTCCTCAAAACTCTTCTCTGTTACATTATTTAAAGTTACATCATAAATTTCTGTTAATTAACACACCAAATCAGGAAAACCAGCTACTATTTGGCATAATTTTATTTTTAAAACTTATTGCACCCCAGTTGAGGACTCCCCAGTAAAAGAGACATGGACATACTAGAGATAGTCCAGCCATGAAGAAGATGAGGGGGTTGGAGAATCTCTCCTATGAAGAAAGTATGAAAGGCTTCCCTCTTAGAGGAAGTAGAGCAGGAAGCTCATGGGATCTCACCAAAGCATGTACGTACTTGAAAGCACAGTGCAAAGAGAGCCAGGTTCTTTTCAGTGGTGCCCAGAGACAGGACCAGAGGCAGTGCTGAGATACAGGAGGCTTCGTCTGAACACCCAGAAGCACTTTGTTCTTGTGGGGGCAACTGGCACTGGCACAGGTAGCCCAGGATGGTGGGGGAGTCTCCATCCTTGGAGATATGGAAAAACCTGATGTGCCACAGTCCTGGGCAGCTGGCTGTGGGTGTCTCTGCTTGAGCAGGGGGTTGCATCTGATGATCTCCATCATATCTATTCCATGATACCATATAATCTCCTGCTCTTATTGAGAGTTTGAACTTCTATCACTTACTGCTTACGACCCTTTCTGATAATAAATTACATGGCAATATGATTTCCGAATGTGTCTGATGTTCTGTGTGATTCATCCACAAGAAGGAGTACCAGAATTACTGCCATATGCACTCTGCCTTTAATCTTACCAAAATAAACACTGAAGGCATCAAGGGTGAAGCAAATTTCTGTTTCCTAAAATAGAACAAACAACACCATGTTACTCTCTTCTTTTTCATGCAGAAATAACTAAAGAATTCTGTGTTAGTAATTCATATGGTAAAAATGTAAGAGAAACAAGACAACATCTATATAAGTGTGAAGGCACTTAAGGAAAGATTTTGGATTATATAGTTAAACCCCAAAGCTTACACGTTGCATTAGCTCCAAGAACAACATTGTGGCCTATCAACTGTGATCTATTTGCCATGAATAGAACTTTCAGTAGCTTTACCAAAGGCTGTATTCATCAAATTTAAGCACAGAGGCAAAGGAAATATGCTCACTTCTGGACCACTTTCCTCTGAATGCATAGCTGTTCACAGGACACTTATTCCACTGGTTTCAAAGAATATATTTTTATGTGTGAAGTCTAAAGCCATACTTAATCCATGTAGTATCAAGACCTACATTATTTTCACTGACTTGGTGTCTTCATCTGGAGGATAGCCATCTGCAGTTACTGATACTGATAAGAGGCTTTGTAGATAAAAATTCTGATGGAGGTGCTAATTGACGCTATTTCTCTTTTACTTATTACTGCCATTTATTC
Organism: Prinia subflava; assembly: GCF_021018805.1. Lineage (NCBI taxonomy): Eukaryota > Metazoa > Chordata > Aves > Passeriformes > Cisticolidae > Prinia > Prinia subflava. The sequence goes on along the minus strand of NC_086283.1, from coordinate 68,471,377 downwards.
TTAGCCAATAAAAAGCCCCCACACACAAACAAAAAACCAAACCCCATTCACACTCACACAAGAAAAAAGTACACCAAAACCAACAATAACCCACCCCTCAACCACTTAATAAAACCTGAGTAAAACCTAAATAAGGTTTGTGACATCTTAGCTTTCCACTAATTTTTAACTGAATGTAGTTTTCTGCCAGACCAAAGCAGCTTCCTATTGTACTGCTGATTGCTTCAGGATGTTTCAGATTTTCTCTTAAATATATAATAGCTTAACCATCCTCATAGCATCCTAAAGGGCATACCAATTCTGTACACTGCTTTTTGGAAGATGTACTCAAAAGTGAATGTTCTGGGCTGTAAGTTAAATGCTGTTTGAGGACTTCTTCTCTGCATGTACACTTACAAGTTTGTGCTATATAAATGTGTACAGAGATGTTTTGAAACAAGCCAGATCTGCTTATTATTTCAACTTAATTGCTGAACGGGCAGACTGCCCTACTTTCTTGTAACTTTTTATTGCAGGGAAGCTGACTAATCTGGCTCTTCCTCCATCAACAGAACTTTGTGAACTGTTCATATCCCACTTTGAGAACAAAACTAAGATCATTGTGAGTTGCTTGCCCCCTAACAAAGCTGCCAACACTAACAATTCTCTAATTCCAAATCTTGAGCCTGTCAAAATTTTCAAGCTACAAATACTTTTGGCATGTTATGTTCCAACACCTCAGGGCACTATTATGTTTTGCCAAATCTTTGGTCTAAACAGTTACAGTTTTTCTCTATTCTCTAATCCCACTGGGTTCTCACATTGTTAATCTTTCTTTGATGATGGGGAAAGTCTTAATAATGACACAAAGTAAAACAATTATTTGTCCAGTTTTAAGAAAAAAAAATCTAGTAATAGAAGATCTTGCATTTGCTATTTAATTTTTTTTTTTTCTTCTTCTGATTGTAGCACACTGTAAATGTGCAAGTATCTTTCGAAGAACATTTCTTGGTTTCATCTCAAGCTGGACCCTGTCCTCTGAACTGGGAAATAGTCTTCTGAAGAGTTAATTTTTGGTCTTTGTACTCTGACTGAAGAATTTTTGCTGCTGCTGCTTGACCTCTCAGTTTACTTTGGCATTATTTCGATCATAATAGAACATCAGGTCTCTTGGCAACTCAGATTGATTTTGCTCTAGTTTCTATTGAGATCTCTTATGCACATAGTCATTCTGCCTTTCTCCTTCTGTCCCTCTATCTCATGCACGTATTCACAGGCAGACACACTCTGGAGCATGTTACACACATCATAGCACAAAACAGGCAAGAAAAGGTGGTCTGATGGTTAATAAACAGGTCTCCTGGCCAATGTGTGGGTTTATTCACTGCCATTCTATTAATAGATTATATATCCATCATGTACACCTATCGTGGTTGGGGGGGAGGTGAATTTTTCCAGGGGGATGTGGGCAGGCCAATCAGTGATCAGGTTTTCTGCTGGCACCTGGATTGGTCACTCAGAGGTTTGGACACACCTCTGAGGACACAAAGAGTTAAAGCAGGACTCCAGGGGGGTTCGGCCTCTTTTGGGTTCCAATTTCAGCAGTGGAAACATCTCCTCTGCCCTGCTCAGCTCTGGGCTGAGTGGGGGAGGGGGCCACGTGGCCGGGCTCAGGACAACCACGCGGTGGAACTAAAGTAAGCTGGGCCCCGGGGGGAGAAGAGAATGGACAGGACTGGAACTGAGCTGCCCCGTCCAGGATGGAGGGGTGGAAAACTGTGGAAGTGCCTTCTGTGTGTGCTCACCCCCTCTTCCCCCCAAACTCCGGGAGAAGGTTCCCAGCCACGTGGGGGTTGCCCAGCCTGGGAGTGCCTGAGCCTGCACCCTGCGGATAGATAGAAGCTCTTAACCCTTGCTTGGCAGAAAGAAACTTTTCTTAGACATTGATTCTCATGACTGGTGGTTTCAGAAGAGAGAGAGGAGCAGCCTGGGACCGAGATGACAAAAGGAGATGAAAAAAAACCCCAGATGGGCAGAGATTGAAGAGGAGTGGCTTTTGAGCTGGACTTTTCTTGCATAATGTCAGCCATGGGCTGAACTTAAGTCTCTTTTGAACATAAACTGCATTTTAGGTGGATACAGCTGCCCCTGCTTTTGCTACAGTGACTGGCACTTGAAGAGTGGAGCGAGCAGAGAAAAGAGGGGGAGGGTGAGGTGGCGCCCTCTGCCCTCAGGGCAGACCTGCTCTTGGAACCTGGGCCCCTGGGTAAAAAGGGGAGAGCTCGGCATGCAGCATCCTTAAAAAGCCCTGTATGCAGTTTCAGCCTATGGACAGCGGTGAGAGCGCTGGACATAGGAAAAAGAGAGTGTCACCCTGGCAGACTTCTCCGGACGGTGCCACGGATGACATGGAAACACATAAGGGGTGGACCCGTGTTTTCTAAAGAACAGTCTGTGGTGCAGGAGAGACTCCTCTCTCCCTTGCTGAATTGAAGATTAGTTTGTTTTTGAGTAGTAATTGTTTGATCTAAAACCCAAAGGTTTAGTCTGTGAAGAGTAATGTGTGGGAGGTGGAAACTGAGAGATGTTCTGAGAAGTTTTTATTTCTGTCTCTGTGTGTGTTTAAGAGTTTTTCTGTCTCTGTTCTTATGTAATGTAATAAAGTTTTGGGGTTTTTTTTGTTTTCAAGATTTAAGCCTGCTCTGCTCTGTTCCTGATCACATCCCACAGTAGTTGTTAAGGAAAAAACATATATTCATGGGTGCATTAACATCTGGCCGGTGCCAACCATGACAACACCATTTTTCACCAGAAGATATCAAAGCTTTTTGCAAGTCACTAATAACTAGTACCTCAGTAGAGACAATGTTGCAGACAGGAAGGTTTTCTTATTACATTATTGGGGAAAGTAGTTAGCCTGGGTACAGACACCAGGGGTATGGGACCACAAAGAAAGGAGGATCATTACAGAATTCTCATGATTTTTCAATCATCCTGTCTCAACCTATTTATCTGACACAGTTCTGTGCACACAGTTCAGGATATAAACAGGTTTAGGTCCTGTTTTTTTTCATACTCTATGTCTCAGTGCAAATCTTGTGAGTAATTTTGTTAGTTTCCATGCCATTTTATGTGGACGGCACTGTCAACTGGGTATCCACCTGCCCAGATATAATTTAATTCTATACAGTCTGGCAGGTCTGCTTAGGTCTTCAGATGTTAGATCCCTTCTTTCTGCAACAGTGTCTATTAGCACTGGTCTTTTTCTTAGCTTTCTGGAGATGTAAAACAAAGATACGTGAAGTGAAATCACCAGTCATTGGTTCCAGAAAGTACTTGCACATAGCTGTCTTGATTACATTCTGTATTGATACTCCAGGTATTTCTGCCTTTTAAATCAAATGCCCTGTTTTACCAGCTCTTATCTCATAGACAACTAATAAGTATTATTCTCAGCCCTTTTTATTTTAAGTTATGCATGGTATTTCTTGTGTTCAACCAACCCAATATATCGTGTTTCTCAAGCAGGCTACCAAAATACTGGTCCATTTCGCTTTATGGATTATATTATTTTCAATGCTTTATATAACCAAGTCCTCCTAATATCAACATCTATTCTCCAGATTGTTTTGAAAGTATCTGGGATATTTAGTAAGTGATCTGACTTTCTTCAAGTTGAAAAAGAAACCTTAAAAGGCTAGAAAAAGGAAAACCTAATTCCATTCTTCTTAGGTCATTGTATCCATTATTTGTAAGACTGTTTGAAAAATTATGGATGAATTTAATAAAAAATATGTTTTAGGTGAGTCCAGTAATAGAACATCCCAGGTTTCCAATATTGGTGATTTTTTAATAGACTTTGTGTCGGAAAATTCTTAAAATATAGATTTTAAGTGACTGTAACTATACAGTACTGAAAGTTGTGTTTTACATTGTCTCTTAGATTTTCTGCACTGCATTTATTATTTTGGGAAATTCTAAGTTATTTTAATGCAGCTATTCCAGAAAATACAACCTCAGTTCAAACCTCAGGTTTTTTTGATCACACCATATCACAAATAATAAAGATTAAAGAATCAGAGGTTAATTAATAAATCTGGTTATCTTACATAAATGGAAAACTGGCTACTAATTCTCCTACCACTTTGTTGATTCTAGACAATTACCAGAAATTAAAAGTGGTGGAAAATATATTTTAATCACAGAAAAACAGAAGAAGGAGAAGCACCTATGACTCAGTGAAGATCAGGAGTAAGGCTGTTGGAAGATGTCTTTTATATAGTCACTTTCCTGACCACAGTCACATTTTGGTTTTAAACAAATACAGTTCTACCAATCTTAGTGTAAAAGGCTTAGGGATAGCTTTCAGCACTTTCAGTGTAAAGTTCCCATGAAATAAGCTGAAATTAAGTACACTGAACAGTAATAATTTTCTTTGAAATCACAACTTCCACGTGTCTATTCAAGCTTGAGGATGACTATGTACAAAAAACTAGTCACCTATATATACTTTATAATTTTTTATATTCCGTGTGTGTGTAGAGATAGATATATAGACAGACAGATAGACAGATAGACAGATAGACAGATAGACAGATAGACAGACAGACAGACAGACAGACAGACAGATAGATAGATAGATAGATAGATAGATAGATAGATAGATAGATAGATAGATAGACAGACAGATCTCAGTATAAATATATACTTTGGTCATTTGGCAAGTGAAAATACCAAGATTCTACTGAATACTAAACCAGATGCAATAAATCCTGTACCATACTTTGGTTTATGCAGAGTCTATGGCTGGTGGCTGGGATTAGACTGTAACATCCAAGATGGCTGTTCCAGAATAATGGTGTCAGAATGAACAAGGTATTCAAGAATCTGGCTTGCTGAAGTCAGTTTGACATATGGTCTTATTTTATGAGAAAGATCATCTACCAGACATAGACCAGTAAGAAACAGTGAACATTGGCAGGGCAGGTATTTCAGAATTGTACCTGCAGCCTTTTACAAGCAAAGGAAGATACAATCCCTGCTTTGAATTCTTGTTCCCTGGGACTGTTAGTCGTTTCCTTTCCCCATCAATAGATCCAGGGGTGATTTATAAAAGAAAAAAAAATGAAATAAAACAAGAAAAACCAAACTAAACAAAAAACCCCCAAACCCTCTGCCTCCTACAAGTCTCCCTACCAAAACAAACTACTAGACTTTAGGCCTGGAGAAATCTGTTAGAAATGTAAAAGTTTTGAAAAAGTACTTAAATAGAAAACAGAGAATGTGAGGTTTTTCTGTCCAAAACACTGAGTCACTATTACAATCCTGCACCAAAATTGGAAAGAAACTCCATAATCTCCATTTATTTCTGCAAATATTATGGCAGTTTTGTCCAGATCTTATCATTCTTGTGTCACATGCAAACAATCATATTTAATAGATTCTGTATTTCTGAGAGGTATTTTTAGATAGAGTAAAGGAAAACTCTCTAGATTGTTTTGCTGCTTGAAGTAGCCACCCAGAGTTGCATTCAAAATGTTGAGTCAGTTTTGGAAAGCTTGACATCAGAGATTTTAAAGGAGGTCTGCCTTTCAGACTGCTCTCTTGCACTTTTCTTAAAATTGTTGAATGAAGTACATTCAGTTAAGAGTGTGCACTCATACTGGAAACATAAAAAACCCCACAAAAACTGGGGTTAAAGATGTCAGAGGTGATTAAGGTATTTTATCAATTAATCCTGTTACTACCCAGAGAATGGATTTAAAGTTCTAGAATCCTATCTGGACAAACATCTTGAAGTAGTGCACTATAGATCAAACACTGTCTTCGTGTTTAAAAAGGAAAAACCCCAACCAACCAAACAACAATAACAACAACAAAACCCCACAAAAACAACAATAACAACAAAACCCAAAACCCAAGCAAATAAAACAAACAAAAAACCAAACAAAAACCCCCCAAAAGCAAAAAACCCCAAACAAGCAAAGAACCCCAACCAAACAAAAGCCCCACTTATAAATCTCAAATAATTGAGAGTGTTTTCAAATTGGTTCTGTGTAAAAGCGGGAATAAAATTAACCCAAATTTGTCATGGCAACTTTCTTCATGCCATGACTTGATTTATTTTTAGTTGGTCTTTACAGCTGAGAATTCCTTTTCTCGTCCCATCTGCAGCATGCCTTGCTTGGAGCAGTGTTTTGTTGACGGGCATAAATATTTGAATCTGTGAGGAGGATTTGGTGGCTGGGGAAATTGATAATAGGCTACAGCGCATTTCCCCCCAAGGGTCACTAGTTCACATCCGTATCAGGTCAATAGTGGCAGAAAGTCATTGCGGATCTGGCTGGCATCTGCCTCGTGGCCATTGCCAAATCATTTAACAATCGCTGTCCGGTTCCACGTGGCCAGGTGTTTTCCTTTCTTCCCGGCAGCGGACGCCCTCGGGCAGCCTCTCACCACCTGCTCCCGAGGAAGGGACACAGTTCTCTTTCGTGGAGGGGCCCCTGCAGCGCCCGGCGCCCCCGGGGACCGGCGGCTCCTGCCGCGCCCGCCGCAGTCCCGCACGCCGCGGCCTGACCCGAGCCGCACGGCGGGGACGGGCGCCCGTCCCCGCCCGCTCCGAGGGACACCCAGGGCCCGGGGGGGGTCTCGCCGCGGCCGCAGCGACACCGCCCGCCGGGCCTCCAGGGCGCCCCCCGGGGGCTCCTCCCGGCCTCTGCACCGCCCGCGGACCCACCGGCAGCGACCCCCGCTGACAGCCCGGCAGAGACCCCCGCTGACACCGCCGGCTCCGGCAGAGCCCCCCAGAGACCCCCGCTGACAGCCCCGCTCCTCGGCCGCGGCCCCTCCCGCGCAGCCCTCTCTGCGCTGCACCCCGTGCCCGGCCGCGGGGCGCGGTGCCCTCGGCTTTTTCGGGCAATTTCACCGACTCTTGTGGCTCTTGGGCCGCTAGCTGGTTCCAGGGAAGTAGAAGGGGGAGGGCAGTGCCTGGCTTCAGCTCGGGTGCCGCCAGGCCGCCCTGCCCTCGGCCGCCGCTTGGGCCCGGGGAGCGGCGCCCGCCGGAGCGGGGCTGAGCTGCCCCGGCAGCGCTCGCCTTGGGAGCACCACGTTTAAAACACGTGTGTAGAGATAGGTCCGTGTAGAGCCATTGTGTAGAGCCTTGCTCTATCCCTTCTCCTCCCCCTCCTCTTCGAGGGGAACTGGAATCCGAACGGTGAGATGTAGGAGAGCGCGAATCCCCGTGAATCCCATCTGAATAAATGTCTATATTAATGAATTATTAACTCGGCCGCTGGTGACCTTAAAACTGGAATGAGGAGACGCCTAGGGCAAGAAGGAAAGCTGCTGAATCCTTTATCGGACTCCTGTCAGGGGTAACCGACCATTTGTCTTCCCCAGATCAGGAGAATTAATTAATATGAAAGGCAAACTTTTTAATTGTGTGTCAAACGAAATCAAATAGGGTGTCCCCGATTCAATCCCTTGCTAAAAGGGGTTTAGCTCCCTTTTCTAACCCAAGCCTAAAATAAAGCCTTCGAATTTCCAAAGAGAAATTTTCCATCCTTCTTAAGTGTTGTTTACAAAACAAAACACAACAACAACAAAACCACCACCACCAACAACAAAAAACACAACCGGAAAACCCCACAAAACCCAACCAAACACCCTAAAAGGAAAAAAAATCGCAGGGAAAATGATGAATTTGGGTAGTTAATTTATCGATCTTGGCTCCTCTTCCCGCTTGTTTTATTTTAGAGGTCATTAATCAATGAAGAAAAACACCACCATGTTCCCTCTTTGCATTTAATACACTAACCCTCCTTATTTATTTCTTTTGAACAAATTCCTAGCAAATATTCACCAATCGATTCGTAGGCGATGGATTTTTATAAAGGTTTGATCGCCTTCTAAACGGTCAATGTGATTTGTTTCAGCACTCGTCCTCTAAATAATGAAAAAGCCTGAGAGAAGATGAAGGAGATGGCACTAGTTAAAGCCTCCTTTATTTTTTCCGTCTCATCTTTACATCCAGGAGCAAAGAAATAAAATAATTTTTTAAATTATTAAAAAAAAACCAAAACCAAAAACCAAAAAAGAAACCACCAGCCCTCACAACAGAAGCAAACCCAAGAAATAGTAGCAAATAGACCAACTCGGGAGAGACAGAAGGGACGCGCACAAACCGCTCTGCCTGGGGAAGCGAGACCAGAGGTCAGGGTTGGCTAAAGCCACCCCGGGGAGGTGCAGGTTCAGGGCTGGAACGCTGCTGGCGGATCTGCTTGCTCTGCTCTTCCCGAGGGAGTAAAGGGGCCGGGAGAGGCGAGGTTTTGGAGAGGCTGGGCGAGAATCCGTCCTGTGCCCCGGCGAGACACCCCGCTGCCTTTGCCGCCGGCCCGGCGCAGGCAGCCCCCGCTCCCCGCCCGCCGCTCGGCACCGGCGCTGACCCGCTGCTCACCGACCTTCCCCGGGTGCTCTCCTCCATTCCCACCGCGGGTCGAGCGGTCCCGGCACAGCGGGGCTTCTTGTGGCTAGAGACAAAAGCCAAAGGACAAGGCGCGGTGTGCTCCCCGGCCGCCCTCCCGGCTGAGGGACCGAGCGCACCGGCGGGCAGAGCCGGGGCCGCGGGCCCGGGGTGCCGAGGAGACGGGCTCCTGCCCTGCCCTCCGCACGGCCCGAGCACCGGCAGAGACGGCGAGCCTTCCTTCCTCCCCTCCTCTGGTTTGGCAGGGTCCCGGAGTGTCAAGGGAGTCTATAAATTTTATTCTGCCACCTTGATCGCTACTTTTCTGCTTGTTAAAAAAAACAAACAAACAAAAAAAAAAAAACGCCAAAAGCAACAGATTGAAGTACTCCTGAATATGAACCCTCATGGAATACTTCTGTTAACAACTCGAAGCAAATGCAGGTATTGACTATGTACTTAAGTCCATGAGTTAAGACCTTTCCTCTACTTCATCACACTTTTCTAGAGCAAAACGAATTTTTTGAGATTGCTACCACTAAAGGCAATTCAGTATTTTCGAAAGAAGTCCAGTAAGGAAAACAACCATAGCATAGATGTGCACGAAAAAAATTTAAAAAAAAAATAAAATGGAAGAGTAGGATGGGGCGGAATAAGATTGTGACCAGGAAGGAGCTGGGTAAGGACGAGACACTGTATTAATACACTGAAAACAGAGAAAACCAAGTGAGCCCACTGTCAGTGCACCCAACGCCGACGGCCAGCGACGGTGCAAACAGACTGCCAGCCCGCGCCTCTGTCCCCCAGCTGAGTGGCAGCGCTGCAGAACTTCAGGAAGAGGTAGATCTAGAGGGATGAAAATTATTACATATTGCATAATGGAATTGATCAAAGACTTAAAGAAGGTTTTTATATCCCACGTTATAATCCCTATGAAATGGGTACTGGGGGTGTTCCTACTAGTGTTTGCCTTTAATTTAGGTGTTATCAATCTATACAGCAGATGACGGATGACCTTGTCAAAATGACTCCAGTCAAAACATTTTTTGCCCCAGCCCTGTTCAAATTTGTGTTAAAATGTCCTGCCTTAGACACAGACAAAGTCTAAACAGCAGCAGCTTTCCCAGGCTCTGCGAGAATGAGGGGTGGGAAAGAAACAAACTAGAAACAGGGTGGAGAGAATTGTGAAAACGTTTTACACGCTCACACGTTATGTTTGTAAGCAATTGTGGATTCAGTGTCAGCGTAACACCTGTCTACGAGGGCTCTTCTGACACTAGTGAGATGTTTTGGTAAGATAAGCAGTTTGTGCATTTTGTCCTAAGTGCAAGGCATACTATGTGTCTGCGATATACCTAAGAGATTATAGTTCTCGTCTGTTTCTTTATACGGTGTAGGACAGAAATTGGAAAAAAAAGCCCCAGACCTGTTAAATACTCACTGGTACGCGAGCTCAACAACTGCGCAGGGGGCGAGAAACGCAAATTTCTAAGCAGAATGGGGACGAAAAGCCACTAGAGGTGAGAAGTTTCTCGCCACAGGTTGCATCTCTCCCTGGCATGCTTCTTGCACTGCGCTGTAACCGAGTACAAAGCAGGAGTGAGGCGTGCTAGGGGTGCTCGAGGATGCAAGGTCTGAGGAAGGAGAAACTCTGGGGCGGTAGGTTCCCTCAGCTGTGTAGGCACGGGTCTCAGGTAGCCGAGCGAAGGGGAGACGTGTCATCCAGCACACGTTAAGCGAACTATCTGAGACAGGTCAGGACAGGTCCAGTAGGTGTCTAAAATCCACCCTAACCCCAGAGGGGCAAAAAGCAAGTAAAGCAAGAGCACAGCTAACGGGTCCGAGGCGCTCGGGCCGGCGGGGTCGGGAGCTCCCGCAGCTCGGCACAGAGGCGCGGATCCAGCTCGGGAGGGCGCAGGGCCACCGCTCCCCTCCCGTCAAGATAAAAGCCAAAAGCCATCTCCTGTCGGGGCGATTGTGCTTTGGAGCTGGGGGGGTGACGAGGGAGAAAGAGAGACGGGGGGGAGGGAAACTGAAGGGAGGGAAACTGGAAAGGGGGAGAGCGGCAGAAGTCTGGGGGGTGGGAAGGAGGGAAGGAGGAGGGAAGGGAAGAAAGGTGCACCTTTAAAAGTTGACCAAGGAACAAAGTGGAGGAAGTTGCCAAAAAAGAGCTCTGCATCCAGACTCGCTGGTAACTTCCCGATCCCTCCCCTCCTTCTCCTACACACCACACACACTTGTATTTTGCGCTGTCGTAAAACCCACGTGTCTCACCCGGAGCCTGCCAGAGCCGAGCCGTGCGCCCGGCTGCGACTGCGATGCGCAGCCACAGCAGAGGGAGCCCGGCGGCTCGCAGCTAGCCGGCCCGCCCGTCCCCGGCACCCAGAGGAGGGTCACCCCCCTCCCGCGTGGACAAAGACCAGAGAAGTTTTTTCTCCCGGGCGTAGTCCGACTGGAAGGCTCCCGGGGCAGCCGACACCTCCGCACGCCGCCCGCGCAGCAGCGCTCCCCCCGCTCAGGTAAGGCAGACCCTGCGACTTGTCCAGCACAGCGGGGCACCTTCTCCCAGGGGCAGGGCCCTGCCGGCCCGCCACCTCCGCCCGTGAACGCCCGAGTGGAAAACACAGCGGCCGGAGAGGAGAAAGACCCGCGCGTGTGTGCGTGTGACTGAACTTTCCTCCGCCTCCTCCTCCTCCTCCCTGTTGTCAGCGGAGAGTCGTTTGCTTCCGCGGAGACAGGGAAGGGAGTGAAAAGAGAAGACAGTGCGTGCGCCGGGGACGGGTGAGCTGCGCGCCCTGAGGGGCAGCGGGGCTGCTCTCCGGCCGCGGGCCGGCGTGAGGGGCTGCCCGCCACCGCCCGCGTCCTGCCCGTGCTTCTGGGCGCGCACCAGGGGATAGCCTTGCCGCCCCGGCCACCAGGTTTCTCGTCCCGACGCTTTCGGGACGAGGTTTTCTCCTGACGAACCTGGGCACAGGCAGGGAAAGCGACGGGCGCAGGGTCCCGCCGCCGATCCCTCACAGCCGGGGCGCAGAGCCCACGCGTGGCCCGGTGTGTCCGAGCGTGTCCGACCGCGGGGTCGGGGCGGCCCTGCCGGGGCGGGGCGGGGGTCTCACGTCTTCTGTCCCCTTCCTTCCCGCTCTACAGGCCGAGCGATGCTGAAACCCGGAGACCCCGGCGGATCCGCGTTCCTGAAGGTGGATCCCGCCTATCTGCAGCATTGGCAGCAGCTTTTCCCTCAGAGCAGCCAGCTCAAAAGCAGCGGGCCCCTCGCCCAGCTCCAGCCGCCCGAGAGAGCCGAGCCCCCGGCTGACAGCCTCCGCCAGCGCCCGACCTCCCTCTCCTCTGCCTCCTCCTCCTCTTCCTCGTCCACTCCGTCTTCCTCCTCCACCTCGTGCGTCCCTGCTGCGGCGGCTTCTCTGGCTGGTCTGACCTCCCTGCCTGTGACCCAGCTCCCGGTCTTCGGCCCGCTGCAGAGCTCGGAGCTCCCGGCCGGGGGAGCGCCTGCTCCCCTTCAGGGCAAGGATTTGTGCGGGGCTGGCAGCGGCGGCGGCAAATGCGGCGACCGCGGTGCCACTCGGTACCGCTGCACGGCCGAGGAGCTGGACTACTACCTGTACGGGCAGCAGCGCATGGAGATCATCCCCCTGAACCAGCACACCAGCGACCCCAACAACCGTACGTATCGTGCCCCTTCTCGCACTCCTCCACACCTACCCTCAGCTGCTCCGCGTACCAGGCCCGGGGACGCTCCAGGCTGGGGGATCGCAGTTGGTGCCTGCACCGCTCTCACTCCACGGGGAGCATCCACCGTCTCGCCCTTCCCTCCCTTTAGTTTTTTGCGTTGTTACCAGTTGTTTCAGGAGACGGGCGGCAACCCTTCAGTAGCATTTTTTCTTGTCCGAAACCCAGCTCCTTCCCTGGAAGACACGCTTCACCGGAAGGCTGTGGTGGGGGTAGATTTCTTTCGGAGGGCTGCTTAGGAAAATGGATTCAGGAAAGGTTCGGGGCAACTAGCTACAAAGCTGGTCCTTTCTCGCCTTGTATGTCCCACTCCATCCTTGCCTGGAAAGCCCAGGCTTCCCTGAATACTCAGAAATCAGTTACTCCTCCGAGCTGGGCAGGGGGAAAGTTGTCGTTTTCATCAGATGGTCTAGGGCGAAGTTTTCCTCTTTCTTATCTCGGAGTACCCTTTCCTTTCAGTTCTCGTTAACACCTCCCTAGTTTTAGTTTTCACCCCTACGGAAAAGCATGACATGGCAATTTAAAGAGAAAAGCTGAATTTCTAGACGAAAAAGTCTGCTTGAGTGTCAGAATTAATTTAGGACTTGATGGTTTTAAAGAGTTTCATACTGCTGTTGTCGATTATGCAGTTGGGACCGTTTTCAGGGGGTGGGAGAGGGCGCCCTTATTATTAAACATCCGTATGGATGAGAGGTTTGTAATTTTAGAAACTGGTTCTACCTGTATTTTTTTCTCTGTATCTATAAATACGACGCAACAGAGGAAATTCACGGGATGGAAAGAACTATGTGAACTATATTAGTGAATCAGTTTCATAACTAACATTCAGAGCACACGGATCTGTCCCTCTTAAAACACATGGCTTCGGCCCATGCACTTTAAAAAAAATGTTTCAAACACTGTTTTTTACCCCTAGGTTTCTTAGAAGTCTTTATTTTTGTTGTCCTTCTCAACACCACTCCTCAAGTGTCTGTTTCAGGAAGGCTGTTGAACAGACAAACGGTACCCCAAACCAGCAATCCCTAAACACACGACCAAGCGAAACGCGGATTCTTTTAATTTAATTTCAGACGAGGAGCTTGTTTTGAAAGTTTCCATGATACCCTGTTGTGTATTAATTAAACTGCGTGGATGCTAGCAGAGTCTTCAGCTCTGTGCATATGTGCGCGAGGAAAGTTGAGTCGGAGTTTGGTGGAGATTTTTCCCGCCTTCTTAACATTGCAAATCTTTCAATATTGGATGTCCACTTTATTTTGAGCTACTTACTCAGGGTTAGTTTTACCCTGTAGTGAAACTTCTTCGTGTACTTTTTGTTCTCGGGTAAACAAAAGTGATCTTATAAATTGCATGCAGAAAATGGAATCCGAAATGCCCTTCTAATCGACAACCGGACGGTTCAGAAAATACATGTTTTGCTTCTCGGAGCCGTTCTGTAAATCTAAGGGGTAAAGGTTTTAAAAGGAGAAAGGAATATTACAAAGCGGTTGGGGGGGGGGGAATATTTTTAAGGAGTGAGTGGAATAACAGCATCCCGCAGAGTCGGAGGCGAAGCCTGTATAATTTCTTCCCGAGCGCGGTATTAAAGGTGGATTTAGGAAAGCGAACGGGTCGATTGCGGACAGGGCGCTTGTGAATCGCGTCCGGCTCTGATGGGGCAGCCGTCGAAAGGACGGTCAGCGGGCAGCCAGCGCCATCTCTCCTTTTTTTTTGTTTTGTTTTTCTTCAGTTAGATCTAAACATTCTTATAAATTACTTGTTTACAGGGCGGCTTTCGCTCCAGCCGTTATCAGCTGCCTCTGAGCGAAACTTTCAAGGCGAGTGTTTCAGTCTTCCGGGACCAAGCGCAGTTGCTTTGGGCAACCCGTGCTTTGAAAAAGTAAACTTTCAGTGAAGAGGGAGTGCCGCAACCACAGCCCGTGCCGTGCCACGCACTCCAAGCGCTCGCACGACCGAGGGAACAAGCTGCAGGGCACCGGCCTGGTTGCCCCTGCTCGCTCCCCGAGTGCCGCCGGGGTCACGCTGGAGGTCCGTGGGCAGGCAGGATTTCCAGCCGCCTTGACTTCCACTCTCGCTCTCCGTTTCGCATCACTCGCTGCCCATCTGAGGGGAAGGAGGTGGCGGCTGTGGGTGAGGTGAGGAGCAGTCCACTTTAGTTTGAGCTGTACTTGCTTCCGTCTCCGGACAGCCCCACCGAGACCTCGGGACAGGGTGTTCTTCCCAGCCCGGCACAGACCCGCCGGGATTAATCCCCTCCCGGGAGCGGGAGCCTCGGGCTGCTCCTCGGCCCGGCCCAGCAGGCCTCCGTCTGCTTCTCGGGCCCTGATCCCAGTTGTACCTCCTTCATCAACCAAGAGAGCACCCCCTCTCCCCTACTCTCCCAAACACTACACCTCTCTCCTTTCTGAGCATCCCTTTCCTCTCCGGGGCACCCCGCCTGTCCCCGCTCCCCGGCAGATCCCACCCGCTCGACAGGGGCGCCGCCGAACTTCCCGTGTGTCCCGGCCGCTCTGCGGGGCCGCGGCGGCGGCCGGGCAGGCCGGGGGAGCCCGAGCGGCTGCGGGGCTGTCCCGAGCGGCTGCGGGGCTGTCCCGAGCGGCCGCCGAGGCTGTCCCGAGCGGCCGCCGAGGCTGTCCCGAGCGGCTGCGGGGCTGTCCCGAGCGGCCGCCGAGGCTGTTCCGAGCGGCCGCCGAGGCTGTCCCGAGCGGCTGCGGGGCTGTCCCGAGCGGCCGCCGAGGCTGTCCCGAGCGGCTGCGGGGCTGTCCCGAGCGGCCGCCGAGGCTGTCCCGAGCGGCTGCGGGGCTGTCCCGAGCGGCCGCCGAGGCTGTCCCGAGCGGCTGCGGGGCTGTCCCGAGCGGCCGCCGAGGCTGTCCCGAGCGGCCGCCGAGGCTGTCCCGAGCGACTGCGGGGCTGTCCCGGCCGCCTGCCACCCCGCCCGGCTCCGCTCCCCAGCGCCCGGCCCGGCGCCGGGCGGCCGCCGCGGGAAGATGGATGGGCGGCGGCTTCCCAGCAGACACACGCCTTGATCGTCAAATATCAATGCGTATGGCACGGTCTAGGGCGAGGGAGGGGGCGAGGGCCGCCTAGGAGCTGTGGGTTAAGCGTCTGTATGTAATTGTTTTAAATTGAAAAGGGGTTAGCTAGGGAAAAATAATAATAATAATAAAAAAGGCAATCAAGAGACAAAACCCCAATTAGAGCCCAGCAGTCTTTACTCCCAGGGAAGTAAAGGGAATTATGTTAAAGCCCCGATAATGTGGTAGACAGCTGGGGACCATTTGCTTCCCAGCCTCGAATGTGGAAGGACCAGGGTATTTCTGGGCGCTGGGGGAGGGGCGCTCAGGCGGCCAGGAGGAGATCTAGGGTGAGTCCGGGGACTGTGGCACTGGCTTGTTCCCTTGGAGGCTTGCTCCTAGCTTCCGCACTGAGACCTCTGAGACTCCTCCAGCTTCATCAGAAAGCACCAACCGGCCACTGTAATAAATACGCTGTGTAAAACTGAAGTGTCACGCGACCAAGCACTTTGCACGCCTTTTCCCATTCAATTTATGGGGAGACAGTGTGTATATATAACACGCTGTGAAGTGGATCGGTGTGGAAAATATTCGGACTTTTTTTTTTTTCTCTGGACTGCTGGTAACCTGTATGATTTAGCTATTTTACATCATTAGTTACCCAGCACCCTTAAACATAGCAGATAGCCATACATTAGATTGAGGTTAGAGAAGGTGGTGACTGTTTATTTAGGGTGATAAAATGGTCCATCAGCAGTAATCTCCATCGATATGTGCCACCAGGAGATGAAGGATGAGGGGACAAGCCACAATTAATTGCCCTATAGTTTTGTAGGAGAGAGTGGAGCCGGTGCGGACTGAACTTCGATCTCCTCTCCTAGCGCCTATTCATCATCTCTGCATTGTATATGGGGGTCTCTCAGGGGCAGAGGGTGGCAAGGTTTATCTACACACAATATTCTCCTACCCTTCTCATACCTGACACGGAAATTTAATTCATTCATACCTACAGTAGAAGGCAGGGAAAAATCAAACCCACCTCCCTCAACCCGCCCCCCACTCGTCTCTTAAAAATAACCCGAAAGCCTCTCTGCAGGCGGGGCCATGACCATGACTTCGGGGCGCCCAGGAGGGCTCTCGAACAACACCTTCCCCATAGGAGCCGGCGAGGGGTGTGCCTGCCGCCCGCCCGGAGCAGCGGACCCGGCGGCGGCTCCTGCGCTGGTGCTGCCGGAGGGCTCCGCTCGCCTCCGCTGCGCCGCGGGGGAACGGCGAGCGGCTGCCAGGGGGCTACAGCCCTGCCAGAGAGGGGCCGGCAGCCCGGGACCCCGCGACTGCAGCCGGTCAGAGGGCTGAGCTTGGTCCCGCCCTCTGCAAAGAATGTTTATAATAAATAGGTAAATAAATAGAGGAACAACCCAACAGGAAAGTGCACCTGTGTTTTGCCCCCCTGAAAGTCTGCCTCCAGTGAGGCAGTCTGTAAGAAACTACCAATAATTTGGTGAAAGGAGGTAGATAGCAGCTCATCGATGAGGAAGCAAGTACAAGGGAGGCTTCTCTTCCCTGGAAAGCTCCAGCCCTCAGGAAACGAAAGGGCACCGTCTCTTCCAGCCCTCCCTCCTGCTTAGCTGGGTACCCGGGCCCAGACAGGGATGCAGGGACAGCCGTAATGATTTATACTTGCAAGTGAGTAATACCATGTGAAATGATGGCCACTTACACTGGATACCTGCATGCTTGTGGTGAATTATGAAGCAGAGGGTCAGAGGCCACCCTTCTTTAATACCAGCAAACTGCAGGTATCCAGTCTAACTGCACCTTTGAAGCATATTATTGCCGAGGAAAAAATGTATTTCTTTCATTTATTGTTACAGCTGGTTTGCTGGTAAAAACACAGCATTAAACCCTAGTTTTCACTGACAAAAGATTTTTCCTTTCAGATTTGCCTTAAAGCATGCAATAGTAGTGTTACTTATGTTGGTGAATGTTTAAAATTACATTTTGGTGGCAATGATACTTTTTTTTGCTTAGGTTTAGTACTTTTGAATGTACTCACACGGAGTTATAATACTGGCATTACACTGCGTTCATTTTTCTGGAGGCATATAAACAGTAACATATTGCAGTCCTTCCATAAGAACCATGCCAAACTAGGAAATCCTTTAATTTTCTTTTTCTTGTGTCTTCCTTTCCTTAATCCTTCTTATCTATAGAATATGAAGGTATAAAGTAAGAAGCTGATCTCCTTCCAAAGTGTTTGGCTGTATCTGGGCCTGCAATGGAGCATTCCCACTGACTTTACCTTCTACATCTCTAGATTTTATCAGGACATACTCAGCTCTGCCTGCAGTCGTCCTTTATTTTTTCCATTTTCAGCAAGCCCTCCAATTTTCTCACATTTCTTGCTTCTTCCTGCCTTGATCTGGGGCTTGGCTGATGCTATTACAGACAGTGGAATTACCCATTTCGACTGTTCACGGTGAAGATCTGTAGTCACACACAGCTGTTCTCTGAGGCCAAAACTGGAGGAAGGACACAGTACACCTCTCCTTGTCACCCTGTGTGGCCGTCCTCTGGGAAGTTCACACCTGTACAAGCATCTCTTTCATGTGAGCTCCCCACACCAGTGTGGGTCATGATGGCCACCACACAGTTTGGAGACTCTGGTGATGTCAGTGGACCACAACACTCTCCCTCTCAAACCCCGGTTTCTTTTCCATGCCTTATTAAGCATGTTGGTGCAGTGTGTCACATTGTACTCTGCAGTATACACAAAGATAATGCTGTTGATCCTGCTGTGAGGCAGGATAGTGTGCAGGTCCTGGAGTTCTTGATTTTTTTTCCCCAATCTGATAGAAAGGAAATCCTTCCCTTGTCCTCTGAGGTGAAGGAATACACTGCTTACAGTGATGGTCTTTAAATAGATACTTCTAATGTATTAGAGCAAAGTTAGATACAGAAGAGGAAAAGATGCACAGTAGCTTTTTACTCCAGACATGGTAAAGTAGATCTAGGATGGCTTCCATTCCTTATAACATTTATGAGAATTTTTTAAAGTTTTATTTGTACGATTATATAACAACTCAAGTTAAATGTATAAAGCATGAAACTAAGAAGAATTTCAGTACTGCTTAGTATTAAAGACAGATTCCTCCCTTCTCATCAACAAGCCACTAGCCAACACAGTTTCAAAAGATGTTCCATTTTCCAGATTTTCAGCTTTGGCAGGACAAAGGGAAAGGAACACAGCAGGAGATCAGATACTGTGACTGCCAAGCATTAAGACATTACCACTGTTTTTGGATGGTGGAAAATAAATATCACCATGTGTGACTTTCTGTAAGGGTAAATGACAGTGACACAGGGTTTGCTTATACTCCTTGAAAATTTCTTAGTTTCTTTTTCTTGGAAATGTAGAAATAAAATGTTTAACCCACATTCATACACACATATTGTCAGGACGAAGTTAAGAAATTATTGTTCTAGGTACGTACTGAAATTTTTGTGCGTGAAAAGTTATGTATATCTGGTGGTCAGATGCAGGAACTTGACACTGAAATTGTCTGACTGGAGTCATGAAGATACTTTAGCATGTTTAATGTAAGTTTCTCCAGAGATACAGTTCCTCTAAGAAAGCCATTGAAATCCTCTAGTTGTGAGGAGGGTTATACATCTAGAAAAATATTAAAGCAACGCAAACAACTAGAATTCAAGGGCCTACCCTGTGTGCTAACTGACATCATGGTTAGACATCATTTCTTTAAGCTCTCAGATTTCCTGTGACATGTTTTCTTTCTAACTTGCATGGGTAGATGCCAGATTTCATGGAATCATAGAACAGTTTGTGTTGGAAAAGATCTGTGAAGTCATCAAGTCTGACTGTAGATCATAGAGTTCAGCCATAATCTGCTTAGAGTGTATTGCATGCCAGACTGTTTCAGATTGTGGGTTTGGGTTTTCGTTGTTTGGGTTTTTTCTTCCTTTTTCCTATTCAGGATCCTTTCCTAAGTGACCTGCAGTGCCAAACCTTAGTACTGCCTCTAACATCTTTGGATATGCCAAAACCACAGGGTTTCTTGATGACTGATTTTGAAGAGGAAAGGGAAGAAAAGATACTGTGATGATACCTCACTTTCCAAACTAGCTGTGGAAATAATAACAAAAAACCCCATAACTGCCCTCTCCTCCCCCATACCCCCCACTATATACCTGATGCCTTTTATTCATCCTGCCTCAGAATGGTCGTAGGAATATCTGCTGTGCAATAATCTTCCTTTAGGACTCGCCAGAAATATCTTCTCTGGGGTGTTGCAAATCCCGTCCTCCATCCATCTCTAACTGACGTGGCTGAGAGAGCAGAACCCCTCTGCAATTGTGGCTTAGCCCAACAGAAGTCGTTTGGCAGCAGGGATTATGCAGTTAAGACAGGGAGAAATTGTACCCTCCAGCAGAAGTCACAGTTTTACCGACGCAAGCCCGGCCCCACTAGGTGGCTTTGTCCTGCCATGCTCCTCTGCCCTGCCTGGACCTGTGAGGGATGGGTGTCTTGGGGCCAGTTTCACACGCAGCCCTTCTGCAGGGGCACTCTGCAGAGTAATGCACAGCTCGGGGCTTGTCTCCTTGCCTTCTGTACCCGATGCTGCGGGTAGGGAACTGGAACAGACGAGCACCGAGCACCGGTGGAGACCGCGTTTTCTGCAAGACCCAAAGGCATAATGTTCTTGAGGGAAACTAGCTTCCACGTGTAATTTAGTAATAATTTCTTGTTGCTGAATGCACCACTTTCTTTATAGTAAAATTTAAAAGAAGATAACAGGAAAGAGAGTTTATGTAGTGTGTCTAAAACTGGAGAATATGCATAAAAGCCATAATTTGAAGATGCGTATTTTATTGTCCTTTAGCAGCTTTTGCTGAAATGAGGGGAAGGTTTTCCTTTGAAGGATCTGTAGGCAAGAGCTCTACTTAATACATAGTACATCCACTTTGGAAAGAAGAACATCTGAGTCAGGGCCTCTGAGAATTGAAACTGTGGTTGCATGCAGTCTAGCAAGTCTAAATCTGTGGCATAGACCAAGAAACTCCCACTTCTGTCGTGAATGCTGTGCTCTGTTTTTATAAAGAGTGGTATATAAAATTATTAGGAGAAAGATGCAGGACTCGCTGCAAGAGTATTACACCATAATTACTGTTTTTTCCTTTGTACTTCTGGAAAAAATGCATATGAAAACCTTTATTGTGCAACAAAAATAAAATGTAAAGAATATGACAACCTATTTCAAGAGATTAATTGTTTTTTTAACTCAGCATATCTCCAGAGAAGTTAATTTCTTGAACATGAAACATTTTCCTGGAAGATGTACATTTGTGGCATGTGGAATAGTGTGCAGTGGAAACATTTAACCAAAATTTTCTTTGCACAGAAAAGTCATGGTAGGATCTTCCCAAAATAGAGACATATCATTCATTATTAACAACAGTTAAGGAAATTACCAGTTTCACAAATGGATCTTTTTCACAGGAGTTGCTCACAAACTCAGATATGCTGTTTTGGTTTGGTTTTTTTTGCCTAGCTTCAGCTACATGTAACAGGCAAAACCCCTTACATTCTCATTCAGTAAATAAAATTTCAAATGTGTTCTACGAATCACTAATATGTGCTGCATAATTTCAGTTTTAAGAATAGATTTGTCTTTAGGAAAGTAGATGTGCACGCAGGCTCCAATTTGTCATTCACATGGTTTATTTATTTTATTTTCCAAACAGACAGGCATGCACATACACATGTTAACATAAAAAAGCAGAGTGAATGTTCATTTAAAATAAGGATTAAATTAAATCTTGTTCCAATTAAGCCCTTGTGCTGAGCTGTGGTAAGGCAGTTGAGAGGGACTTGTAAGGCACAACGACTGTGTTTTAAAATGTCTCACTTAAACACTCTACTGAGCTATTTATATTAGTCAAAAAATTCATCTTTAAAAACATTGTTAAAGTAAATGAATCTTGGCAGGTTTGTGAATACACCAGGCTTGCAAATCGTCTGCAGGATTTCTGCTTAGCCTTTGGAATTTCTTATTTAGGGCTTTGGTGAGGTCTGGGAAACCAGCCTAAGCACCACACAGAAGGGCACGGTGTGTATGGGTACTGACTGTACTGCCATGAAATGACGGCACAAGAGCAGGGATCTGCATGGTATGTCCCATTGCAGTGGTGATGGTGGCGGCCAGCAGCCCCTTACTGACGGTGTTCCTCCCTCCTTGTCCCCCAGGATGTGACATGTGTGCTGACAACCGCAACGGAGAGTGCCCCATGCACGGGCCCCTGCACTCCCTGCGCCGGCTGGTGGGCACCAGCAGCGCCGCCGCCGCCGCCCCTCCACCCGAGATCCCGGAGTGGCTCCGGGACCTGCCCCGGGAAGTGTGTCTGTGCACCAGCACTGTGCCTGGCCTGGCCTATGGCATCTGTGCTGCACAGCGGATCCAGCAGGGCACCTGGATCGGGCCCTTCCAGGGAATCTTGCTCTTGCCGGAGAAGGTTCAAGCAGGTGCCATCAGGAACACTCAGCATCTCTGGGAAGTAAGTTATGTCTTTCCTTCCTTGTCAAATTTTATTTTTTTGAAGTAAGCATGGAGTGTGATTGTATGCAGGACTAGCACCAGGACTAGCCGTGAAAATAAGCAAACAAATCCACAAATCAAATAAACTGAGTGAGGAGATTTGAAAATGTAGCCAGTGCAAGCAAAAGCCTTGCTGTGATAAACGTAGCCAGAAAACCAGTGAACAGCACAGAGCTCCAATTGTTGTGCAGAAGAAGAGCTGACTGTTGCAGGTGCTGTAATGTGTAGGAGAGACTTGATAAGAGGAGTCTGAAGCTTTTACAACACCCAGCGCTTTCTATCTTTTGACCTGAGTTGCAAGAGCTGATGGAGCTCTCAGGTCAGAGCACCAGCTGTATCACAGTAGAGCAGCACATGTGGCTTGAGATGGAGTGCTGCACTGCTGCTGTGGGCCCCAGCCAGTCCAAGAAAGCTGCTGAAACAAGCCCAGGACCCTATTCCACAGCCTGAGCCTTTGCAGAGTGAAGGAGTTAGTGTTTGTTCAGTTTAGTTCAGCTCTGGTCCTGTACCTACCATGCGTTCTCCTAATGAGGTTCCCAGTACTTTTGTGTGAAACCCACTTTCAGATATCTCGAGGTTATTTTTTTTTTTTAGTATTTGTCACTGTCTTAGAGAGGGCAATAGTGATAACTTAGGGAAAACCTATAATCCCTGTGTGTCAGAAAGAGCTTACTCTCTTCCTAGTCTTTTGTCATTCGTTTCTTCTTTGATTTGTACTGGAAGGTGTAATTTTTTAGTTCTGCTTAGTCCTCTGTAGCTGCAATCTCTGCTTGCCTTGAAACTAACTGCAACGGTCAGTAGAAACACACCCATAGATCTGTGTATTTGCTCATCTAGACCAAATCCACATCTTCAGAACATAAGGAATCCATGGAGATGCGAGTGATTTTGCAGTCTTCAGTGTGGGTACAGTGAAAGTGAATGGATCTTTGAAAGATATTTGGGGGTGTAGAAGAGTAGGGGATCCTATCCTTTCCTAATTGTAAATAAACAATAAACAACACATCAGGGTCTTCGTCTCAAGGTATTTACCCCAAAAATGTCATTGTGGCAAGAAAGGGATTTTCACATTAAAAAAATCAGTGTTATGAGACACGCCTGAATGTGATCAGTAGAAGTGGTTGAATTGCAATGACTGGGAATTTTGCTGCTGCCTCCAGTGGAGATGGAATTTATCTTGTACAACAGATACTGATGATTTGGATTTAAATCTGATCCTACCAAAGCCCGGTGATTATAATTACAGTATTTTGGGATATGTTATCAATCAAATATTTCTTATGGAACACTTTATAATGATGTTGGAGGCTCTAATGGTTAAGAAGGGTATTGTGGTTTAAACTATTCTAATTAACAGAATATATAATAGTAAAATGAGATTACCGGATCCACATATCACATAAAATACTGAAATTTAGATAAAATAAATAAAGTCAGATAATTTTTCCATAAATATGTACATTATCAATTTAATTTTTAAATGAATTCGTTTTATGCACATAAAGTTGTAAATCTTGAGACTATATTTTTAAAGAAGCAAAAATTTTTAATCATATTTCACGTTAACATAAAAACTGTTTTGAAGCGATGACAGAAGATAGGGCTTTTTAAAAAAATTAAAAGCAAAACCTAAAAAAGATACTAAGAAAAAAATAAAAACCAGTATTATTGTCTGTACCAGATTCAGGCCATAAGTGGATATCAGCTGAGTTTTTGTGTGTGGGGTTACTCTTGTGCTCTTAACACACAACACAGATTTCCGGTTGGTTAGCAAAATGAATGCATGTATCTTAACTGAATTATCCTAAAAATAAGAATTCAATTTGATTTAACAATAACGTATTGCTGGGCAGCTCATGGTCTTGAATTATTTCTGTTAATGACAAAAACTATTACCAAAGAAACATATACTCTAAGCTCTAGCCAAAATTTTGCCATTTCTCATTTGCTTTGTCTTTCAATTGGGCATACTTTATCTATCAGAAAACCAGTGATTAATATAGAAAAATATATTAAAAGAAAGTAATCAGAGAGTGTGTGTGATTTTACAAAACCTGATCTGTGAAAATACATAAAAGTAAATGACAATATACATCTGAATAGTCTGTATTCATTTAGTCTACATGGTATAAATGTTTGGATTAAATCACTGTAAATGATAAAGGAATGTCTCATAATCTCTTTATAAAGTTCTGACTTTAGTCAATTCTCTTACACCAATATTTCCGAGACAGTTGAAAAAGTGTGTTTACAGATCAGCTGTTCAGCATTAGGTCTTGATGGACCTTATGGAGAGAATGTCAAGTTCTAAGTACCAAAAATTGCATTTTAATATTTTACCCTCAACACTGTAAAGTTGATCGGGGTTTTTTTTGAGTTTACAGTTCTTTGTGTACACCAGGAAAACAGAGGGGCTATTGTGAACACATTTAAGCATAGTTACTATTTTGGTTGCTTTTTTTTTACTTTGTTGTGGGAAACATCAGAAGCATTGCATTTGATGTATGGTTCAATGCTGTGGAAATATGCTTCAGCCTGTCTGCACAAGTGTTCCCACCATGCACTCAGTGTTTGCTTTGCATGTAATCCGCACAGCATAATGGACAACGAGGCAGAGTCAATTACATACCATTCCATTACCTCACAACAGGCCTTGACACCTATGGGTGTTCATGGGAAATTATGGAGTTCTCTCACAATCAGCCAAGATAATTTTTTATAACTTACAGAAAGATCAGTCTTTCAGAAAGCCAAAAATATTAATCATTTCAGTTGTAGCGCTTTTTTTTCCCCTTTGGCCCACTTCTACAACCAGAGTTTGCTTGTATTTTATAAAAATAAAATAAACTCTGATTTGTTTAAAACAAAAACAGGACTGGGTGTATTAAGTAAACACTCTCTTTGGTAATGCAGGCATTTATTCCAGCAGTGCTTGATAATGTTTCTGATCCCTTTTTTTTTATTATTATTATTTTGAAGTAGTGAGAATAATTCTTTTGTTATTGCAAAGAAACAGAGACTTTCTTAGCAATTAGGTCCTACTGATGAGAATGAGATAATTTTCCACTAATGTGTTTTCTAATAAAGAAGTGGAAAGGCACACTTCATTCCAACATATATGAAAACATTATCTCAATTATTAATGTGTCCTTACTCCCTGGAGATAAATTAATCTAGTTGCACATGGTTTTCCCTTTCTGTTTAACATCAAAATTTAATAAGAGTAGACTTAAGGAATGTATACGATATACACTTAAATTCTATTAGAATAAAACACTGAGGTTTAAAAGGTCATACATTTTAGTAGTCAAAATTTTTCAGGGTCCCAACTTTAAACTGTGAATTCTGGAGACAGCTAATTTTTAAATGGTCTTTTCCCCTAAAAGTGCAGTTCAGATGAAAAAACTTTTACTGACAGACATATCAAAGAATACAGTCTTATAGTTTCCTGTTCTTCACGTCCCTGATAAAGAGTTTCCAATCTGTTTTTTTTAATTTATCAGTGGTCAAATAGTTATTTTTTCTTGCAACAGCCTAAGAATGTCAAATACATTATTTCACTTCATTTCAACTTTACTTAATTGAAGTTTAGTATTTTTGGAACTAATGCTTTATCATATGCAACTTTTTTAAAGGGATGAGCAAAATTATATATGTATAAATATATACATACATGTCAGGGTGTTCATTAGTAAGTACATAATGCTAAACCTGTGTAACTGATTTTCCCCCTAAAAAATCCCTCTCTCCCCCTGCTTCCTTCTCCCTCCCGGCCACCCCCCTCCTCCCCAAATTAACTGGCACAAGAAAGTGTGCATATCATCTTAATAAAGCACCATATGGGTACTTATTTGCCTTCTTGTGCCTCAACTAAAGCAAAAGAAAACTTTGCCTTTGC
Organism: Prinia subflava; assembly: GCF_021018805.1. Lineage (NCBI taxonomy): Eukaryota > Metazoa > Chordata > Aves > Passeriformes > Cisticolidae > Prinia > Prinia subflava. The sequence continues at coordinate 68,445,673 of NC_086283.1, read as the reverse complement.
CTTGCGCTGGACCAAGAACAGGCATTTTGCTGGGATGCTTGCTGGCCAGGGCCCATGCAGCAACACTGGATGTTTTTGAACGAATTAATATGTACAGAGAATCCTTACCCTTCAAATGAAGCACTCATTCCAGTTATAGTGATAGATTCATATTCAGACTCTCAAGGCTGCAGTTTTGGACTAAATTTGCTGTTACAGAAAAGCACTGGGGGATAGAATTATGTGCATGTTGTCGTTCTATTAAAGTGAAAATTATGTTTCTCAGCAATCTGTCATCTAGTATTCCAGACTCCTTGTCAACCCTGTTTCAAATTTGTCATGTTCATGAAATTCAAGTAATTTTTTCTTGAAAAACATCCTTAGTTACTTTACTATTGTATCTTAAGTTATTTAGAGTACCAGCTGGTGCCATTCTGTTATTTTCTTGTTTTGCCATTTCTGAGGATTTTGTGTGATGTTATGACTCTTGCATTTATTTTGCATTAAAAAGCCCAATAATTTTTATTTTTACATGTATTTTAAGTTCCCATGCAGTGGAAAAATATCACTAATGTTGTGGCGAGTAGCATGCTAAGATGTAAGCTCAGTAAAAAGACATTCAGCGTCACAGCTTCCTTATTTTATGTACCTTAAAAGAAAATTGTGCTAAGCAACTGCAAAGCAGCCCCTCTCTCACTAGTATTTCTGGATCACTTGCTAACACATTTCCCCAGATAACTTCTATAAGTTACAAACTCTTTTCTTAAGGTCCATAAAAAGTTATTGTGATCCTAAGTGTAGAAGGTATTTTATATTTAATAATTTTTGTTCTTAGAAAAACTAAACAAACTCCTGAAGCTTCTTTTAGAAAACCCATGACTTTTACAAGACTTTCTCATGCATTATCTTCGTGTATCTTCGTGTTTTTGGTATGTTCTTTCCATCTACATGATGTATGTTATTGTATGCCTAAGCACATGTGCTACAGAATAAATCTAATTTGTCATGGGGACAGATTCTCTTCCTATTGAACAAAGTGAAGCTTGGAATAAACTTTGGTGTTTGGAGTAGGATAGAGTCCCAGAATTTTAACAGTGTTACTGAAAACAAGAATTCCAAGGACTGCATGGAACATGCACGCGTCTGGACACATGCTATTCTCAGAAAAAAAAATATTTTCTAAATTGCTAGATCGTGCAGGGACTATCTGTTTTTCCATGGCACATAATCTCACCTTGGAGATTTCATTATGTAATATGCAAAAATATTGAAGTGGAACACAAATAAATATAAAAGCTCAATTTTGTCCTTATTTGACCACTACCTTTCTGTTTTGCTGACTAGGCACCAGTGTTATGGAAACATTTGACCTTTTAATTTAATTAATCATAAAAACAATTTCCACTGAGATGAGACAAGTTTGTAAGGCCTAAAATTGCAATTAGTTTGTGATACTATTAACAGGTAAAATATTTGGACTGAGTTTTGATTCAAAACTGGTAAATAAAGGTAGTACTTTGATGATCCATACAAGTATCCAAAATGTGTTGCCTGATGTCAATAATGTATTAGATATAGATTTGACTCAGTGAAACAGTGCTATGTGCTTTTCCAGGTGGTGGTGACACTCAGTATTCTGCAGAACTGCCTCAATCACCGCTCCACGCATTTTGGTCCTCCAGATTCCGTGGCACCAAATGTGCATGGACTTTAAAGCGCAGACTTTTAAGTAATCCCTTAACATAAAAGCTGGAAAATTCAGCCTAGGCTATACCTTCCCTCCATGCACTTGGCACCTTTTCCAGATAAGTTACAGAATTCCATTATCCGAATTGTTACACATGTGTGACAGAGGTTGACCTTTAGTCATGTCAATCCTTTTTGCGTAGGCCTCAGGCTCCAGCCTAATGGCTCAAAGCCTGATTTACTCACTGTAATAAGGGCAGGAGGTCGAGCAATTGTCAGCTTGCCTGCTCATACTCGTCTCGGAGCCTGGTTGAAGGCTGTTAACACAAAGCTTTTCAAAGTGAATTTACAACCACCACCACTGACATAGGCCAATCAGTACACCATAAATGTCAGGTTAGTGAGATTGAGCAGTAAGTAAAGCACTGCCAGCCCACTATTGGCTAAAATCAATTGCTTAAGGTTTAACTGAGAATAGCAATGTGTGTACAACTACGTCTGCAGAACCAGCTTGAGGGTGGAAAGCGAGTTGGAGGGTGGTTTAGGTAGAATTACGCAGCAGCCACAGCCGTGGCATCATGTCCTGCATTTGTTCTCTTTCCATTTGAAAAATGTCTGCTCTGACAGAATCCATGGCCAAAAAGTTGTTAGACAAAACTTAAGGTTAATCATAGAAATATGAGTATTCTGGTTTTTTACCTTTGGAAAGAAAGCATAAGGGGTAGAAGAGTGGGCTGTCTTACCTGGACAGGGATGCTAGGAATGTTTTCAGTGTCTTATTTCAGTAATTCTTAACTACGTTTAGTCCTCAGTTCCCAGAAGGTTTTTTTTATAAGGAAACTGTGGGTTTTCTTGCCATTGGCTTGTAACTGGAAACTATCACAGGTTTCACTAATGAGTGATTATGTACCTGATGGTCTGAATATCCATGAGATGTAGTTACCCGGAAGACTGAATGTTTTTATCATTTTGTGTAGTGACAGCTTGGACAACAATTCATTTGGCTTTGAAAGCATCAGCATTAAAATGTAGAAATCCATTAAAATGCTGTATGCCAGGATTTATAAATTAGGCAATTTCCTTGATTATTGCAATCATTTACAAAATTGATTGTCCCAGTGTGGTATAGGCAGATTTCAGCAATGATCACTGACAACAGGCACATCCTCTAATACCTATACTCATTGTTCTTTAAAAGAAAGCCACTCTACTGTGAGGTTATTCTCCATCTCAAGGTCAATTATGCATTGAGAAAGTCTACTAATGTAGAAGATCACACATCTTTAAAGTAGAACCACATCAGCTATTTATAGCCTGTAATGATAGCCAGGACCCTTATTTTTCCTTCTGTTTGTAATTTGTTTGTTGACAGCCAAGGCATTCACTTGAATCTGTAGTACATATACTTTTTGTGATCTGTTATTGAAAGGTAAATAATTTTGGCAAATTGCAGCTGTAAATATTTATTTGATTGAAGATTTAAAAGTCAATAGTGTGTTTTATTTGTTGCATCTTAAAGTTCTAATTAACCAATAGATACAGAGTACAGTTGCTTGATTTTGGTCAATTATTTCTGCAAGGCACAATCAAGAAATGATGTCACAAAGCAAATGTGCTCTAGAAGTTTTCCTATATTAAAATAAGTACAATAAAGCCACAAAATGCTAGCCACCAACCACAAAATCACACTGCTTTCTACTTGCATGGAAAAAAGTAATGTGCATGGTAAAAACCTTAAAAGGCAGGTAACTTCTGGAGATTCTTTTTGCAAACTGGACACGAGGCCCAGTTGTGGCTGGTGAAAATCTATTTTGTGTCATATACATATCAGGAGTTTCCAAGACTGATGTCCTACAGTTGTTAATCGGTCCTTGCCTAGACAAGATAGCCATTGATGTCACTAGGAGCTTTGATTTAACGAGGTCTTCAGGCATGACTGAATAACACAGTACTAGCGCAATCACAATTCTTAAATCTCTTTTTCTTCAAAGATAGGTTAGTAGCTCTTTCAGACTGGCAGAAACACCTGCATATTTTCTGTTGCTGTCTATACAGCAACAATATTGCGGTAAATGTAAAGGGACCTTTGTATAAATATGTTCTTTAGACATAAAGACAATATTTTGCTGTGAAGAAAGGGAGGTTTGCACTGCCAGTGGCTGTGTAGTAGTGCACTGTGTTTGGTTAGATGAATATTAGAATCAAAGAAAAACCCTTTTTTCTGTATCTTGCAAAAAAATGTGTAGCTCATAAATTTGTTGTTTGTACTAAACTGCATGTTACTTGCCAGAATTTAGCAAGATGTACATAAACAATTCTGTATTTTAGCAGTAATTCAGCCTAATACTTTCTGTGTGGAGATCTACTCCTGTATAAGAAAGCAAATTTATTGACCTGAGGGTATTTTTAAAAGATGTTTTGATTTCACGTGTGGAACTGCAAAGTAGAGAAAAGTTATCATGACTAGCAGTTCCTGTGAAATAGAGGCTATAAGAAGGCTCTGTTCTTCATGTTGTTTACCTGTAACTGGGCACTGGGCACTGGATTTGCAAATAGAGTAATAATCAGTATTAAAGTCCTGAACTAGTAATCCTATATTAAGTGAAGTGTCATCTAAAACACTTACGAAGTAAGTAAATCTAAAGTTCACTGTTTTGTTCACCTAAACTAATCTGGTTTGGTAAAGGTGACTTTTTTGTCTTTTAAAACATTTTATATTTACTTTTTGTCTGCTGCCATGTCAGCATTCACTGTGGAAAGCAAGGTATTGGTTTTTATCAATCTGTGAAAGGAATTTTATAGCAGTATGGATTGGTGACTGGCATTATATTTAGACCATTTTGGAAAAAGAGCTCACCATTTAAGTAAAAACGTTTTTTTAAAAAGTATTCTCTTTTCTAGATTTGGTTTTTATTTTCTCTGTTTCTCTGTTTCTCTGTTTCTCTGTTTCTCTGTTTCTCTGTTTCTCTTTCTCTTTCAGTTCCTATTCCTATTCCTATTCCTATTCCTATTCCTATTCCTATTCCTATTCCTATTCCTATTCCTATTCCTATTCCTATTCCTATTCCTATTCCTATTCCTATTCCTATTCCTATTCCTATTCCTATTCCTATTCCTATTCCTATTCCTATTCCTATTCCTGTTCCTGTTCCTGTTCCTGTTCCTGTTCCTGTTCCTGTTCCTGTTCCTGTTCCTGTTCCTATTCCTATTCCTATTCCTATTCCTATTCCTGTTCCTGTTCCTGTTCCTGTTCCTGTTCCTGTTCCTGTTCCTGTTCCTGTTCCTGTTCCTTTCTGTATTAAGCTGTCTTGAATGCTCTCCCCATTTTCACTGCTCCAGTAAAAGGAGATGAAAGACATGCCCAATCACTTTGACAAAAATGAAGAGAACTCAGATTGGTTTGTGTTTTTTTGTATAATCAGTTTATAATAAAGCACATTTTAATTTCCATTTGGAGAGGTGAAGAGAGAGTTGTAGATTTTAGCCTGGGTTTGTGTTAATTCATTTTATTGTGACCAGCAATGTTTCAGTGACAGTTGCAATAACAAAGTGACATATTTCTGCCACTAAAAAAAAATTATTTGCCTTTCAAAGCAAACATTATGAGATTTGACTTTTGATGAAAAAAACATAAACCCTTAAAAAAAAAGAAAAAAAGATTCTCATCCATGACTTAGGGCCATTGGCCATCTCAGAGGAGGAAGACTGCTAGGATTCCTAGATGGCATACGTTTGGAAAGTTCAGGAAGAAACACTAACATTTAATGAACAAAACTATGTTTCTTTTTAACTGATGGAAAAATATTATCACAACACTTACACAAAACTAATAGGCTCCCAAAAAAAAGGTTGATTTCAAAAAAGGTGTGGTCTTCATCCAAAAGTGTAAATTGCGGGTTAGTTTTGACAAAGTCCAACAGAAGTGCACAAACAATTATGCAGACTTAGAAATTTCACTTGCAGCTGTTGTAACACTTTGGGGCAATTACTGAAGTGTACCAAGCTGGGACCTCAGCTGTGTTTTCAGCAGTGTTCTTTTTTCCATGGACCCAGGCCTGTGTATTGTTAGACATCATGCCCTGGTTCTGGCATTTTCCTTTCTGATAAATGCAAGGTCTTCTTTCTGTGTGGGGACCAAAGCTTTACACCCAGCTGAATCTCTTCTGTTGTTCATGGACACACACCGTAAAGTTTAATTTGCTACATATCTTTAAGAGTTTAGAAAGGTCAGTTTCTGATAAAATTTTATCAAAAAGATAAGCAAAATTAAAATGAATGTTGGCATTTCCTTAGACCACACATTAATCATGAAAATGTATAGGAAAAAACGGGTACCAAATAGATGACCAAATCTTTGCATCAGTGTTGCCTCATCTGAATTCCATTCTCTATTCTGAGCAGGATCACATTCAAGGTACTTGGAATGAAAGGTTGTATTTTAGGAACATTAGCCTGTCTGCTTGTTTCTTGTGGATGGTGCTAATATGCCCCCAGTCTAGGGGGTTGGTGAGTTTGAGCAGTCAGGACTTCAGCAGCAACCCCTCAGCCTGGGCTCAGGGGTGTCTGTAGCCCGCCCCATGGCAGAGCCTGCATTAGAGTAGGTTATATATCTGAGCCTGGGTGGGCTCAGGCTGTAAGTCTGGCTGAGTAGCTCTGCGACCTTGGGGTCTGCCATTCCCAACAAAAGATGGCTGAAGGTCAGACTGAGGTCTGTAGCCTCCCTTTCCTCTAAAGACCGTGTTTGTCTGTCTCTTTTCTTAACCTTTATGAGTTTTTGTTTATTCAATAAGATGTTAATTTTCATGCCCAAATTACACGAAAGTGACATCACCCAGTGGCAGTAGCATTGCAGCTGTTTTACCTTGTTGTCTAAAACTGATTTTTCTTTTACTTTTGAAAGGCTAATTTGTGTGCCATTTTATAGTTTGCTACCAAGCCAAATCAGATGGTGTCTCATTCAAAGATATAGTAATTGCATTTTTTGATCACTTTGAAGAATTTGGTAGAGTCTTACTCTCCTTAATCTCTCATTCTTAATTTATATTTTTTCCAAGTTATTACTTATCTCTTCTGAAATCTCAGAGGTCCATGTATTTTACTTTACACTAGTCATTTACACCCTGTGGCCTGCACGTCGCAGTGGCTGTATTTATGATCAGAAATAGTTAGCAACGCCTCTCAGGAGGCTATCAATCACAACTGGAAATCACAGGGATAGCCACTGAAGGAGTTTGCACAGTGCCCTCCCTCTCTGAAGCTGAGCAAAACACTGCTCCTGTCATGTGCCCAGCCACTGTTTGGCAGGCAGGTTAGGAGAAATGCTCCTCTCTCCTCCACCTCTGGCTTTCATTCGTCTGTTTTAAGGGATGAGAGACATCAAGAATATAGCATTGCTGCTGCATCTGCAGAGAAAACAGCTGGCTACAGTGATAGTTAAGACAAGGCAATTTATTGTCTTGGCAATAATTTATGATTATAGTAGACATATAGACACAACTTAGTGTCTATATGGACCACCAGTGTGTCAGTTTTACTAATTTTTAACTTTTCTTACTTTTGTTTTATTATTTTCTATTTTTAAAGTTTTTATTATATTCTTATTTATTTTATTATTTGTTATTGTAAAAATCTGATGTAAAAATTAGTCTTGTGATTTTTGTGCAAAAGGATATGCTTTTATTTTAGGGCTTCCTACAAAGGGAATGAACATCTTGATATTTTCCTTCTGTAGGGACAGTGATTTGATTTATTTGAAGAATTAACCCTAAGCTTGCTGTTGAGAGCATCCATTCTAGCTGTCATCTGACATTAAATGGGGAAAAAAAAATTCTCTTTCAAAAGCAGAATTGGTCTGGATGTACATTAATATTTCTACAATTAATTCCATTGTTTTATTAAAATAATGTTACGGCCATTCATTGCAACTTGATATTAAGTTATCTGGTAAATATCTAATAGGATTAATGTTCAGAAATTTTTGTATAAGAAAGGCTTTGTAGTTCAGCATCCAAGGATCAGATTGCCACAGACTGAAATGCTGACTGAATTCCTCCCTCCTTCACAACATTTGAAAGTCTCAATGTAAAAACCAGAGAGCTAGACACCCTTTTCTCAGCAAATTCAAGTACCTATATAGGCTGAAAAAGCAGACCTTTAGATCACAGGAAAAATTGGGACAACAGAGAGATGCAGGCTGCTAAAATAATGTGTTTGAAGAAGATGAAGAACAGGACTGCAAGGCAGTGTAATACCAATGAATTTGGAGAAAGAACCAGGGCTTTCTCTGACTATGAGTGTTGTAGAAGATTACTGCTATTCTTCGTCTTTGTTCTCAAAGATTACAGGAAATTTTAGCACTCTCGCAAACCAGGCTAGACTTGTCTCATGAGCATTGCACCACTGATTTACTGCTCAGTTTTTTGTGCTGGTGCTGTCTGATGACAAGTCATGGATATCCCACAGAAAGTCATGGGCAAAACATTAAAAAAATGTAGCATTCAGAATCAGTAATTTTCCTGCACGTGTTCTGCTTTGGATTTTCCCCACTCTTTTGCTGATGAATTTAAATATTTCATCTAGGTCAAACTTTCAAAACTTGAAAGTACCTTAAAAGATAGCCTCATGTACAGACTTGAGCATGCAAGGTTTTCTTAAAGATCTTTTAGTGTCCTCAGCACTGTAGGAAACCTGGTATCACCAAGGGTGGACCATGGGCAGGGACACCTGGGCATCCGCTTTCTGTCTCTGGTCTAAGCTGACCAGACAGAAGCTTGCTGTGGAGTGTAAGCCATGTGGGCATGTCTCTGCTGGTACAGTGCCATGCCCAAGGGTGCAAAACCTTGCAAGAGTAATTGTCTTATGGGCTAAATCCCAGACAGCATTACGAGTAGAGGGAACTGGATCTCCATGCCTTCCGACATGACTCTTCTCTGTTTCTGTTGGGAAAAAAAAAAGTGACTATTTGACCAACACCTTAGTAGACTTTCTGAAAACTGAGAGATATAACTGCAGGTGATTTATCCTACCTCTAACACTGACTGGGCTACTCAGTGGGACTAAGTTAATCAAGAGCAAATGATGCAACTGCAAAAGCCAGAAGACGTTTTATGTTATGTGTTTTATATTAAGGCAGTTCTTCGCATACACACAGGCCAAATCAGTTCTAACATTTGCTCAAACTTTTGCTCACAAATCTTACAGGTAAAAGTAGAATGGTTTCATATGAAGGTCTTGGCAACTCCAAGTAAACTTCAATATTTAAATCAAAATAAACCAAACTAAAAATCAGTTGCTGTGCAACCAATTGGATTAGAAGACTCTTCTCTTGAGTGTAGGACAATTATAAATACTACGATTGGATGTTTAAGCTCATATCACAACATGGCTGCAAAGTTCTGTGTTTTCATTTATTCCTTTCAGCTTTGTTAGGAGCTGGTGGTGTTGAGGAGCTCACAGAAATTATGAAGTGGTTTCCAGAATCAAGACTTCTGAGCTTTGTCCTGCTGTCAGACTGCAGGATTTTTTAGGCAGTTTCATTCTGTTTCATGGTTGCTTGTACTTTGTAGTTAGTAAAAAGGCTCCAATGTTACTTTCCATTCAAGCAAAACAAAAAATGCTAGGAGCTTCAAAGAGAGAAAAATATTTAAAATTCATACATGAGTCTCTTTAATTTTTCATCCTGGAGGAGTCTGTTGGAAAGGCACCAGGGGCCAAGGAGAGAGAAGATGGCTTTCTGCTTGAGCATAGGAATTTGTGTTTGAGTGGCCCATGAACATTACAGCATTTAACTCTCTAGCAAAGAGTCATGGTAGCTATAAATTGTATCATATGACTAGTATCATATGATTGAAATGTCTTTGAAAAGTTATCTTGTGTCTAGAGACCACAACTAGAGTACTGTGGTAAAATGGTACAAGGTGGCTGTGGAGGTGATCAGCTTCTGGAAAAAAAAGCCTTTAAATATAGTTCTTAAATATAGTGGAGCATGATGTATTGCCTTCATTATGGAAGAGGTTAAAGTTGATTTGACTTCTTGGTTTAGACACTTACATATGTAAAAGAAAATCCAACGTGGCAGGAGGGATTTTCTATTTAATGGATGAGAAATGATAAACCAAATACCACGGTTAGAAGCTGAAGCTAGACAAAATGTATCTCAAAAGAGGAAGGTAAATATGTTTAGCAGTAAAACATAAGAATATCTTCCTAAAAGTGTCTGGCACCTTTGACTTTTAAAAATTCATTAGATGTGTCATCTTTGGATTCAACAATCTCAGCCTTTGCCTTCATGACCTGAGAAACTCCAAAACCTTTACCTCCCAGGCTGCACACAAGGAGAGCAAGACTGTCTACATCTTCCTTCTAGCACTTTGCATAGTGCATCTTCACTGGGGTGTTTTTCTGGGAGACAGAGAATTGCTGCAGGGCCTTGGATCAGGGGCAGTGCTGTGAAGTGTTAGTCTTTCATTTCACAGCCAGCACATTTGTGCCCTAGGCTGACTGCCACTGTCCTTGCACACATGTCAGGATCTCTACAGCTTCAGGAATGCTGGTCCTGGTTTTCTCTAGGTCTCAGGGCATTAACTCCCTTAACAATTCCCTGGAATTATAGGGCACTAGATACCAATGTTGCTCAGTCCTCAAGCACATACTGGCCCTCTCCCTTATTTTCTGTGTCTTTTCCTGTACAGAAGTTAATGGCCCATGAAGTATAGTCTGGAGCAGATGATCTAAAAGTCCCTTCTAACTTTGAAATTCATAAAGCTATGAAGCCAACCAAGAAAAGTTACTGTGTCTGTATAAACCTTATCAAAACTGAGTTCTGGTCATTCTCCAAAGAAAGAGTTTCTGTGCTTATAAATTACTCTCAGCCTTCTTTTATGACAGAGTGCAGCACATCAGAGGAACTGTCTGATAAAGATGGGGAGAGAGGAGAGGGATTATTATAAAAGCTGTCCCTGTGGCTCTGCCTGGAAGTCTGCATAGGCCTCTTTTACATGAAGTGGCTTATACAGACTGCAGCTTAACCCAGATTTCCAGAGAAATAATAATGTGGAAGAAATAGCAACAGTAGCTCTGCGTTTTCTTGCAATGATCCTATTGCAAGAATGCTGAATGGACATGTAACCACACACTGCAACCCCCACAGCTGTCACTTTAGCAAACCTTTTGATGAATTGGATCTTGATATTTACAGAATCTATTAAAATACAGCCCATCATGTGTTTGTTTATATGTTGACAAGATGATGTACACCCTCCAGGTCAAGGGTGATGTGAACTGTTTTGGTGTTCTTGTCAAAGCAGCTAAAAAAAGAGCATTTAAATAATTTTTGTAGAATAATTGTCTAAGAATGTAAAAGCAACATAAGAAATTCTTACTTTGAAAAAAAAATCTCTACTGATCTGACACAAAAATCTGAACTTGTTATCAATCAAAAAGGCTTTCCTACTTCTTCCCTAATATGTTAGAAAATCGGCAGCTCAGATAGAAAAACAAATTACAAAATTAAACAGAAAGGCATTGATTTAACTACTTGGGTGGGTGTCCAGTCCCACACAAAACTTCTTTTGGGCTTGTCACTTATTAAATATATTTTTTAACTAATAAATCTATGCAGCATATTATTTTACTATAAATATTCTAAGTTAGAATTAACTTTATAAATTAATCTTTATTTCTTTGAACATCATTCATACATGTTTGATTTTTCCTTGCAGTTACAAAGAAAAAGTACTGTCTGAAATTCAATCATTTTGGTCGAGTACTTCTCGCAGATATACCTTGCAATTCCAAATATGGCTGTATCGAGGGTGTTACTTGTGTGAAATTAAACCCCAAACTCATATGCTGAAGGATTTCAGAGCATTCTCTCAACTTCCTGCATTGTTATTACATTTTATTCTCATAAAATGGGCAGAGAACTAAACCAATTTACTGTAGATAAATCTCTTTCCCTCTCACATTTTTAATGCTTGCTTTTTTCAGCACCTTTGAGCCACCTGCCTGATAAATATATAAATCAAAAAATCTACCTTATAGTAATTTTGGTGCCATAGAGGAAATCATGGAAGAGGGCAGATAAAGAGGATGAATTTCAAGGCAACAAAAAAACCTTTTTTTCTTGGGTTTGTTACATGCAAGTTGACAGATTGTTGAGGTATTCAAATGCTTCTCTGTTTTAGAATGGAATATTGAAATCTATATATCTATATATATACCTATATTGGGAATGCAGAGTGGAGTTGGGATGAAAAACCTGAGAAAGAAGACAGTGTGAAGGTGAAAAATAAAGAATAGGTGGATAAAGGGAGGGGCAGGGAAGGAATGTAGAAATGGATCCAGGCAGTGTGAGAAAGGAGGGATCAGCAGTGTTGCAGATGAGAAACATGAAGTGACAGATGGACATGAGCTGTCCTGAGATATTGTGCTGAAGAAGTTGTAGTGTTTGGTCCTCCTGTTCCCCTTGAGAAGAGGGACCTGAGAACAGCTCAGGATATCTTAAGATTTCCTCTTCCTAAAGGCAACAGACTCTGCTGCTTCAGCTTTGGTTACAGCTTATTTCTGGGCCCTGGGGTCCCTCAGTAAGCTGCTCCCTGAATCAGGTCTGGGAAAGGATGCAGAGAAGCCTGTTCTTTTATTCATAGTGCAGAACGGAGGTTCAGGATTTTTTTTTTGAGCTGAAATACTGCTAGGTTTTTTCCTTTCTTTCTTTTTTTTTTTTTGTTACAGATTTTTAAGACTGTTCTGGCAAAGCAAAGTGCTTATAACTATGTTTCAAAATGAAAGCCAAGGGACCCCTTCACATATCTGGAACCTTCTTTCTTCCTCTTTGTTCTTTCAACTTGTTTTAACCTTGCTCCAAAAGCATTACTGTAAACATTTTCCTCACTCTTTCCCCCTTCCCATGCTTTGGTTTTAAAATTTATTTTCTATTGTATTGCCAACAGTGAACCATTTAGAACTAGTTGTGAGATTGCTGTGTACAGACACTTGGCCAGAGAGAGCGGAGCTAATACCACCAAAACCAGAGGCATGCTCATCAGAGGTTAGTGCCCCTTGGTCACCAGGGGTATATCTACCCTCTGCAATGAGGTGTTCAGCTGACTTATTTCTGAACGAGCTATTGCACCTGAATGGCACAATATAGGTGAGTTTCCAGTATTACTAGCCTGGATGCATCCTTTCAGGGTCCCTGGGTGTGATGCACTAAGGATGCATTCACAGATTGGCAAGGCTTGAGATTCTGAAAGCACCAAAATTAGTGATCAGGGCTCTGAACAGAGCTTGGTGATTAAACTGAATACAAGATTTAAGTGCCCTAGGAAGAAAAAAGGTGTCTTGATTTACCTGTTGTTCTGAGTTGTTGTTATTATTATTATTATTATTATTATTATTATTATTATTATTATTATTATTATTATTACTACAATGGTACCTAGTTAGATGCCAAAGATGCTTCAGCTGCATGGTAAGTACAAAGCTCAAGTAAGAAAATCTAAACATGGATGACAAACCTTTATTAATTTTTGTATGTATGTATATATGTATATGTGTGTGTGTGTTTGTGTGTATGTTAAACTCAATTTCAAGTATTAAGCTTACAGCAGAATCAGAAAAATTAATCATCAAACCAATGACAAAACATTTTCTTAATTTTCTGGAATGCTACATTAAGTTTTGATGTATATCATTTAAAGCACTAAACAGTACAGTGTAAGGCAAAGGAAGAAGGTGAATATGATTCAAAAATTAAACTGTCTGCAAAAAAGTCCAATGCACTTAAACTGCATTTATTCTATTATTCTATTTCATGTTTGTTTACCAACAGGTAATAAAGGTTGTAGTGCAGTTAATGCCTCTGTAACCTGGAGCTTGAATTATAGACAAGCATCATGCTTGCATTACATTTTCCAGATTTTCTAGGTTTGTCAGAATGAATGCTCTTTGGACAATGTTTCTGACAGTTTAATTAATTATAATGGAAATATAAAAAAATGCTCATGCCTTTAACTGTATTCTTTGGCACGTATTGCACTTTATGAAGAACTTCATAACTCTAAAAAGGAAGGAATCCAATATATTAGTTAGGCTTTTTCATTTTTATTAATGGCCTTTTTTATGTGGTTGATTGTGTGGGAAGCAGACTTTCAGGCAAGAAGAACAAAAAAAATGGAAAAACTAAAGAAATTACTCTCTAGTTACATGCCAAAGGGCTCTCATGAGCCTTATGGGCAGATTAGTTTGCATTCAGTGAATGTGCTTAGAAATAAGGAAGTATGATATGGGATTTAGTCATTGGTTACTGATACACAATCATAGGATGGTTTGGGTTTGGAGGGACCTTAAAGGCCCTCTGGCTCCAACCCCTCTGCCATGGGCAGGGACACCTCCTACTAGACGAGGTTCCTCAAAAGCCCCATCTATCCTCATCTTGAACACTCCCAGGGTAATCCTTGGTGTCAGAAAGGAAAAAGAAGACAACCAAGTTGCTTGCTTGTAGCTGTGTCTGCTTTCACCCCAGGCTACTAAACTGCTGTCCACAGCTCACTGGTGGTCTGCCGGACCGCGTGAAGTGTCCTGCAGATTACACGAAGGACTGAGTTCAAAGAAGTCTCACTAGGTGGTATAATCATGGGCTGTATTTCAGCACCATCATGACAGATGCTTTCTGTGACATAAGACAGGACCTATACCATGCTTAGCATTGGTATTCCACTACAATTTCCACACACAGAGTTAATAATATGCACTCACCAGACAATCATTTGCAAATGTCGTATTTGTATATGCATGTTCTCTGTTTGCTTGGGAAGACTTGCCACATCTGAATGTCAAGTGTCAATAGAGTGTATGAGCACAGCTCACTCCAGCAGGGTAAAAACCAGCCTTCCCTGAAGCTGGTTGAATGTCTGGATAGTAAGATTGCAGCAAGAGTCACTAGATGACACTGTTACATGGTTACACAGTTGTTTTTCTTAGTGCCTGTGTAGGTACACTTACTCTCTTCTGTGTTTCAGTTCCCTTTAGTTTATACTAGTGCAATCATCATCATGATTTTCTGTCTGATTAAGTCCTTCTAATTAGATTTTGCTGGAAGGCAGAGCTGGCACTTTATTTTGTACAAGGTTGGGTATGGTTTGGGTCCCAAAGGCCCAATTTTGACAGCAACGATTAAGAAAAAGACGTTAAGAAAAAGGCCTGTAGAGACCTCTGCCCTTGGAGAGCTCAGAAGATAGTCATGTGCACCACGGGACAAGGCTGTGCATACGCTGGGCCCGCCAGGTGATCTGGCGTGGTGTCATTGGAGAGACAAGGTCAACAAGGGGAGCCACAGCTGCTGTGCCGAATCCCCCCTGCCCTCCCAGAGCAGCCCGGTTCTGATACGGAGTGACGGACTGTTTGGAGCCGCTGCACCCTCCACGTGGAAACTGTGTCTTCCCTTGGCCCTCCTCCTAGTGGAGGAATTAGAACCTCTGGTCTAAAGTGAAGGCTTTTTGCACCTCCATTTCATAAGGCTGAAACAGTTAGACTCACCAGGCTTTACTATTTTATGCTGCCATTTGTAACATCAAGATTTTGCTGCAGTTCAAGCAGTGGTGACCCATTCTTGTCATGCTCCAGACATTCTCATATTCTTGCCACCACATACTATCTCTAGGTTTCCGTAAAATCGCTTGAGACATGCCAGCTTGTCAAGTCTTGAAATTAAAATTGGGTGGAAGGGGAATGCTTTTATTTATTTGTTTGTTTATTTTAAGTTTTGAGCATGTGTCTGAAAAACTTCACCAACGCAGTTTTGTGAGCAATGTGAGGTAAAAAAAGTGGGTTTTTCCCTTTTGCTTTTTCCCCTTTGCCTTGCTATAATCGTTTACTGTGTAGGAAAAGCCATTTTAGGGAAGCAGCTTTCAGCAGATTTAGAAACCTCATCTGTCCTAAAAACTGGTGTTACTGCTGTGTACTTAAATAATAATAATAATAATAATAACAACAATAATAATAATAATAACAACAATAATAATAATAATAATAATATAAAAAGAAGAAGAAAGGAAGAAGTGTATTTTGGAAAGAATGCTGAAAAAAATTTGAGAACCCTAAACTCCTGTCTGGTTGACAGTATGCTTTCATAATGATAGCTAACTGTTTTAAGACTGATGTGATTCTATACATTTACTTATAAATGTATTTGTATAGAGAAGGTATTTTTGTTTTTCTAGTAGAAAGTGTACTACAATAGTCACACTTCAATGTTGAGATTATAAAAATTATTCATACCCTTTTCTTCAAGGGCATGAGAAAGCAATACAAAAAGTGGCTGAATTATTTGAACACTTGTCTCAGTAAGAGACTCGGGTCCACATCTAGGGTGTGGCAACTTACAGCAAGTTGTGCTTGCAGCATCAGGCAGTAACATTCGATATCAATGAGCACCTGATCTAAGGGAGTTAACCTTGATTACTGTGTGTTGCCCTCTGATCTTTCCTCTTTCTCTCTGCTGTGTCTACCAGGACCTTGGGTAATAGAGTGAGGTTATATACTTAACCCTATCTGGTTAGGGCTGTGTGAAATGAATCCTAACCTCAGGTTGAGTGAGAAGTTTCATTTTATGCTGCATTTAAACAAAGGAAATCACCTATAGTGCCCCATTATTTATTGTCAGGTTCCCCTATTGCAAATTCACTCAGAACATGTTGCATTGATTCCAAGGACGTTTCTGCACCTCTGGGCAGACAAAAACCGAATAGTTTTAATCAGGGTAATTATTTTAGTCAAGTGATGTAATTCCAGCAAAAATTAGCTTACCACAGGATAGCAAACTCTCAGTAAGACATAGTAAGCACCCATAAGTACATCCCCTTCTGTCATGACCTAGTTAACTTCTTTACACCCAAGGAACAGACTTGTCTGTACCAGTCCCAGTCACTTTGATTGGAGTATAGATATGCTCTGAATCAGTAAGACTTTTAATCTGTGATTATTACAGATATATATGAAAGACTGGTATCATTTCCTATGCAACGCATCCAATGTATCTACCAAAGCAAAGGCTGCTTATATTTATTAATTTTTTTTTTTTTCCAAATAAAAGGCTGCCAATGTCTTTATTGAGTAACATTTGTTCCCAATTGTAGCCATCAGAAGGTCAGAAGAAGTTCAAAATTACATGAGGGAGTGTGTCTATTTTTTTTTTTTTTTAACGACCTGGCTATTGCTATAGCAAGTTATATTAAATTGTTTTGGTTGTATGATATGGGATTTTTATATTAATGCCATATTTAAAATATATTTATGAAACATTTGAGCTTCAGATCTGTGCAGTTTTATAACTGAGACATTTGCAAATTTACAGTTAAAATTATTTTGTCAGGACCAAGCAGTGATGCATTTTAAAAGGAAAACTTTGGATAATTGCATCATGATGGATCTTTTGAGTCCTGTTTATTTTTACTCTCAAGGATATTAAATCAATACAAATCTCAGAACTGACTGTATTCAGTATGTGAATGACATATGTATTGAGGCTTGGATTTTTTTCTAATTTATGTGAACAGTATATGTAGATGTAACATTAAAGTTGACAGATTATTTAAACAGAGTTACAAAGTTAATGGTACGGTTTACATCAGGTGTAAAATGGGAATTGCAATACATATCTTTGTAATATTACAGGTGAAAAGTGCTGCAATCATTTGTTATAAGTGTGGTCTTCCTGCTCTTTTTCTCCCATCACCAGTATAATTTAAAAATCTGCTAGCTATGTGCTTCTGCTGGTTATTATTGTACTCACTTTTAGAGGATTTACACTGTAATTAAAAGACTGAAACACATATGCTCTGCACTGTGGAGCATGATGCCTTTTGACACTGTTTGCAGAGCTTCCATGCAATTTTGTATTAAGAGCTGCTCATAATAGTACAATTTTGGATCTGATTCAGATTGTATGTACAGTGTTAAGAACTCTTAGAATTTGAGGTTTTGTTTTGGTAACTGTTGGTTTTGAAGATTTTTAGATAAAACTCATTTTAGATTGAGAAAATGTCACAAAACATGACATTTAAATTTAATGATTATGGAAAGTATCTACAATTGAACTGTGTTATTGCTAATGATTTACCTGTAGAGATTAAAATGGGTTTAATTAAGAGTCAGAACTATATTGGTAGGAATACAGTAATTGCTCCTGCATTTTCACTGATTTTGATGTGATAGGTAATAAGGTAGATCTCCTGAAATGTGGAAAAATGGAAAAAAAAAAAAAAAAGAAGAAAACAAGAAATGTAGTTTTCATCTTTTAGAACCACCAGACAGTGTGTGTAATACAGGATATCCTGTATATATAATGGAGTCAAATATGAAAAGCATACAGGGCACAGGTTTTTTTGATATTGTTATGGCAACATTATTTTCCAAATATTCAGCAGCTTAAGCTTCCAGAAATTTGGGAAAACAATAGTTGCAATCTGGACCTATTGCCTGCAAATTTGTTAAAACACATGAGGTTTGTTGAACATGTGCAAACTGTGCATCAGGACTTTTCTGTCCTGCGTAGTTCCAGATTTCGCCTTCTTGATAGTTTACGTTTCACGAAGTGACATCTAGAAGAAGTTACAAGCTTTCGGGATGCTTTCAAGAAAAAAAAAAACAAACCCTTTGGGGCTCAGCAAAGCTCAGTGACCCAATGTATGATCTCATTGTTGAGCAAAAGCAATTTTGGTGAACACTATAGCTTTCTCTACTTACACATTGCAAGACGCAGTGCTCCTGGACCCCATTCCTTCTGCACTAACAGTGACAGACTGCACTGTGCATTTTGATCCTCTGTGTGCTAAACTTCCAGTGATGGCAGCAGTAGTAAGGGCATAATAAATGAAATTTACATATCAGTGTCAGACACTGGAATCAGTGTCAAAGTGGAGATTATAACAGTAGTGAGTGTTTTGGGGACAAAAGACACACATCCATACTAAAACTAGGCTTCATTAGTCATGCTCACTACAATACCCTTTATACTATGGAATGTTCCTGAATGTACCTCATTATTAAGACTCTGGTAAGTGTCTCTTCCTCTCAGTCAGTTTGTTTATTCACCTTTGATTCCAAGGATTTGCTCAATTTTCTAGTAAGTATAATATATCTCCTATCCAGATGCCACATGGGATTACTAGACAATTTACTTATCTGGACAAAATAAATGTCTTCCCTTTGAAGCCTGGAGTAACTCAGATCCTTCTCTGCTCTCTACTGGAGAATGAAAAGCGTTTGAGAAAAAGAAGCAAAATCTACCACAGTGACATACTATCATATTCTGCTGGAGGAACCTCAGTGTTTCTTGACAGAATGAGTCAGCAGAGACAAGAATCACAGTGCATTAACCTCTCCTGTCTCACTCATCCTATACTCCCCATTTCTTGGAGAATTTTTAGACAGTTTTGAACAGGCTAAGATGACAGTCCTGGGATTGCAGCAGCTCTTTGGGCTGTCTCAGTACAGTGTCTTATCTAGAGTTGGCAGTGACTCTGTAATAGCAGTGACTCCCTAAAAGTTAAAGTACTTTTTCATGTTTGCCTCTCAACTTTTACTTCAATTTTCTTCACAAAATATTGGCCTCTTTAGTTTACTATTGTTAGGTGGAGTGAGTTAAAGATCCTAAGCAACCAAGGATTTTGAGTTTAGGAATGTTTTCAGAATAACTATAAAATATTAAGTTTACGTTATCCACAATATGTTGGAGGTCAGTTTGCCCTCAAAACATAATGTCTGACAATTGTGCTTTCTTAGTGTGGGTTAGAAAAAGAATATAGTAGACTTAGGAAAACATTATAATTTAAGAAGTGACACATTTCAACAAAGACATAAAACTGTAGGCAGTACAGAAAAGAAGCAAAACCTTAGGAAACCATTACTTCATTAGGACAAATATTTTATGTCTTTTAAAAGACTCCTTATTAAAAAGGGTGAGCTCTAGGATATTCATGCTTGCGTGAAATCATAAATCTGTCATTTGAGAACAAGAAATGCTTCTTTCTGTGGATAAATTGATTTTTATTACAGCTTCATCAAATTCTTTGAAAACAGTTAGTCTGAGGGTATTACTAAGAATTGGCTCACAGTTA
The DNA here is from genome assembly GCF_021018805.1 of Prinia subflava. Taxonomy (NCBI): domain Eukaryota; kingdom Metazoa; phylum Chordata; class Aves; order Passeriformes; family Cisticolidae; genus Prinia; species Prinia subflava. Next base: position 68,425,892 of record NC_086283.1, on the reverse strand, counting down.
TTTTTAATATTCTCTCATCTTACAAATGGTTAGACCAGTTAGAAAAGTCAATCACATCCAGTAAGTATGCAGTCTGTGAAACATTAAAAAGAAGCTGAACAAGGACTCATTTGCTTACTATCAGCAAGGGGTTCTTGAGAAACCCCTTGAAAAAATATCTATTTTCTACATTGTTTAGTTTCTCTACCCTTTCTTTAGTATGTCTTCCCTTTGCCCTCAAATGCCTGCAGCAATATGCATCTGACTAACACTGTCTGCCTTCCCATGTACCAGCAGTCACGGAGGACCAGCTGGCCAAGAAAGAGCTCACATTTTAACCTGCCTGCAGATACACCCAAGGTTTATTTTCCCCAGGAATAGGAGGGAGCTGGTAAAGATCTGTACCACACTGGGAAACCAAAGCTTTTTTATCTGGCAGAGGGGAAGCATGGCAGTTCCTGCTTAACTCAGGAAACTGTGAAGTCGTACTCCCTATTATTCTTTTTATATTTAAGCAGACAATTTTTGTGATTGAGCATGAGGGAGAAAGATACAGAAAAAGAGTGGAGAAAGGTTACACTTTCATCACATTTTCTGGGCCTCTCAATTCATTTGGCCTTATCTGTGTTTTTTAGATTGCAAGCTCTTAGGTGCCATGACTGTTTTTATGTGTGTCTTTAACTGGGTACAACAGATAACTAGATACAAATTGTTGGAATTTCCCAAGGAAACAATTTTTTGTTTTCAAGTTAATGCTCAGAAAATAAAACTGTTATGAAAAAATGTCAGTTTCGTGGAAATTTTTCATGAATAAAACTTAGGGAAAAATAGTTCAAATTATCTAAACATGACTTCTTACACTTTCTAAACAGGAAGCATATTTCTCAATTCAAAATTCTTTTAATTTTTAAGGCGCAGTAAGCTTACAATGAAACTTTATATTTTGGTCAATAAAATCTTGAAATAATCCAAATTAAACAAAAACAGAAATCCCTGCTCTAAAATATTTTCTTATTGTTTTTGCTTTACAACCATTGTGAGGTTTTGAACAGATCCAGCAAAATAAGTTTACAGACAGCCTTGCTAAAAAATTATTAATTTCCTCTTTGTATTAAATTTTGAGGATGTGGGAAAACCATCAAAATAATTTAATTTTTTAAAATTTAGTCTTGAGGAAAAATAAAACTTGCTTTACATAAATCATTTTACTGGTAAAAATATTCAAGATGGGTTATAATCACTGGTTCTATTGGTTTCAAAATATTTTATCTGCCTTGAATTTCTTTATAAATAAGTGGTCATTTAAGGCCAGCAGATTTGCTGCTCAAACTACTTGACTATTTCTGAAACAGCCCCGCTTCATCTGTGTTGGCCTATATAAGCCCCCTATGCATTGTCACTTAGACCTGATTAGGGCAAAAATTTCCCTTTTACAGAAAATTATTTTGGTGCAGAGGAGAGTTGAGAAAAGCTGGAAAGATAAAGGTAAGGTATATACTTTTAAAGGTGAAAGAGAATAATGAGGAAACAAATAGTGAAAGAAACCAACACAAATCTTTGGAATCAGTCCTTTACTTTCCCTCTAATGAGGTATTCTTGGGTGTTTTTCTGCCGCGTGATAGAGGGATAGGAAAAGGGAACATGAAGAAACAGTGGCTGATGGAAGACTAGAGTCAAGTAAAGAAAATTTTGGATAACACTGGTTAACTAAATAAGAGAAAGGTAGAATTTTCAGTAAGAAAATTATTTCTTAATCGGTTTAGAAATAGAGATAGAGAAGGACTACAGCAGTGTAAATTATGTTTGTATAACAAGGTCACCTCTTTGGAACCAGAGTCATGGAACCAGCATAATGTAGCGATCCAAATGCACCATTTGTAGAGTATATACGTGCTGCTTGCAGTTTTAAGAGTGGCAGTGATTGATTCATTCCAGGAACAAGTAAACGTGCCTGCTGTTGAATTGCCAACACCGTTACAGCCAGTGTCTCTGTGTTGCTTGGACATCTCCAGTCCCAGTACTGCCTTTGTTAGATACCAGATAGCTCTTGAGAACTGCCTGAAGCCCCAGAGAATGTAGCTTGGCTCTCTGCTAGCCTTTTGGAGAGAGGCTAATTTATAATTACTTGAAAACTTGTATCACTCTAAAATTAAAAAAACTGCCCACGAGTCACTTGTAGTCCAGATTAAGAGCATCTTTACTGCTTATTTCTAGATCAAATCTATCTGAATATACTATTTCTTGGCATGGATCTACAAAGTGAATACCTAAAGGGGGAAGTGCTTTGTTTTTGTTACAATTCATGTAATTTTCCAAATTAAGTGTTTCCATTCTCATCCTTTGAGGCTCTCAGTCAGGTTTTAATTTTCACAGCATGAAGATGTGATGAGTACATGAGCAGTTATTCAGATTTGCTGGTCACAGTCTGAGATTAATTACAGAACACAGGTTTGTAATAATGACTTTGCCAAAATCCATCAAACATTGATCTGTTTCTGTATCAGCAAATATGGAAATGAAGAGGAATACGGAGAGTTTGAACTGAAGAATACTTGGAACCTGTTGCATTTCATCCACCTCAATGGATAGACAAAATGTTGTAATGATGAGTTCACCCTTTATTTACTGTATACACAGTTTGTGACAGTGGTTTTTATAACTCTAGAAATTACACTTAATAAATATGAGAAGATACAGATTTTCTTGATTACATAAACCTAAATATTTATTCAAGACTTCATGAGAAGTTTGTCCTAATTTAAACAGAGCTAGGGCTGCTGAATGGGTGCCATTTTTTTGATGTGGACACAAAACAAGATTTAGTAATATCCACATTCATTTAACCAGTAAATGTTTTCTACTAAGGCTTTGCTTCAGCGTGGTTTGCCTACTGCAATCAAAATGAAACTGAAGTCGTCTTTTATAGATCATATTTAAGGGTTTTATCCTTCATTGCATGAAGGATCACTGGCTTTAATTAAAAAAATATGAAGAGACATGTAAACATTGCTGCTGTAGTTCTAAGAAATGCAGTATTACTTGTATTTTCCCTTTTGGTATTGATGTATGTAGAAGCTGGAGACACTAACACATTGTGGATATTGCTGCCGAGAAGGGGAAAGGAAAAAGATAGGCTTGAAACACAGCCTGAGAGATGGCACAAAGCCAGTGCACTGAAAAATGGCAAACGTCACATTTAACAGCTGGACACAGAAATGTTTCTCTTTAATTTGGAAGGAGAAAATTTTCTTCACAGCAGGGCACTCTCAAAAGAGTACAACATCAAAGAGGGTGGGTCTCCCCAGTCAAACATCATCTGGCTCCAGTGATGGAGCAAAATGAATGAACTGTCAGGACTTTTTTCCAGTGTGTATGTTTTTGCCAAGTGAAAAGTAAAAGGTTTAGTGGCTTGTTCTGATCACAGACCAAATCCTGATAATGGAAAGCTGATTCCTTAAAGCCTTCCTCTGATCAGCTGACAGACAATGTCTGAAGAAGACCCCATATTGATTGATGGCCCACTTTGTATTGATGGCCCCTGCCACCCTTAGAGATAACTGAGATATGCCAAATGCTTGACAGCTCTGGAGGGCTCCTGTGACTGTGTCTCAAGCAATGTTCTAATCTAATGTTATAATCCTCACAGAAACAAACACACTGCTAAAGAAACTTAGCATGATACCAACACCAGGCCTGCACTCAGGAAAGAAAAAATTCCTTTTCACATTCTCCACTATGACGTCTGCTAGCACCATCAGCACTACCCCTTACTGCACTCCTTTCATTCTTGACTCTGACTTCAGCCCCAAAGAAGCTGCTAACCAGCCATTCCTGTGCTGTTTTTCTGACAATCCTTTAATTTAACAAATTTGAAGGAATAATGGACTCTAGGAATTTTTTGATATGAAAACATGGCAACACAGTTTGTAGAGCCATTATTCATTTGTTTTATGAGGAATCTCAGGCACAGTTTATCATATACTTTATTACTTGACCTTTTAATCATCATCTGGGGAACTTGACATTCCAGACATTCCAAAATATTCCTAACTAAAAATATCACAGTGCCTCATTATTTAAAACTCACAAAGGAATTAAGTACATTTTCTAAGGTATGTAATTTTTACTGAAATTCCTCATTTATGGTAGGCCTTAATGAGAAGTTTAAAAGAGGATTGAAAGAATTATCTGTGGAGTCTGTATTGTAGTAATAAATGGGTGCTCTGCTGTCCTAGATGTTCTACACATACACTGTAAACACAGTCCCCCTCCATATTTACTTACAAACTCAGAGTGAAGATAAGCAAATGGTGCACAAAAAACGTTATCAAAATCCCTGTTTTCTACAGCCGCAGGATCAAGACTTTAAGTACTTGCTGTAAGCCATGTGACAAACCATTTTCAGGGCAGGAGCTAAACCCAGGCATCTGCACAGCAATTCAAGTGTTTGAATGAAGGTGTTTAGTGGAATTCTAAATCCTGGAAAGTATCTAAGACATACAGACAGGGCTGACAAGTAATGCTCAGAACTTAAGTATAACTGCTTGTCTTCTGGAGCAGTCACTGGAATGACTTTGCAGGAGTTTAGCAGAATACTTGAACCCACCAAAAGCTCCAGTGGCAGCTTAAGTTTACACACCTGAATATAACTATTACTGGCTTAGTCGAGGAACAAGCCCTTATCAGTGGACCACAGCCATTACATTAGGCAGCAACACTTTCTATAGAACACAGTAATGCTCTCAACATTTCTTGCAGGGGAAGCTACTTATAGACAGGTCTTCTTTTCAGAGAGTATTTTCACATGTTCTGCATTTCTCCATCATGGTTGGGATTTTTCATATAAAGGATGATGGGATCATTTGAGTCATGTAGTCCAGCCTCCCTGTTCAAGGAAGGTGTCCTAGAGCACACTACTCAGGATTGTGTGCAGACAGCTTTTGAATGTCTCCTTAGAAGGAGAATCTGCAACCTCGTGGGGTAGTCTGGCCTAATGGTTAGTCACCCTCACAGTAAAGATTTTCTTCATATTCATGCAGAACTTCCTGTACATCAGTTTCTGACCAGTGCCTCTTGTCTTTTTGCTTGGCACCACCAAGAAGAGTGACTCCATCTTCTTGACATCTTCCCTGCAGATCCCTCTAGCAGCTCTGTGCTTGAGAAGAGAAGCATTTTTATAATCTAGTTCTTAAAATGTTTAAGGAAACATGGCATTAGAGCTTTTAAAAATCCTAAATGTAAAAAAAATAATGAGAATCCCCAAATGCTGCAAAATGAAACCAAACTAAAATCAATCACAGAGAATTGTGCCATAATTTCTATGCACTATATTTCAGAATATCTGAAAATTTCCCTAAGGATTCAGTCTGGGATTTGTATGTTTAAGATCTGCTGCCTCTCTAGATGTACTGGTTCATGCATAAAACTATGAAAACACAGTTTGGAACAATGTTTTGAAAAAGTGCTTAACAGAAATTATAGGAATAAGGGACGAAAAGCTGTGCTATTCTTGGGCCATCAGCTTTCTCTTACAAGCAGAGTAAGCATTTAATTTGAAGAACAGACCCTCCATATTTTTGTTCTTTCTTAACAATCAGGGAAAATCATAATGATTTCCATTTATGAGTTTGTTTGGTCCTGAGTGATTCTTTTGAGGTCATATAGTTATCAGTAAGTCACCTCAGGAGTGTGTACCTGCTCACTTGCTTCAACTGAGTTGTCTAGCTTGATCTTTGATTAAATCTGAAAATCCTTTGGGAATATTTGGTTGTGTAAAGGAATGAAAAAATATGAGACACTTTTTAATTTCACTTTTCAATGTCTAACGGTTTTGAGAACCTCCAAGAAAATGGCCAAAGCTCTGTCATTACCTTGCAAAGGAAACACTGCTCTGTTTTCAGAGGCATTGGGAGCAAGAAAGAGTCACCATAACTGTCTTGATTCTCTGTATCTGAATATAACTTTAGGACCTTTATTACTGAGTAAATTCATTGATTCTTTCCAGTTGAATGAGGGTTTTCAGTACTGGACCCCTACTTATTAATGTCTTCCCTGTTATATTTACTAGGATATATATTTACCAGTCAACACGTGTGAGAGTCCTCTTTTTGGGTTATTTCAGTTTTGATAATTTGTCTCTCTGTTTCTTTTTATTTTTAGTCTGGTTTCTTTCTCTCTTAATAGTGAGCCTAGATTGGTAATACTTTTTCTCTTCATGTTCCATGTCCCATACAGAAAAGACTGGAGAGAACCACTTCAGTCCGTTGCCTGCACATGATCATCTGCTAGCAGGGCTGCACAGAAATGCAGTGAGCAGAGTGCAAATAACAATGTTAAACAAAAGTGTCTCCATTGCAGAATGACTCGTGGCTGGAGCACCACAGCTCTTTCTGTCCTATCACTGGACCTGTCAGGAGAGTGCAAAACCACTCTCAGGGAAGGCCCTGTGATGTCAGTGTACTCTGCAAGAGTGCTGGTTCTTTACAGATCTGTTTACATGTGTGCAGGTTTCCAGCTTCATGCGAGGGGTTTTTTTCTGCCCTGTGTCTTCCTCTCATTGCCCTGGTGTTGAGTAACACTGTTGTGTTACAAGAAATTCTTTCCTATTCCAGGACCTCCACGGGCTAATGTCAAAACAAACCACTGAGACTTGACTTTAAAAAAAAGTAATTTTATGGAGTCCACATAGTCAGCAGGGCATTGCTTTCATGACACTTTCTGGAATAAGGCCCCAATCCTCCAACTGCTTACACAGATGCTTGATTTCACACACGAGTAGTCCCATTGAGATCAATGGGACTACAACATGTGCAGAAGTGTTTGCTGGACTGAGGTCTAAGTGAGACATGAAGCCTTTCACCTAGCACAGACAGTTCAAACCAATGTTTATAGTTTCATATGCCATAATCCTTTGAGAAACATTAAAACTAAATAGCTTTTAATATTATTTGGCAAGTACTCTCTTTTATAAAATTTGCTAGATGATGCCTGCTAGATTAAAGAGAAAAACATCGACTAGATATTAAAAGATGTACACTCCATGTCAGATACTGTTAAGTTTAGAAAATTGCTTTGAATTTTGTGAACAGTTGAAGAAGACCACTGGCTGTCAGGACATATTTCTGTGCATTTTCACAGAGGGGTTGTATCCTGTTGGACAAAAATTTTGCTTTGGCTTTAATCAGTGAGGCCTCTTCATACTTCCTCCTTGCTCATTTATTTCAGACTTCTATTCTGTTAATTGCTTTGAAAAACTTGATGATAATTCTAAGTATAAACAAATCACAGGTAATACAAATATGGCAACAAAGAAAAACCATTCTCTGGATGGACTATGCATTTCTACATGGCAAGGAGATACCATCAATTATTATTATAAAAATAGAAGCACTTCAAAGTAAGTAATTAGTTATTGACATGGATTTATTTCATATAGATATAAAGACCATAATAACTGGCTTTCATTTTCTACCTAATAATAAACCAAAGCATTCTTATCTCCTCCTAAGGCAACAAACTTGAATGTTATCTGAAACATATTTATATTTTTGATTCTGCTATCTGTCCATGAATAATCTGAACACATACTTTAACTGGTAAAACAAATCAATTAGTCTTATCAAGAAACAGTGGAACGTATGAGAAGTATTTATATCTAATGTCTTTTTGAAATAATGACCATGCATTTGAGCAGGGAACCTGTCCAAACATTTCCACTTATAGCAGAATGAGGTTGATGACACATATATTATAATTGTTCCATACTAGTTTTATATGTATAGTTGATTATTACAGATTCAATAATATTTATTAGACACCAAAATTGATTTTATCAGAATGTGATGAATAGTCTATTCTGGCTGTTCAGTCTCTTTGCTGTATAGATAATCTAACAAATGACACGTAATTTACAAAATATTTCAGTGTTTGAGATGTGGTCTTTGTAAAGGATGTGATTATATAATATTATTGTTGTCATAAATCAATGTGAGTTTTTCTTTTCAGTTAAACTGTATTTGGAGAGTTTTCCATGCATTTTATTTTGTCTCTGAGTTGCATTATATTTCATTTTTCTTTTACACAGTGAGACTAAAGAGTTCTTTAAAAGTTTGCTGAATACCTTTACTTGGTCATCAAGTTTGTGAAAGAAATGAGAAAGAAGTGATGATTACATGCATGATTGTTTCTACTCACCCTTCTCAATCAGTGTGTAAGAAGGAGAAGACACATATTTAGAAGGGCCCTCCTGTCATAAAGCAGATGCCCAGCTCCTAATATTAAGGCATTTAAAGTCTAAAAGCATTCATTCTTTGAATACTTGTTGCTATCAATATGAACCTAGCTGTATTTTGATTTCAGCCTAAACTATGTTCCCTAAATACAATATTTTCAATGAATTCTGTTAGTAGTCTTTCTTTCAGTTCATGCACCGTGTTCTGAATGTTTCTGACATTCTAGATAATAAGATCCTGTGGCAGTGTTCTGATTTCAAAGCCAGTTAGGCACCTGTACTTTACACAAAATCCAACCTAAATGAATAAGTTATCAACTCATGCATACAATCCAGTTTGCTTTCAGTTTGACATTATTAGGAGCTCTAACAAATGAATAATGTATATGTGTCATAATGATCTCTAGAGTTCATTGGCATTTTGCTTAACAATCACTGCTTTAGGCAAGCCAAACCACTGAATTTTACTGTTCAGTTGTCTTAGTCTCAGGGCTTTTTAGGAAAGAGACAGCTGTTTCTTTAGCTTTATGGGAGAGGTAACCATCTTTTTAATTTGTTCTGTTGGCTATAGAGCTGTCTTCTACCAGAATTGACACTTAATACTCTTCCCCCATCTGTGAAAGCACACGTGCACACTTCACTTACAGTATTAGTTTATTGCAGACAATGAGTAAAATGCTGCAAAGTGAATTTAAAAAAAACAGATGAAGCTACAGCAATTTCCTTCAAAATAAGATGATGTTGATGACAGGGTTGAGAGTTTAGGGATAAGAACAAAGAGGAAGGCCAGTATAGCAGATAGTCTGGTAGAAGTCTGTTTTAGACCGTCCAGCCAAGATGAAGAGGCAGGTGAAATATTCTATAAGCAGTTGGGAGAAGTCTCATGGTTGTCATCCCTTGTTCTTGTGGGAGACTTCAATTTAGCCAATGTTTGCTGTAAATGGAATGCTATAGAGGGGAAAAAAAATCCAGCATAATCTTGGAGTGTGTGGAAGATAACTTCCTGACATAAATGGTGAGGGAGTCCTCTATGAAATGTGCCATGCTGGACCTGTTCATGTTTGTGAACAGAGAAGGACTTGCAGGTTATGTGGTGGTCAGAGGCTGTCATGAGCACCATGATCACAAAATGATCATTGGGGAAGATTAGCCTGGTAAAACAGAGAACTTTGGCTGGAAAAAAGAGTAGAGGAAAGGGGCAGGTGACAACAGAGGTCAACAAGGATATCATGAGGTTGTGCAGGGAGAAAATTAGAAAGGCTAAAGCTCACATAGAACTTACTTGCTATTAAAAAAAAAAAAAAAATTCTGTAAATTGTGTAGCAACTTAAGGAGGGCCAAGTAGAATCCCTTTGGTGGATACATAAGGAAACAGTGACAAAAGATAAGGAAAAGGTTGAGGATCTTAATGACTTCTTTGCCCCAGTCTTTAACAGTAAGACCAGTTCTTCTCTCTATAACCAGTCCTCTGAACTCTAAGACAGGTGTGGGAAACAGAATGATCTCCTGTAATCAAGAGAAAAATAGTAAGAGACCTGCTACTCCATTTGGACATGCACAAGTCTATGGGGTCAGATGGAGCCGGGGGAAGAGCTCACTGAGCTTTTTTTCAATCCTTTATAAGTGGCCATTACTCATTAGGGAGGTCCCAGTTGATCAGAGATCAGCAGACATAAAGCCCAGCTACAAGAGGGAAAGGAAGAAGGATGCAGGGAACAACAGGCCTGTAAGCATGGTCTTGGTGTCACGGGAGGTCATGGAGCAAATCATCTTGAGTGCCATCATGCAGACAACCAGGATTGGGCACAGCCAGCATGGGTTTAGGAAAGGCAGGTCCTGCTTGACCAATCTAGTCTTCCTCTGTAAAAGTGTGACATATCTCATCGATGAGGGAAAGCTGGTGGATATTGTCTACCTGGTCTTCAGTGAAGCCTTTGACACCACTTGCCACAGAATTCTGCTGGAAACACTGGATGCTGATGGCTTGTACTCTTCAAGTAAAATACTGAAGCTGCTCATGTCCAGAGAATAGAGGTGAGTGATGTTAAAGTCCAGCTGGTGGCTGTTCATAAGTGCTGTTCAATATCTTTATCCATGATATGGATGTGGGGATCAAATGTATCCTTTGACAGTCTGTACACAACACTAATTTAAACAGGGGTGTTGACCTGCTGGTGGATCTGGACAGGCTGGATTGAAAGGCTGAGGCCAAGTCTATGAGGTCATACAAGGTCCAGCACTTTGGTCACAACAACCCTACTTGATGGTACAGACTGGGGGCAGAGAGGCTGGAAAGACATCTTGGTGGAAAAAGAGCTGGGGATGCTGGTTGATGCAGCTGAACGTGAGCCAGCTGTGCCCAGGTGCCCAAGAAGGCCAAGGGCATCCTGGCTTGTATCTGCAGCAGTGTGGCCAGCAGGAGCAGGGCAGTGACCACCCCTTGTACTCAGCACGGTGAGTACAACTGAGCACAAGTGGCCCCTCACTAGAAAAAAGGACATTAAGGCACTCCGGCACATCCTGAGAAGGACCAGAGCAGGGGAAGAGTCTGGAGCACAAGTCCTGTGAGGAACAGCTGAGGGAGCTGGGAGTGTTTAGTCTGGAGAAAAAGAGGATTGGGGGGTGGATCTTATTGCTCTGTACAACTGCCTGAAAGGAGGTTCTAGAAGTTTGCAAGTTGGTGTCTTCTCCCTAGTAACAAGTGACAGAAAAAGAGTAAACAGCCTCAAACTGCTAGAGGAGGTTTAGCTTGGATATTAGGGAAAGGTTTTTCACCAAGAGGGTTGTCAATCATTGGAACAGGCTGTTCAGGGAAGTGATAGACTCACTATCCCTAGGGGTATTTAAAGATGTGTACTGTGGCACTTAGGGACTTCATTTTGTGCTTGGCTTGGCAGTGCTTGGTTAAGGGTTACATTCAATCTCGTTACAAGTCTTTTGCAACCTAAACAATTCTATGATTCTGTAACTGCACACCTTTTGCAGACAATCAGGTTAACAGCCAGGCTTATAACCATTACCCTTTTGGGTTTTCAACTTCTGCTTAGGCTAGACACCTTTAGAAGATGTTGTAGTGTTTTAACATCAAAAGCAGCATCTCACAATAGTGAGATTTGCCTAATGTAGATCTTATTGAGTTCTGATGTCCAAGTCAGCAAAGAAGAAACTTTCAGTGTAACTGGAGCTTGTAGGTTCATACACTGTTGCAGAAAGGATATAACTTGTATGGATGCTACCATGTCTAATATGTCTGGTTACAAATTTTTCACCATATTTCCAGTAGTTCTGGGTACATCTTTGCTTTCTTGACCCTTCCTATTGAAGTCAAGAGTAAAACTTCTTTAGAGAGGTGAAGAAAGTGATTTGAAAATTCTGTGATTTTATGCATATGATATGAATGAGAATAGCAGTGAACAGCAAAATGCAAGAGTCTCTATAATGGTAAGAATTAATTCTTGCATTTTTTGTAGTTTTCTTCATATGTCTTTTGATGCCTGGCAACATAAAGCAAATATTCTAATGGCTACTTTTATAATACAAATGTATGTGCAAAGAAAAATCCTATTTTCAGGATCACTCTATTCCCTGACTGCCTGAAATGAAACCAAGCAGCCAAATAATTATCTGTTAAATATCTTTCTTATCTGACAGAATGGAAAAACAAAATGCAGGAAGGATTTCTAAAGGCATAATCCTTTAGCAGACTATGGAAAGAGAAAAAGGGAAAGCAACAGATAGGGAGGAAAGGACTTCAACAAACCATTTTTGCTCTTGCTGCCACTTCTGTGAAATCATTTTTAATTGCTTCACAACTTGGCTTTCTCTGCAGCTGCAGCTGTTACAGTAGAACTTCTTTAATCTAAAATTTTGTGGCATCTATACCAGAAACTGGAGCAACAGTTTTTAGCATTGGAAATAGATTTTCTCCATTGATCCAAGTGAGCAATACTGACTATATCAGTACTGAAGTAATTGAAGGTTCTCAGAAGTCTCTTTAGCACTCTGCCTTGCCTTTTAATACTGTTTAAATCTTAGATGGTTCATGTTTATGTTATTTCTGTTATTTATGTTAGTTATGGCTGTTCAGAGTCTTTAGAGTATCACTTATATGAGACGCAGTGTGCTTTAGAAGTTAGCTGTTACTACTATTGTGCATTGCTCTTATAATTGTCATTAAAGTAACAGTATCTATGTCCTCCAAATGATTATCCTCAACCAATACAGTAAGTATTATATCCAGTCCTTCATAATTAATTTATGTTTGTATGCCTTTCAAAGAGGAGCCTCACCTCTATTTATGTCTTGATTATTTAATAAAGCTGTGTTTGCAAGGGAGGGAATAGAAAATACCAAAAAGAGAAGACTTGTATTCATATTCTGATAATTAGGCTTTGGACTTACTTATTGGAAAATGAAACAGTTTCTGTTGCATTCTTAAGTCAAAGGATAAAATTCATAGGGGAGAAGTATGTGTCATGTTCTGAGTATCTTGATCTGCAACATACCAGTAAAATATTTATAAACAGTGAAGAACCTATTAAGAAGTCAATTAACTATAAGGCAACTGCTAAGTAGGACCATAATGCATGTCAAATGAGGTGAGTGCAGACCTCTTTTATCAGATTCCAGTCTCTTCCACAAATCTGGTTCATTCCATTACAAAACAAGCCAAAACCACAACAAAAATAAAATCTTTAAAACTCAGCAAGAGCAATAGTTATCAAGGTCCAGTAAGAAGCTTAGGTAACACTTCCAAGTGCAATTAAAGTAGAAAGATGAAATAACTAATTGTGTTTCCACTACTTAGATCAGTGACTGATATGGGATACAGAAAAAATAAATGCAGAGTCTGAAGGGACTTAGAGAAATGGTATTTTATTTTGGCATTACTATTGCAATGTGTTAAAAATTATGCCAGTGTAGATGGATGTGATGATTAAGTGAGGTAGTCAAAGACTTCCAGTAACATCAGTTTATCACAGGTTTCTGTAGTATTTTCTGTAACAGATACTATGACCGTTTAAGGATGTCTGCATGTGTAGTAGAGATGTGAATGAAAATGTGTATCCACAGTTTACTGTAGTGCTTGTTTTCACAGCTTGTGCTACAGGTTTGCTTTCCCTCTGTTATGGCAGGCTATGGTTTGCTCCCTCATGAGGGCTTCTTCCAGTAGTTATATCTTCACTGGTTTCCTGATTTATATAACTATAAAATGAATAAGAACTCCTGCATGATGGTGACATGAAAAATAATAACCATATCTGAGTTTTGGGGTTTTTTCCAGATTTTAACCTTTATCATGCAATTTGACAAATAGTTTCAACACAGTATCGTTATTTACCTTCTAAGCCTAGGGTTTCTACTTCCTTACAGATGGGTTTACAATCCTGGAAGAAGAGGGCTAAGAATGCCTTTGGATAGATTATGACTATGCAGCACTGTCAGTAATATCCTCCCAGGATATTACTGGAAAGGAAAGGAGGGCATAGTGTCACTTGATGTGTCAGTACTTGCAAGAACAAAGTATTTGAAAATACTTAGTCTTACAACACAGTCCTTCCAATTCCAGACCAAGATTCAGGAAAGAACCAGTCCTATGTTTTCATGACAGATTTTAATTTTTCATATCAGTTAATGACTGTCTATTTGCACAAAGTTTTGAGTAGGACCCTGTGTACCAAGATATGAGTGTCACTACTGATTATGGCAGACCTCTTTGTCTTTTCTGTTTCATATAATCTGACGACTGGGAAGTTATCAGCTCTTTATTTATGGGCATTGTTTTTGCCTCACATAAAGTCGTATATTATGTGCATAAGCAGCATGTAAATGATAGACAATAAACACTGCTGAGAATGTTTGCATAGATATTGCCAGAATGGTTTCAGCCAAATACTCTTAACCATTAATTTTTCCTTCTCTTTCTTTTTATAGGCTGATGTCCTGTAGAACATTTCTGATTTCTTCACAGGTTTTTATAGTTTAGCATATTTTGCTCACATATTCAGCATTAAGATATTTGCATAATAGGTCCTCGCTGATAATCAGCATGCTACCATATGTAAAAAATAAACTTAATCCCTGGGACTGGAGTATTTGTTTACTTCTGAGAACTCCTGATTTCTCTGATTTTATTCCACTCAGTCCATGTTGGTTATCCAACACAGGAGTATTTGGCCAAGTTCCACCTGGTCCTTGTCACAGACACTCAGGAACAAAGGATGACAATCACCACAGACACTTGATTTCTGTGTCTCTCATGCTCTTGCAATAGACATATTCTTCCTGATTACTGACAGTCCCTCTTGGCCAAAAGCAAAAGCAAGGCTCATTCCTGAATTTGAGGCTCTCCTTTGGTGGAGGAAAAAACTAGATTTTGATTCCTGTGTATATATTTGTGTGAATTATAGGAAACCCTCTTTTAAAAAAATCATAACTATTGAATATAGTCACATAATTTCTGAGATTATTCTCTTGATGTTGAAATGGAGTTTCAAGACTGTTAATCTGTATATACTAGAAATGTTCAATTCAGTGTAAAAATGTGCTTCTTCTTTAGTTAGCAGAAGTAATACTTTGAAAAAGATGTCAATTTAGGTTCATACAATTTTGAAAGGGATAACACTTTTGGGGCACAGGTATTAAAGCAAATGGTGTTCATGGAGGAGCAGAAGGCATGAAAATGAGATTTACTTCAGATAGACACCTAATTGTTCAGATGCATTTATGAAGTTTGCCAAAGTAATTGTGTAACAAGTAAAAATCTTGTGAGAACACAAGTTTTACTAGGATTAGAACTACCTAGATAGCATTTTTTAAGCACTCAGGAGGGCAGGTATGCATGATATATTTATCTTTTCATTTCAAAGCCTCCAGGGGAACTCTATTCTTGACTTCAGAAAGAGCATCCACTTCTGAATAGAAACATAATGCTGTCTCTCTAAAAAAGACAACTGGCTCTCATGTCCCTAGCACGGATGTCATGTTTAGGAAAACAATTATTCCCTCAGGACAGGTTCCTGAATTAGTACTTAAAAATCCCCTGTATTCCTCAAGAGAGCTCCTAAAGGCATCATCAACACCATTTTTCCTTCTAGTCTCATTTGTTTTGGTATTACAAATCCTACAGCTCCCTCACATATCATGCGAAGTTGCTAAAATATATGCTCTTGCTGCAACGGAGCAGCAAGATGTGATGTGAAAGAAGGGATCCTTGTTTAGGGGTTACTAATTCCCCTTGCTCAGATGTCCCAGCCATTTTATTGCACACTTTACATCCAGATTTTCTTGTTTATCTGGCAGTTCATTATTTAAGGCCAGCTTGTCAAAATAGGTTAAATATTCTTTGGGAAACATGGTCACATCTTTGAGACACTACAAATACTTTTAATATGAAAAGATTGGCTTGATAAGAGAAACATGATAAACTTGCCTCCCCTAAAATACTTCTCTGCTTTTTCATGTATATTTCTAAGAGTATCAGTACACAGATGACAAACTTCATGGCAATAAAGTCCTGGAAAAGCCACAGAGAGACACCAGCAAAGCAGTGAAAATGATTGCTGATGATTTGTTCTAACTACTCGGCCTTGTGACATCTCCCCCAGATATATGACCAAGATGGGACACTGCAGCACTTTATCGACGGTGGAGAGCCCAGCAAGTCCAGCTGGATGCGGTACATCCGATGTGCGAGGCACTGCGGGGAGCAGAACTTGACCGTGGTACAGTACAGGTAAAGTGATTTTTGATTCGCCCGATGACACAAAATGAGAACGTGCTACCAGGCTGTAATAACCACCAGTCCTGCTGCCTTTGATTGCAAAGACAGTATCAGAGCTTTGGAGGATGTGCTCATGGGGGGCAACACAGGAAGGGTGAAGCTCCAGGGAGCGAGGGCAGCCCTGTGTCTCTTCTGTGACCACCATGCCACACAGAGCTCTCTGCACTTTTTCAAACAGTCTCGTCAGAGGCAAGCCAACACAAGCAGTTCTCCACCCTTAACAGAGATGTGTGTGATAGGGGAGGGGGAAAAGTGGCACCTAGAGACATCCTGAGGGTCAGTCACGGGTCGTGTATACATCTTGAGCTTTTTTGTCGAGTGCACCTGCTAGCCAAGATTGCTGGATCTTGTACCCCTTGTGCTGCTGGCTAGAGAAAGTCAAAATGTGAAGAAAAATGCAAAGAATTATGGTGCATTTTACTTTGTACTAGCAAATAGATCCAGAAAACCCAGACAGCACATTACATAAATACATGATCTCAGCTATAAACAAACCTTTTGCCTTAGAATCAGAAGCGCCTGCTTGGCCTTATTGAATGTGGTAGGAAGTACATCAAAGAATGCCCTCAGCTTGCCAGTTACAGTGAGAAACCACTTTTGCTGGTTGCTTTAGAAAGCAGAGTTTCTTTTATTTAGAAAAAAATCTTTAACTTATTTAAACTACCTTTAAAATTAAAAATAAAACATACAAAAGCAAGCTAAAATGAAATATATAAAGTTTGATTATCCCATAGGGATCCAATTTAGCAATGGTAAAATTGTTCAATTGCATTTTCAACTTTTTTTATTCTCTGCCCAGTTGACTAAACAATGCTGCAGTTAAAAATAAAACAATCCTATTTAGGCATTACAAATCTTTTATTGTATACTTAAATATCTGCTATCTATAGCTAAAATACCATAAGATTTAAAATAAACATACTGGATAATGAATAAAGTTTGTTGTGATGAAAGAGTATTTTTGTAGGTATTTTGTGGACTATTGGTCTACTTGGTGATGTGTGCATGCACATACATATATAAAAATTAAAAAAAATACATGTATATATAGAGAGAGAGAGATGACAAAACTAAATGAAAAGTGAACATGAGAAAGTCATTACACATCTGTCAATATTAAGTGGATTTTACAACTCTCCTTTCATGATGGAGTTTTTACTCAGAGTTCTCTCTGTTGATCTGTTTTCGATTACTTCAGATCTTTATAAAATGAACTACAAAAACACAATTTAAAAAACTGGAATCCATCACCAGTGACTGCATCCAAGTGTAAGAAAATAGAAAAGTTGGACACTGAAAAACCAGCCTAATTTTTATTGTACATGGACGTCCTCCTCACAGAAAGTCAGCTGGTTTAAATTCATTCTGTTATGATTTGTAATATCTAAATGGAATTTTCTTCAAAGTGCTCTTGATTGATTGACCCTTAGCTGAACGTTTTGTTTTTATTTTGAGGCTGACAATAATGTTTGTTGGCATGTGTTCTGCTTCAACTGCGTTGGGACGCCATGAAGCTATCTTTATGAGTCATCCAACCACAATACTAAATACATGTCAGCAAAGGAAATATTATCCGAAAAGGGAAAAATCCCTTTGATGTACTTCAGCATGCAGAGATTTCTGCGAGTTTTGGAAGCTCTGCACACTTGTAAGGGACGGTGTACACTTACACTTTTTTTCCCTGCCTACTCCAAGCCCCACAGACCACCCATTGCTCAAAAACAGTTCTGTTCTTTCAGCAGCAAAGTGTGTCATTCGGTTTTAGCACATTCATTTGCCGGGCTGCTGTGTTTATGTTAAGGGAAGCCAAACTGAGAGATGAAATGTTACAAGGGTGAAGTACAAAGTAGACTCAATTTTTCTCAAGTTAAGAGATGCCGGTAATTTATAGCGTGGCTCTGATTTTCATTTTTATGTAACAGTGGAAAGAATTAACTAAATGCAAAGCTCTGGGAAGAAAGAGAGAGAAGAAGAGGAGGAGAAGGAGGAGGAGGGAAGATGAAGGGGAGACACAAAGGGGAGAGTTTTTGTCAGATATTCATAGAAGGCTAAGAAAACCGTTCTGCTTAGCTAGCAGTGCCCTCCTGAGACAGGGTGGCAGTAAGCGAGGAAAATAACAAGATAAATGAAATTTTTGCAGCTGCTAGTAAAATATTGAGAATCTGCACTTTTTTATTGATCTTTATGATCCTGTTGCCAAGAGCCACTTTGCGGTGACAAAATATGTTGACAAGTGCATATCTCACTGCCATGAAAAATGTGGTAGAAGATTCTCCTTATGTCTGCAGTGTTATACAAGGAACAAATTGCATTGCTACAGCCAATTCTTTATAGAAAGTCTAAATTTAAGGCCTACCAACTCTAAACACTTTTATCTTGAACTTCAGAATAATGTTTGTAGCAATTCTTCACTCAGAAAACTGGTTGAGGCCTAACTTCTCTCTCTCTTTTTTTTTTTTGGGGGGGGAGGGGGGAGGGTCTAGAGATGTTTTTCTGCCTTATATAAGCTGTTAAAAAAATGGTCATTTCTTGGTACTTTGACTGTATCACTTTGGTATGTAATCCTTCAGCAAGAGTGGACTGTCCTTCTTGTATATATTGAATTTCTATCCATCTCACAGGGGTGTGTTTTACTGTTCCATATGAAGCATAAGGGAAAAGCCACTGCAAACCGATAACATTTGTCTTTTATCTTGTGCCTGATTCGAATCTTACATAGTTTTTCCTGCCATGTAAATGTCGTAACTGCAGAAATATCACTCTGAAGCTACTTTTAGGATTTTTTGCTTCCCCCCGGCCTCCAGTTCCCACTTCAGTGGTCTAGAAATAGACCTCCAGTCCTCTCTCACAGGAACAATGAGATATCACATTTATGGTAACACTAATTTATATATTCTAAATCATTGGCACTGCCCTCATGTTCCATATAGAGGCAGACTTTAGTGCTGCATGATCCTATTAAGTCAAATTTTTTGATTTCCCCTAAGTCTGTCTTTCTCAACAACCCAAGGTCTCTCTTTTGATTGCATATTACTGCCATGAAGAGTCAGTTTACAATACTTCAAAACTCTTGTTAAATTTATTCACATAAAAGAGCTGTTGTCTATTTACCCTTAAATATGTTATCTTCAGCTTAGATGACAAATACAAAGCCGTTTAAAATGGCTGTACTTGCTGATCTGTGTACACCACTCAGATGGTTATCCTGTGTAAGCAAAAAGTGCCATTATAAAATCCCCCTGAAACAGACATTGCAAGAAAATACTTGTATTTTCATAGCATCTTGGTCCTTCTAAAATCTTAGTGTTTAATATATGCTAGATACAACTTGTCTGTAATGTTGTTAGCCTGAGTTAAAGCAACAAAGTCCTTCTCTAATGACAGATTTGGTTTTAAAACAATCAGTAGGTCATTCATTTAGTTATCTGCAGAAACATTTCCAAAACAGTGAATTTCTATTGTTATAGCATGCACTATAAGATGAAAATGCTCTGTTCCTAAATTATGCAATATTTTCTTTTTTCTTGATTAGGTCAAATATATTCTACCGGGCTTGTGTAGATATCCCCAGGGGCACTGAGCTGTTAGTGTGGTACAATGACAGCTACACATCTTTCTTTGGGATCCCTCTCCAGTGCATTGCACAAGATGAAAATTGTAAGTCTTTCCTTGCATTTCTGCCTGTGTAAGCCATAATTCCTCTTTCATGCCTAATCAGATATATCATAGAGTATCTTAGAGGAAGCTCTGTCCCTGGAACTTCAACATCAGTCTGGATGGAGCTTTGAGCAGCCTGTTTTGGTGGTGTCCCTGCCCATGGCAGGGGAGTTGGAACTGGATGATCTTTAAGGCCCCTTCCAATTAAAGCCATGCTATGATTCTCTGATTCTATGGTATTTCATGAAAGTGGTAGTATATGTAAGGTAAGGTGATGCGCTTAAACTGTGCAGAACAATGTTAGAATCACGGTTGTGTATAAGTGATTAATTAATCTATTGTAAACAAATTTGTTTGGTTCTCCTCAGTGTTACCAGACCTATCACGAAACACTGTCTTGCCAAAAGAGTAATGCATTGCAGGCCCACAGGGCCTCTCTTGGTGATTCTTTTTTCTATTACCTCCGAACATGTAGAGAAAAGCTTTAGCTGGCTGATTTAAGAGGTTAGATCCTTGCCATTAAATAAAAATCCTGCTTTTAAAAATACCAGCTGAGTGTAAGTACTCTGAAATGACAATAAATCCCTATCCCAACCTGACCATTCCCATTGTCATCCATTCTTTTTCTTGTTCTCAACATTTTATTTCTAGTTTGCTAGAGATTCTCACAAAACTAAACATGCATAACACAGGCACAATGTAGTGCTGGATACCTTTGTCTGTAATAGAGATGGGTGATCCAGGCACATCCTTCAGTTTTACTGCTTGTGTGTGAGACTTGTTTAGAGCTTGCATCCATTTTGGCAACTACATGTATCTATGTAGTAAAGAAAAGAATAATGGACAAGTTGACTTTGGTCTAAAGTAACCCCGTGACTGCCCACACTTAATAAATTATGTATAAGATGTATGTATTTGGTCCTGTACTTGGATACTTAAACAAGATGAACTGCTAGGAAGAACTAATGCCTTGTAGCAACTTAAATACTGAATCATGCAGCAATTAAACAGCAAGATAGCAGGGATTGAACTGTCAAAAGTAAACATCCTTTCCCATCTTGAGTTTTCAAGTCTGTTGGACTAGAGAAAAGTTTAAAAGAAATTTAATTACTGGCAGAAATATTTGCTGATGAAAGTCATGCTCTGCAGTGTACAATATAGAAATATTATTTTTTCTTTCAGGAACCGAAGGCTACAAAATTTTTTTTGAAAATAAAAGCATTATGGCTAAAATCTGTATATATTATCTCTTGCTATTTTTCCATGAGACAAACCAGAGTTTTGTCCACAGCAACACCGACATTAGTAGATAAATTAATCTCTGATCATAAAGCTAGCTACAGACTGCTATAGGACTTAAGTCCTGCTTAAACTCACAGAATGTACTCTCTGCTTACCTTCTGCACAGGGTTATTGTCAGCAGCACAAGTTTTTCCTGTATTCTTTAAGTCTTTAGTAGCTTGATCTCATTGTTTCTGTGGCCTTTTATGAGTACAATTTAAGGAAAGGAAAATAAAATTAAAAAGTGATCTCCTTCTTCTGAGAATATTGAGGCAAAATGATAGTATATAAACTGCTCCTGGTACTGAAGAGACATAGAAGACATATTCTGTGACCGGAAACTTGTGATAGACAGCTCCAGGGATGTAACTCTATTGAGAAATTAGGTTCTCACATACTACAAAAAAGAATTAATTATGAAGAACCTCAACTGACACAAATATTCTGTAATATTGGAATTGTCTAGATTGATCTAGATATAATAATATAACTCTAAAGCAACTGGCATGATTTAAAATATTACCAAATATCAATTTGTGGTTTGGGATTTTTTTTTTATATTAAATAATGTTGGCTGATTCCAGCTTAATAACTTACAACTAAAATTTAATTCTCATATTTGCTCTTAGAAATCTATCATCATGGTTTACCAAAACAGAGTTGTAGTTTCTAATCATCAGTTTAATACATGTTACGTACTTATTTTTAGATATAAATAGTGACATTAACTAAACTTGTGTACATAGACTTATATGTATATAGCATACTTAATTTATAAATTTTCATTACAATAATAGCTCAGGAGCCTGAGTGTGCCCAAATTAGAAAGCATTAGAAGTTAGTTGGTACAGGTAGCCTAAATTATGTTTATTTTTGCATTGTCATGCAAGCTTTTGTCAGCTGAGTTTATTTTTCCACAGGACCATTGCCTCATGCACTGTATGATCTACACGGTTGTCAAGGTGTGAGGCAGCTTGACCTCCAGCCTTTCTTGTCACAAATTCAGCCCTAAATCACTTCTTTGTGAAAAGCAGATTGTATTTGTTGCTGAAATATCTGAGTGCCTCAGAAGCCAAAGTTACCTGATGATCATACGACTATAAACAATTTTCATGGGACTTTAAAAACATTTGTATGCCTGTTTTGTAAGTGGGAAACTGATGCATGAAGATCTCTCTGCCCGTGCTTTGCAGCGTTTCATGGTGACCTACCTGCTGTTAACCTCAGGCACAATAAACATGGTGAAGTCCCTGGCTTCTCACTGCGTTGGCAGCGTGACTATTTGTGATATGCAATAGTATAATACCCTTAGAGGCCTTCAGTTATCCTTTCAGAGGATGACTATTGCTGCAGTAGATATTTAAGCCCTGTTGTATCTCAAGGAGTGTCCCAGCAGATTGTTTCCTCCATGCTCTCAAAATTCATGCTTGTCTGTGATACAGCAGTCAGATATGCTGACTGCAACATGCAGAGTCAGGGTATCACAAGTGGTCCAGCTTTTTCTTTCAGAAGGCAATCCCATAGTGTAATAAATGTATATCACAGTCAGGCTTCTCAGGGTCCTTTCAGTCTCATACACTCCCTCGCAGGAGTTTTCATTTCAGCGTCACAGAATCAGCACCATCCATTTAGATCACTGTCTCATTCAAGGCCTTCTTTTCTTTTTTTCCCCCCATTTTTTTCTTTTTTCCTTTTTTGATACATTGTTAAAATAAAATTGTTTCATTGTAGTGTCAAAAAATGGATGTTGATGTTTTTCATGTCTCCCAAAACTGTATTAGTTTTAAAAAGACATAAAAAGGATCTTATTTACTTTTCTTGTTTTCTCCCAGTGAATGTCCCTTCGACTGTAATGGAGGCCATGTCCAGACAAGACACCCTACAGCCATTTAATAAAAGTAGCAAACTATCCCCTGCCACTCCACAACGATCCGTAGTATTTCCACAGACTCCGTGTAGCAGAAATTTTTCTCTCCTGGATAAGTCTGGGTCCATCGAGTCAGGATTTAACCAGATCAGTGTCAAAAACCAACGAGTTCTTGCAAGCCCAACTTCAACAAGCCAACTAAATTCTGAGTTCAGTGACTGGCATCTTTGGAAATGTGGGCAGTGTTTTAAGACTTTCACCCAGCGGATCCTCTTACAGATGCATGTGTGTACGCAGAACCCTGACAGGTAAAGCCCAGGCTCTCTTTATTTCTATATCTACTGATAACCAGATCCATGCTTTCTTCTTTTATCAAGCTGTTATCATTTTCAAAAACAAACCATTATTATGAGGAGCCTGTATGACATAATTCATCTGCAGCTGCATGAAGTAAGCTGATAAAAACTATTGCTTGCCTTCACTATTTGTAAAAACATTCAGTGCCTAAATGTGCAGATAAAAGGAAATAGCTAAGGATATAATCTTGTTTTTGGAATGGTTTGGTACATCTGATGGAGGCAACAGAATAGAATGAAAATTTATGAATATCATAGATGGAAAAAATGAGGTCAAGATAATGAAAAGTCTCTCTGTCTTCCAAAGATAATCTAACTTGCTGCTCAGTGGCTGTCACAGTCATTTCAGGGTTCACCTATAGTGTGCAATGCGTATGAACTTAATTAAGTACTAAGAGGTAATGAATTGGAATTTTTTGCTTAGTACTATTTTTCTTCATAGCATGCAAACCCATAAATCGTACAAAGCTGTCAAAAGGAAATACCTACTCCACCAGTGATGTGGAGGAAAACAGATGCCACTTATTCAATAAACTAATATCCACACAGAAGAAAAATGTTGACTAGATACCTCAGAGTCAAAGTTGGTTTGAAAGTTTGTCAATACAGAATTTTATGGCTGTGAACTGAGGATGAAATTTAGCTGAACAAGTGAATTAAAATTTCAGGTACTCTGACCGGTGGCACAGTAAATATAATGGAACCATTATTTATGAATCAAAGCTGGTTTATTTGACAGTTTTGATAGCTGGCAGGACAAAAGACAAAAATCAAATTAATTCAATAAAAAACGCCGCCCGTGTTTTGTCTCTTCTTCAGCTGTGAAGATTTGAGCAGAACAGCTGAATCCCTGGAAGGTTGCTCTAAAAGTAGCATTTAGTTGTGAATTACAGTTAACAAAACACTACCAAAAAATAGCAAAGAGTGAGTCTGTGCATGTGTTTGTGTGCATGTCTATGTCTCCTTGTGTACTTTGTGTACTATCTACATGTACACACATGCTTGTGTGATTCTATGGGTATGGAGAGAATAACTCCGTTTTTCCAGAAGAAAAGTCAAGCATGTCAGGGGCTAATTAGATCCCAAGCTAATATTCATAAGAATTAAACAATTGATAATATTGTGGATGCAAACAAGCACTTTCAACAGTTTTCTAGACTTTATGCTTGCCTCAGCAGAAGCAAATGCCTTGCTAAGGAAGCTGCAGGACAAAATTGGTCATTTAAGTGTCACAATGTCGAATATTGGTCCTGAAAGGCCTGCTTTCCTACATATCATGGACTTCTGTGTTTCCAGTATTAAGGCATCCTAAGCATACCGTAAAGCTTAAAATGGTGCATTCATCTGGAAGAGTCTAGAGACTGGAAAAGGCAGGTTGTGAGGCCCTCCACATATTTTTTCAGTGATTCATCCAATCAGGTGTGACACCTAGATTTCATCCTTTACTTGAACCTGTGTCTTCCTTTATGAAGAAGCATAGTTATTGCAAGAGAAATCTCTCTTAATGGCAGTATTCTTCACTCTAAGTGACAGCCAAATATTCATTTTGTCAGAGAAAGAAAATGAAGATAAGCCTATCTTACCATTAGATGTTCCATCTTAGAGGTGAGAGATTAATTGTTTAAAATTAATTTTATTTCTTTTTATTTATTTCCTCCTAAGGGGTTTGTGCCAAATATTGTCTGAAACACAGACTGGATTTCTGGTCTTCACTTTTAAAACTGAACATTCTCATTAGTAGAGTCCTGATTCATGGTGTCTTACCTCTCAGTCCCTCCTGTGCCTACCAAGCCAGCAGCTTCCTCAGGAAAGTCTGGAGATTTGTCAGCTCAGAATACCCTAGGGCATAGTAGGAAATCATCTTGCTATGATTAAGATCATTGCAGTTTATTCTGTGTTTGAAATTACCATAAATAGCAGGTACTTCCCTAGGATCTGTGTTCCCATATCTCTGCTTAGAAACCACTACAATTTGAGCTTACTTCACAGGAAACTTTTTGTCTTTTAGCAGGTACCAGTTCTTTAGTGACACAGTGTCTAGAAAAAGCGGCCTTTGGTTTCTTAAACATACTGCATTTTTCTAGATGAAAATTTTTACAGTGTTGTACTGTAAAAAATTGTAAATTTCCAGGAGACATGAAACTAAGGTGTGATTTGTGAAAGAATACCTGCTTTCCAGCCCAAAGCACTGGGTACAGCTCTCTGGTTTTTATTTTCTCAATGACATCTGCAGCACCACTCCAGCTGATAAACAACTCCTCATTTATTGTCAGCAATTTGTGAGCACACCAGTCACTGCATCTTTGATGTGACTGAAGCAGCAGAGCCTGTCGTCTCTAGGAAATGGACTTCAGTCTATCTGTTCTGCCTTAGTATTTGTTTTGCAGCAATGCTATGTAGGAAACACACCTTTGAATCTATCCAGGAGTCTAATTCATGGTCTGAGATTTGAGAAAAGCAGACTTCTTGAAGCTTGAGAAATCCAAACAAAGATAATACAACAACTGAGATTAAGAAAACATCTAAATGAGAGCAGACATAAAGCAGGCCATTATATACATAATTCCATGAAGTAGTAAGAAATAGGTGATCCTAGTTAACAGGCAGATCACTTAATAAATAAAAATAATTTTAAAATATGATGAATCCCAAATAGGAGGAATTATTAAAATAATCTGCTATGCTTTTTGGTTTTTTCAAGATTAATATTTTAATTTAAGACAACTTTTAATTATTTACTGGTTTACTTATATACTTCTCCCCTTCCACCAAATTTTTTTAGCTTGTTACATTTTTTAGGGCTTCTCTTTGAAATTAAAGCTAATTGGGGTTGAAGTGGGTGTGGGAGGTACAAATTTAAATCTATAATTCTTGAACTTGAGGACCTTCTGAGCCTTTCAAACCTTTTAAGCCTTGCCCAGACAGAAGTAGTTTGAGAAGATATATCAAGAAGCAAAAGTTGAAAGTCTATATTTGTGGGAAGGTTTTTTTGTTTATTTTGTTGGTGGGCTAATTTTTATTTAATTTTTTATTATTATTATTTCCTCCCTTCTGTTGCAGAAATTACCGACAATCCTGTTTGGAAGGCTCAAAAGAGGAGTAACCAAAACTCTTTATGACAATGAACAATTTTTAGAGAAGTTGATTTTGGTTTTTTGACAGTAACCACTTTTCCGATAAAGACATAGTCCTTTTTAAAGTCATCACTCTTCCATATTACTGTGATCACCAGATTCAGGATATATTGGTGCTGTGAGAAGGAAGAAGGCTACAGTTCCCAGCTCTGTGTGGCATATTTTATGTATAACCTGTATATCTGTGGGATATATATTCTCACTGACTGCCAGGTTTCAAGTGGAGAATCTGAGGGAAAACATGTTCCATAAATATGTTAATGGATGATAGATATGGGTGTGATCTGGCACCCACAATTCTCTTTACTCAAAAGATATTATTACACTCATGTTTTGCAATATCACCTCAATATTAAATAATAAGCTTGTTTTGCTTTGTTTTTCTTAACAGCAAGTTGAGGTTATCAATTTAATAGATGTTTTTCTCTAAGGTCATATCTTAGTCCATTGTGCATTTATATTTTCATTATAGGTTCTGTGTCTTTGACCTTGACACACTTCACTAATTGATTTGAATCTCTCCAAAACAGACTTTGAAAAAATGTGTGTTTTGAGAAAGAGATGTCTATTTCTGTTTATTGAGTGTTGCTCAGTTAAAGTAAACTTCATGCTGAATTTAATGCTGGTTCTTGCATAATCTCTTCATAAAGGTTTGCAAGTGCCCTGTACTCAGAGCTAATAACAATAAAAGGTGTACAGAGCAGCAACTCCCCCTGACAGCTTCAGAAGCTCTGAGTGTGCTGGCTTTCTGCTTTTGCTGGTTTCTTCACAAACATTTTTAACAGTTGATTGCAGAACTTCCAGCAGGTCCAGCTTTGCCATCCCTGCTGCTGCTTGGTGCCTGAGGTGCTTGGGACCGCAGCTGTAGTGGCTAAGGGGAACGCCAAGGCAGCAGGGGATGTGGAGTCCAGAGGGAGTGAAAGTACAGACCCATGGCTCTGCTGATGCTAGGGATGTTTCTCTGTGCAAGTTAGCCATATCCTGAGATGTCACTTTCTTCTCAGCCTTAATTCGACTTACTAGAAGATGCCATTCCTCAAAAATACCTTCCTGTGAGAACAACTGTGACCTAACTCCTCTGACTGCAGCTGTGCTCTTAAAGCTGTTCACTGTATAAAGGCCTGGTCCTGAAAGATGATGCTGGCCCCAATTCAACCTGCCTTGCTTGTGGGGTTTCTTGCAGAGGCTGTGATGTGGCAGCCTCCACCTTATAACAATGAGAAACACTGTCATGAGTTTAAGGGAGCCCTGTGTCCCACTCTTTGAGACTGTGAGATCAATCACCCTCTTGCAAACCCAGGAGCAAAGAAGAAATCAGGTAAAACCACCAAGATGCCTGCATGGATGAATGGGGAACTCTCGAATGAATTCAAAGACAAAAAGGAACCCTCAGAGGATGCAAACACAGACAGGCAGCCTGGGAGCTATACAGACAGATTGTCTAACCAGTCTGAAATCTGTTTGGGAAAGCTATAGCCTTGATAGGATTGATAGGATTAAGTGTGGGCAGGGACATCTAGAACAACAAAAGCTTCTGTTGTTACACTGGTGATAAAAGGAAGACCAGGGAAAATATGGGTCCTCTCAAGGAAGCAGGAGGCCTGGTGACCTGGGACATGGAAAAGGCTGAGATAGTCAATAACTTCACTGGCATGTGTTCCAGTCACACCACTAGTGTCACAGAAGGCAGAGGCAGGGAGAATGAAGCACTGCCAGCTGTAGAAGATCAGACTGAAGACTGTCTAAAGATGTTGAAGATGAGCAAGCCCACGGGGCCTGGTGAGAAGCATGTGCCTGTCCTGAGAGAAATGGTGGATGAAGTGGGTAGGCCACTGTCTGTCATATTTGAGAGGTCATGGCAGTCTGGTGAAGTTTCTGTTGATTCAAAAAGGGGTCACATAACCTCCACTGTTAAAAAGAAAGAGTAGGGCAGTCAGTCTCACCTTGGTACTTATCAAGAGCATGGAGCAGATCACCCTGGCAACCAGGTTAAGGCAAAAACCAGAAAAAACCGTGGACTCTGATGAGAGCCAACATGATTTCACTAAGGGCAAGTCATGCCTGACAAATTTTTTAGCCTTCTACAACAGTGTTTACAGAGTTGGTGAATAAAGAATAGAGGCTGAGGTCATATACCTGGACCTGTGCAAAGCATTTGCACACAGCAGCCTTGTCTCTGAAGAGCCATAGATTTATTTGATGGTCAATGGATAAGGAATTGGCTGGAAAGTTACATTCAAAAGAGTTGTGGTCAATGGCTTAATCTTCCAAGGGGAGACCAGGGATGTTCCTTAGGAGCTGCTATTTGGACTGATGCTATTTAGCACAGCAGTGTTTATTGGTGATGAGGACAGTGGGATCAAGTGCACCTGATGACACCAGGTTGTGAGGGGCAGGTGACATGCTGGAAGCAGGGGATACAGTGACCTTGGCAGGCTGGAAATGTGGGACTGTGTGAACATCATGAAGTCCAACAAGAGCAAGTGAAAGGTCTTAAATGTGGGTCAGGGCAACCCCAAGCACAAATATAGACTGAGTGGAGAGTGGACTGAGAACATCCCTGAAGAGAAGGACTTGAAGATGTTGGTGAATGAGGAGCTGGGCAGGAGGCGGATGTGTACTCACAACCCAGAAAGCCAAATATGTCCTGGGCTGTGTCAAAAGCTGCACGGGCAGGAGATGATTCTCACCTCTACTCAACTCTTGTAAAACCCCACCTGAAGCACTGCATCCAGCTCTGGGGACTCTAACATAAGAAAGTTGTGGATTTACTAGAGAGTCCAGAGGACAATGTCAAAGATGATCAGAGGGATGAAGACAGGTTGAGAGTCTGGGCCGTTCACTGCTGAGAAAAGAAGGACTCAGGGACACCTTATATGAGCTTTCCAGTACACATAGGGGCCTGCAAGAAAGCTGGAGAGAGATTTTGTGAAGACATTTAGTGATAGAGCAAGGACTAATTTCTTTAAAATGGGTAAAACTGGTCTTTAAAGAGGGAAAATTTAGATTGGGTGTAAGAAAGAAATTCTTTAGTATGAGGGTAATGAGACAGACTTGAAATTTTCCCAGAGCAGCTGTCAATGATCCTGGGAATGATCAAGCCGAAACAGGATGGGGCCTTGAGTGGAAGGTGTCCCTGCCCATAGCAAGGGGTTGGAATCAAGATGGTCTTTAGGGCCCGTTTCAACACTGGGCGTTCTATAAATCTATGATCATGTTGGTTTTTAACTTCTTAGTCATCAATAGGGAGGAAAGCACTTTTAATCACATGCCAGTTTCCCCTTTCAGCTGGTGCTTTTCTAGCTCTTTCTGAAGAAAAAGAGTGCTATGCTATGTTATTTTGTCTCACTGGGCTAAGACAGTTTCAATGACAAAGTTACAAGTATTCAGAAACTCACTCTTGCAAGCACTTTCTCTACTAAGAATTGCACTAGAATTCCATACGACACTTGAAAAAAGCAAATTTCATAGGCCCCTTCACTTCTGAAGAGGCCACACTAAAAACCTATAAAGGAAATAATTTGTAAATGCAATGGAAACTAATGATTGGATTTTTCAAGACTGTAATAATTCAAAGAGTTAATAATTTATGTTGTAGAAAATAAATTTAAAACACTCAGATATAATTAGGAGTCAGAATTTCGAAAAGATTTTTTGGCAGAAAAATAGTAAAAGACAAAAAGCTATGTCAGTTTTGCTAAATGAAAATCTAGAAAGAATTAATCTAAATGTACAACAGTCTCTCAGTAGCTATTTCAGATAAAAGCATATGGATTTTTCTATTCTCTTAGCATGCTTTGTACATGTAAGGGGCTCTTCATTCCCTGCCCAAAGCATGAGGTTTGGTGAGCTTCAGTAAGTCTTATGGGGAAGCATGAGTTTTGTACTGGTCCCATACATGATGTAGTTTCACACAGAAAATTATCAACTCCAAAAGTAAGCAAATTTTAAGACAGGAAAAAACATCACCAAGGAGCAAAATCATTCAAGAGATTGTCTAGCTTAGAGAGCTGAATTTGTTCCTTAGTGTTTTTATTTTGAAAAATGTGTCTTGAACAACTTGGAAAAGCTCAAAATATAGATTACCACAAAACCTGAAAACTACTACATTAGCACTGCTCTCAGAATTTCACTTTAAAAGGCCTTTGTTCCTATATGGGCCAATATATAGTCAGAGACTAGGATTAGGGTCTCTAGAAAAAGCTGATGGATTCTAAACCTCAGTAAACCTAGATATGTTATCAATAAAGCATGGTATTAATAACA
Organism: Prinia subflava; assembly: GCF_021018805.1. Taxonomy (NCBI): domain Eukaryota; kingdom Metazoa; phylum Chordata; class Aves; order Passeriformes; family Cisticolidae; genus Prinia; species Prinia subflava. Next base: position 68,395,339 of record NC_086283.1, on the reverse strand, counting down.
ACAGTGTAATTTTCCCCAGAGGAACATTTTCTTTGGGGTAAGTAGATTTCTTTTATACTCAAAAACAAAGCTGTGGAACTAAAAGCTCCCACTAGGTGTTTAATAAAAAACATTAGAACTATTTCTGATGGCTGCCAGAACATCATTCTCATCTGCACATTGCTGTAATCAGTTTAGCTGTTCTTAACTGTAACTTGAAATCACTATCTGGTAAGATTTTGATTCACATGGATATCGTGAAGCTCAAGAGAGTACAATACATGTATTGGCTATTCCAAGGAAATGAGTTTTTCTGAGCTGGGAGTCTAGTAGTGGATTTTTGAACGTGCAGCCTATGAAGACCAACATTTCTGTCACATTGTTGCTGCTCCTTCTTGTCTGCAAAACTCTGTTATGGCGAGGTCACAATCTTAATTCATTGTCCCAGTGCAGACAAAAGTGATAGCAGAAGACATAACTGCTACATCAAAGGCAGGCATGCTCTGCCCATGTCAATGTAGTCACTGAACCGAGCATTGCTCGTGCTCAGTCCTTCAGCACCACACTCATTTTTTTTGAAAAATAACATATTGATTTTATTTTCTTCCAAGAAAAAAAATCTGAGCACAGTGAAATGGTTACCAGAGAACAGAATTATAACATCTGTACTTACTGAATGTTAATTTTTTTGCTCTTTGAAAAATAGGTAGTATCCAAAAGTTGTCAGAAGTTGGTATATTTAAATCTGCAATTGTGCAAATTAAAGCATTTTTAAGATGTTATAGTATTTGAATGCATTTTTAGGCTCTCATTTTAAAATTAATTTTGCCTAATAAATGTCATTTTTCTAAAAATTACATATTTTAACACCAGGCTTATTTTCCTGAGTGTAAGACAGTGAAATATATTCTGAGTATTTTGAAAAGACATGTATTTTGAGCCAATGAACTCTTATTGTTTGGCACCACAATGTTCACTTATATCTGGTTTGAAATTTTGACTGTTTACAGACAAGTTACAGTGTGACTTTTCACTGCATTAAATTAATCACATTGATTTATTTATCACTTAAAAAACCAAAAGATTAATTAGCTTTATGTAGCATTGTATCATTTTTTGTGGTTGCTGTTAAAAATAGATAACCAGAGGCTAATAGATGTTAATGGTCTCCTTCACTATTGAAAAAATCAATGTTTCTTGGATACAGAATGTATTATTACACTATTTTGCTTAATTCACCAATTATCTCTGTTTTACCAACTTCTGAAATTTCATACCAAATTTGATAAATATTTTCTGTGCAAATTGACTTTGGATTCCAAGAAAGGTGAAAACTAGACATGTTACTATTTGTCTTCCAGTAAGAGAAACATATAAACATTTTCTTGGTTTTTAGTGTGGGGTTTTTTGGTTGTTGCTTGTTTGGGTTTTTGTTTGTTTTGTTTTGATTTGTTTTGTTTGGGTTGGTTTGGTTTTCTTTTAATATTATTTTACATATTTCTGTGCATCTTTAAGGCCATATCATCTAAATTACCTTTCCACAGCTTTTATATATTACTTTCAAACTTGTTGGAGAGTAGCTAGATTTTCAAATGCAAGTAATTAAAATTGTAAGCTATTGAGTTATTGATGAATACTGAGCTATTAATCAAGCTAAAAAATTCTACAATCAAGGTTCAGTGCTCTGAAGCACTGTAAAATAATAGTATTTGTGTTCAGTGATGCAAGTAGCCACAATTAAGCAGTTCACTTGACAAATGAAATAGTTCACTTTATTTTGCACTTAATTGAATTGTACATGCCTGGTCACCATTGTCTCTTTCCCTTTAGTTTTGTTTTCTAGCCATTTAAACATATACATTTATTACAGAGAGAGCAATAAAGTTGTGCTGGCCATTGGCTCTGGAAATGCAGACACCAAGAGTTAAAATGTTGTGTAGGGTAAAAATCATTATTATCCCTCCAGAAAAAAAAAAAATCTTAATTTTCTTAGCAAAACACCTGATAAACATTCAGGACTCTGCTACTAACTTAAAACAAATGTGAAAAAAAAAAAAAAAAAAAAAAAAAGTTGGATGTTGATATTAAGCGACTTTTACCGAAGAGAAATATATAGACATGAATTCTGGCATTTTATTTTAGCTAGCATTTAAGCAGACCAGTCTCACATTGCTGTCTTGTATCCTTTTTTCTGTGTTTGCAGTCTTCTTGTTATGATTCTGAATTTCTAACATATCGGTCAGTTTTGTGTGTTTGTTTGTTATGTTTACTTTTAACAGGATGTGTTAAAAAAACTTGAGTTCTGTGAAAACCTGAGTTCTTGGTTTCCTTTCAAGATCCCCAAAAAATTAATTTTCAGTCTAGATGGGAGAAAAATGTTGATAAAATGTAAAGATTTTCAAGTGAAATAAGAAAACAGAAAGATAATTGTAGTACGGTGATCATTTTTCCCAAGTCTCTTTTTAAAATAGGTGATCTCTAAAAACCCCCCAAACAAAGTGAGGAGTTTAATTGTGAATAGTTACAGAATACAACTAGGATATACACATAACCATCAGACATGCATTTGCAAGTAAGACTGTAGCTGGCACCAACAGACAGAAGATTTCATGAGTCCCGCAGCTCCAGCGTGCGTGGGTCTTTTTTTTGACTAAGGAATGCCGTGTTGAATTTGAGAGAATAAGGCAGGCATACAATGTGCAGTGCACGCTCACTAGTTTGCTGAATTATGGTTTTTGGGCCCCACAGAATCTCAGTTAATTCCTGTGCAAGATTTTCACATTCGTGAAAGAGGTTGTGATGTTTTGGGTTTGTGTTTCCCAAGAAACACCCAGAGAAGATCAGGAGCTCCCTTCTGTGTGGCTTCGGGCTCTTGCCAACAGGAAGCAGTGACGGCATGCTGTTTCTCTCTCCCACTGCAGGCCCTACCAGTGCGGCCACTGCTCCCAGTCCTTCTCCCAGCCCTCGGAGCTGAGGAACCACGTTGTCACGCACTCCAGTGACAGGCCTTTCAAGTGCGGCTACTGCGGGCGCGCCTTTGCTGGTGCCACGACACTCAACAATCACATCCGGACACACACTGGGGAAAAGCCCTTCAAGTAAGTACTTGAAGCCAGCAGCTTTTGCCAGCTGAGATTAGAGAGGGAAGTGCATTACTGCTGCTCACTAGCATCACCAGCACCCTGCAGAGGTTCCCTTGAAAGCCAAGGTCAGACCATGAAGTAAAACAGCTAGTGGTGCTGTTAAAATCAGAATTTATATGGGTTTGATTTTGGGTTTCTTGGGAGCCTTGCACGATTTTCTGTTCTCTAATGATACCTTGATGGTTTTAATTGTGTCAAGCTGCTGCCAGAGAACCACAGCTAAAAATATGATCAAGGCTGAGACAGGCTACACTGTAAGAAAATTAATATGATTCTTTGGTGTCTATATGATGAGGTAGATGGAACTTCACTTAAAGGTTAATTTGTCTCTAGTTATATGTGAAAAATATGCACCTTCTTTTAGTCTCAAAATCACTGGATTGAAAATATAGCTCTGACTTGTGGCATAAGTTTTGAAACATCATAGTAATAAATTGATATTGTTCAGATGTCCAAGATAAGAAAAAAATAAGCCACCTAATAAAGATGATTTTACATTAAACAGACTTTGTTAATTTCTGAAGTTTTTAATTGCTGGTATTAAAGCTAAGCACATAGCTGTCTCAGAAATCTTCCAGCAGTGCTCATTTCCAGGCATAGTAGAGCTGATCCAGGTATATTTTGTCTTCTGTTGTGCAAGACTCTGCCTACATAACTGGAAATGTTTTCCAAAGCAGAAGAAATGCATCCCATACTTGTGTCTTTGTCTTGGCTGAACTGACAGGCTCAAAGTATACATATGTGGTCACTGGAGTAATTCCACCTAACGTATTGATATCACTTCTTTTGGAAGCTTCCTGGATGTTCCTAAGAGGAAGGGGAATAAGTGTAGAGGAAGGTTTGTGTCTCTTCCAGTTCTCCAAGCACTGTCTGTTCTCTGTCTACTTTTCTCTGTTTGTCTCTTTTTCCTGCTTTTGCCAAACTGTTCTTTTGATCTGGTTAATGTAAGAGAGCTCAGCCATGGGGCCTCATGTCAGAACCCCTCATAACAAGCCCGACAGAGATACTGGTGCACACTTTTCCTCCATATAAGGTTGGAAGGAAGCATGGCCTCCACACATGTCTTTGCTGGGGCAAGGGGACAGAGCTGAGAACAAAATGATGCATATCCATCACAGAAGAACTTGCATAGCAGAAATCATGGCTAGGATAGTGTTGTAGGAAGCAAAATATGGAAACTCAGAACATCTAAATATCGACTTCTTTTGAACCAGTCTCTTGAATGCTCGGAGCCCACAGAAAGTGAGCCAAAAATGGTGTGAGCAATCAGATTGATTTTATCTAGTTGCTGGGTAAATAGATTTTAGTAATTAATGGAAGAGGTTTCCAGGTCAAAATGGAAAATAGATTTCATTTAATGTTAAGGTGTTACTTATGTGTAACCTTGTTGACTCCACTTAATTTTTTTCCTTAACATCCTGTTTTTGTCATGTTTCCAATAGATCTGCTATTTTGCCCCATTTAGAGTCATTATTTTTCCCCTTTGGTTTACTAATTTTTTTACCCTTTTCCAAATGGGCTTGATTACAGAACAATTTCATTTGTGAAAGAACTTAATGTAAGTAATGCAACTAACCAGAGGGCTGGGATTTGTTTGTTTATGTGTTTTTTATTCTGCCCTGCTCATGAGCAAACATATAAGTATTCCAGGATGTATCTGACTAATCCTTAAGTTACAGCACAGAGCAACAACAACAACAAAGGGTGTTTGCTTTTTACTAGCTCTTTATGACATATGACATAATTTCAGTTGTGCAAGGTGTTTCTTTAGTTTCTTCCTTAAGCACTAGAAACAGTAACACCATTTTCTCTCTGGAAGGATTGTTGAGTATTTGCAGTAAGCTGACTAACAACTTCATGTGAAGCTAAAACTGGACCTGCAGATTTTCCAATTCCTGCCAGTCAGATAAGAGGACAAACAAGCCTTGATCCTGCAAGCTGTTCAAAAGGGCAGATTTGTCTCTCATGGAGGACTGCTTGCATTTGAGAGAGGAGGGGCAGAAAACTTATGCAGAAATCAATCTATTATTGCTGCTTGAGGAAAAAGAGAGATCTGCAGCTCATCTTGATGTCTCATCACTGTTTAGATCCTCCTTTGGAAAAGGGGTGCACAAGATCTGGTATCAAGAAAGTTTAGGGAAAAAAACCCCAACAAATCCTATTAAGCAAGAACCATAAATAGAACAAACAAAATTTGTCTTTTGATCATGCAATTTAGGTTTAAAATGTTTGTTTATGAAGGAACTTTGAGTGTACACTTACAAAAAAAACCCAAAAAACCCCACCAAGTTGGTGGAAAAGCCCACTGAGATAGTGTTTCTGTACCTCAGAGAAGTTTGTATTTGTGGTGATGTACACACTTCTTTTAAATAATATTTTTAATATTAGAAAGAACTGCCATACATGGCTAGTGATAAATTACTTAAATTCTAGCTAAGTTATTTTCAAAATAACAGGTATAATTTTGAAGGTGTTACTAGGTTCAATTTTAAATGTGCTTCTGCTGTGAATGAAGTCTCGTGATTTCTAATACAGCAATGTTCATAAGTGGTATATGACATTTTACAGTAGCATGAATTGTCAGCAATGTTAAACACTAAGTATATTTTTGCATATTTTTTCCAGAAGTTGATTTTAAAAATGGTGAACATATGGTGACAGTATTTTAAAAAATATTTCAGATTAATTGTTTTGTAAGAGGACTTTTGGGATTGGTTAAAAAGCTTTTTCTGTGAGAGGGCATTTTCTTTGTAGGTCCTAGGTAACTTTGGATGTATGGTGGAAGACCTTTCTATTTGCTTTTCATTAAGATAACAATGCTAAGTGAGGTTATCTGTAGTCAAAGCTTTAGCTGAATTTGACTTTTCATGTCATCACAAGCTATCAAGCCAGCCTCACCACTGTAAAGTTTTTGTGTATTCTTATCTTACTGAAGTCTCCACTATGGCTGCTAGTCTGGGAACAAAGCTCTTAAGTAAATTAAAATGCAGGAGAATAAGGAAAATTATTTGTCACCTCCATTCTCTTTAAATTTTTCTCACCCCCTCTCTGCTTTCCTTTCAGCAAAATTAAAAAATAGCAAGGGGACTTGCCTGCAGAAGCAGGATTATGCAAAGATCTAATATTTAGGGGTCATCCCAAAAGAATTAAGAGGAAAGACTATTTCAGCCTGTGACAGCTCACATTTTTTACATTGTTTCCTACTGAAATGCAAAACTGAGGAGCATCCATTTTAGGTTGAATATGTATGTTGTATCTGCAGTGACATCTCAGTGTTGTCAAGAGGGATTCTTCTTGGTTGATAGTTTCTCTTATATTTTTGATACCTTTCCAAAGGAGTTTAAAATGTAGTGTTAAATGTACTTGTTGAACGAAATATTAAAATATATTTTGGGAGTATCAAATTAATACTTTTAAATTAAAAAGGTTTTAGAGAAAATATTTTTTCTCTAAAATAGATCCTCAGCATTCTCTCCTTCCAAAGCCTTTCACAGAGGTTGACATAAATGTGCAAATTGAACCATTCCTCTCTATAATCCTCACTGTTAATGTTTTGAAAGCACTATGAAGCAAACAAGCAGACCAGTAACAATGAAGGCTATCTAAACAAAATCAGAAACCGCAGTACTGTAGAAATATCCCAAAACTCTTGGTGCACTTTGTGAACTTAAGAACAATTCTGTTTTTCCACCCATGCAAAACATACCAGGAAACCTTGTAGCAGGGTGAAGTCTTGAGGCTGAGGAGATGGAATGCTATAGTACATTGTTCCTTACAATTATATTGTACACATACATTGTAAAAGAAGGTAACATGGATCTAGTTTTCACTGATGGTACCTAATTGTCTGAGGACTCTGGAATTGCTTTGTACCTATATGCATCTGGGGCTGTTTAAAGTCCTTTCAAATGCCATCAGATGGCCTTAAGTGGAAATGAAATTGTATCTCAGTCAGTAAGTGTCATTATTGCCAATACATAGTGGGTTTAACCAAAATTTGATATGTCCAACATTCAGGCTTGGGCTCAGCCCAAGTTGGTATGTGGGTACATGAGATATGGACTCTTTTTCTTTTGTGACAATTTTGACTACTGCTGAACTTTCCAACACAACATTAAACGTGTACGGGTTACGGTACAGGGATATGCACACAAAAACACACACATGCTCACTAGTCTCATGGACAGAGCTTGAGGGAGAGGTTATTCTGCTATGATGGGCTGGGAAAGAATGCTTAGCAGAAAGAGAAACTGCATAGAGTGCATCACAATCCAGAAGAAAAATATTCCTGCCCTTCCTCCCGTTCCTACCTGCTGTAAGACAGTAATGCTGACTGCTGTGACACTATTATCTTCACCTTTTCTATCAGTTTGTATCCAGCAACAACTTCACTGGACCACATTGAAAAGAGGAATCAGGAGCCTAATACAGATCTCTGCCCATAAGCCAGGTACTTATATATCCAAAACGATGGACCTGAAACACCACCCACATCATTTGTAAGATCTGAGAAAATCCTAGGCACCTTGGGTACTATCTGAAGGTTACCAAGGTACAAGAGAAAGACTGGGGAATCAAATCCCTTGCCAGAGGCTTTATTCTGACTTTTGACTAAGGGCTGTGTAAGCCCAAATATCACAGTTTGACCAGCGGCAACGGTTGGCACCCACAGCCTTCCTATTCATAAAGGGTCGATGCTGATATTGAGGGATTTTTCCTTTTTCTGTTCTCTCTTTAGCATCCCTTTTTCCTGTGCCTTTATGTTAGTGTATCAGCCTGTAGCTGGGAAGGCAGAGCACTCCCACAGCAGAAGAATCTTGTGGATAAAGGATGGAAAGTTGTATTTAAAAAAAATGTGGTAAACCTTGCTCTGCACTTTCACTAGCAAAGCAAGGTGCTGAGTGAATCCCTGCCCAAGTCTAGCCTCCCAGACAAGCTCCAGAAAGGGTAAGGAGGTTGCCACAGAAAATTATTTTAGTGGGTAACACTGTATTTGATCACTCTGTAGCCTTTATCTAAGCCATTAATAGTGTCTAGGCATCCTGTTAACCCTGTATTTTGTTTATTTGGGCAAGCTCTTAAAATCAGGGGTTGCCACACCCAATTTTATAGGTTATTTTGCAACTGTATCACTAACAGCTTCGTTAGGCAAGAATCCAAGCCTCCTATTACTCATCAAGCAAAGTACTTGTCTTTGTAGATATCAAAATAACAAAACTATCAAGTTCAACTAGTCAGTAATATCTCATACAGACTAAGTTAACCCCCCTGCCATAAAATTGATTATAATGCCTCTGTGATAGATATATATGTATGTATATAAAAATAATACAATAATTTGCAAGTTTGTCAGGCAATGAAAGGTAGTATATTTTGACACACTAATCCAGTAAGTAATCAGTTTTCTAATAAACAATCAGCACTGCACTAATGTGTCATCAGCACTTCAGGAGCTCTGGAGAGTGGATGATCTGCACATAGACGTTAATGAATACCCCAAAAATCATTAAGTAATCAATACTTCTGAGTTATTTTCATTGAGCTGATAGGTCTGATACATTAAAGCTGACATTTTACATTTGTCAAGATCACAGTGCAGTTTTTAACAGTGGCA